>NC_064768.1:0-331666 GCF_011397635.1 Epinephelus fuscoguttatus | reverse complement strand
TGTGGAGTTATGTACTTAACAAAAAAAGGTGAAATAACTGAAAACATGTTTTATATTCTAGTTTCTTCAAAATAGCCACCCTTTGCTCTGATTACTGCTTTGCACACTCTTGGCATTCTCTCCATGAGCTTCAAGAGGTAGTCACCTGAAATGGTTTTCCAACAGTCTTGAAGGAGTTCCCAGAGGTGTTTAGCACTTGTTGGCCCCTTTGCCTTCACTCTGCGGTCCAGCTCACCCCAAACCATCTCGATTGGGTTCAGGTCCAGTGACTGTGAAGGCCAGGTCATCTGCCGCAGCACTCCATCACTCTCCTTCTTGGTCAAATAGCCCTTACACAGCCTGGAGGTGTGTTTGGGGTCATTGTCCTGTTGAAAAATAAATGATCGTCCAACTAAACGCAAAGCGGATGGGATGGCATGTCGCTGCAGGATGCTGTGGTAGCCATGCTGGTTCAGTGTGCCTTCAATTTTGAATAAATCCCCAACAGTGTCACCAGCAAAACACCCCCACACCATCACACCTCCTCCTCCATGCTTCACAGTGGGAACCAGGCATGTGGAATCCATCCGTTCACCTTTTCTGCGTCTCACAAAGACACGGCGGTTGGAACCAAAGATCTCAAATTTGGACTTATCAGACCAAAGCACAGATTTCCACTGGTCTAATGTCCATTCCTTGTGCTTCTTGGCCCAAACAAATCTCTTCTGCTTGTTGCCTCTCCTTAGCAGTGGTTTCCTATCAGCTATTTGACCATGAAGGCCTGATTCGCGCAGTCTCCTCTTAACAGTTGTTCTAGAGATGGGTCTGCTGCTAGAACTGTGTGTGGCATTCATCTGGTCTCTGATCTGAGCTGCTGTTAACTTGCGATTTCTGAGGCTGGTGACTCGGATGAACTTATCCTCAGAAGCAGAGGTGACTCTTGGTCTTCCTTTCCTGGGTCGGTCCTCATGTGTGCCGGTTTCGTTGTAGCGCTTGATGGTTTTTGCGACTCCACTTGGGGACACATTTAAAGTTTTTGCAATTTTCCGGACTGACTGACCTTCATTTCTTAAAGTAATGATGGCCACTCGTTTTTCTTTAGTTAGCTGATTGGTTCTTGCCATAATATGAATTTTAACAGTTGTCCAATAGGGCTGTCGGCTGTGTATTAACCTGACTTCTGCACAACACAACTGATGGCCCCAACCCCATTGATAAAGCAAGAAATTCCACTAATTAACCCTGATAAGGCACACCTGTGAAGTGGAAACCATTTCAGGTGACTACCTCTTGAAGCTCATGGAGAGAATGCCAAGAGTGTGCAAAGCAGTAATCAGAGCAAAGGGTGGCTATTTTGAAGAAACTAGAATATAAAACATGTTTTCAGTTATTTCACCTTTTTTTGTTAAGTACATAACTCCACGTGTTCATTCATAGTTTTGATGCCTTCAGTGAGAATCTACAATGTAAATAGTCATGAAAATAAAGAAAACGCATTGAATGAGAAGGTGTGTCCAAACTTTTGGCCTGTACTGTATATATATATATATATATATATATATAGGTCTGTACACCTCCTATGTGCAACAAGCTAAAGATTTAAGTTGCACAAATATACAATTATCAACACACACAGTTTTCATTGGTCAAAAATGTATTTCTGCTATTATGATTATGAACAAAGCGGTTTGTTTTATACCGGTATTAAGTTAGTTTGATATTGGACATTAACATTCGTTTGACATTCATAAGACAACAACAAACAGCAATAATAAAATAAGTAATGATAATAATAAATACTAGTACTGTTAAAACAAATGATGATAAAGTTTGGCATAATGAAAGTACATCATGGCAGAGCAGTTTTCGTCATTGTACTGTGTGAGGTGACAGGTGTTCAAAGTGACTCAGCCTACACACGACAGAATGTGCTGGTAGAAATGCTGTATCTAGATATTGATATTCAATGAACTAATCACTTGATTGACACATGATGTTAGCGTTTTGACACTTATGAGAAGTGATGATGGTTGTCATCACCATAACAGGTTGGATTATTTCAAAAACAATATAAAGGATCTTCAAAGTGCAAAGTTTAAGTTTTTGAGTGTGGCATGTCATGTCATTGCTTACTGTGGCAGTGAATTAATTATTATGTGCAAAAGGAGGCGTCTGCGAGCTCTGGCTCGCCTATGCCTCGCATTTTGCATGTTGAGAAGCATGAGAGAGCTTGCAAACATGTTGCTGGTGGGTAGAGTGGCCAGCTTCATTTTTGGGCAATTTCAATAGTCACAAGTGCGTTCAGATTTTGGTGCAGTACCTCTGCTCTGCCAGCAGATGAAGTGCCTACGAAAGCACCCCATCTGCTGGCTTGGCAGTATGCCAGTGGGCCTTTCGGACGCAGCCTGAGACTTGTGACGTACCCTATACAACGAGCATGGATACCAAGAGGCGAAGCTCCGTTGAATTTCTGCCAACAGCCACTAGGGGCGCTGCCGCCATTTTGGACTGTTGAGCTTGGACTGTTGTGCCCAGACAACATGCAAGATGTCAAGGAGCGAGGAGAAAAAAAGAAAAGAAAACAGTGTAGTGCAATTAACTGCAACAACTATCAGTGGAACACCCCGCACCTGGCCTTCCACCGTTTCCGGAAGGATCCCGACAGAGGTGTACGTTTTAAAGTGTTTTAATATCAATTTAATAGCCTATGCCAGTTTTCGTGGGAAGATATATGTATATATGTATATATAGGCCTATATATGGCCTCTTGGACCATTTATATCAGAACTGATTACTGCTTTAGCATTAAAATATAGCATTAAAATAGCTTATATGTTATTACTATTATTATTATTATTATTATTAAGACTGTCCCCTTACTGTACAAACTGTAAATAAATCTTTATTCCTGACTATGTGACGTCGCCATTAATGTGTTTCTAGTTAAAATATTGATTTTTTTTATTATTTATTTGGTAGATTGGTTTATGGGGTGATTTTGAAGGAGTAATTCAGTTAATCTTCTCATAAGTGGATGTAATATGTAGAGATGCCATCTAGGCCGTTTTTCCTCGTTTTGTTTTTTTTTTTAAGTCTATATTTTGCTTTACAAAAACGTGAAAAAGCATCTGTGACCAAGGTATCACAAGGTGAGTAGCATTGTAAGCATAATTAATAGCGATATACTTCAGTTTATCTGTGTGTTTTTGTATGCAAGCGGGTCTGCTGCGGTCTGCTGACGGTCCAAAATGGCGGCGGTCGGACGAAACCATGGGGGGATTTGTTGCTATGGGGCGTTCTATTGAGCTTCGCCTCTTGGTATCCATGTTCTTTGCCCCATAGACATATACACATAGACGCTGCATTGACTACCACTGCCTATTGGAGCCGACGTCCTCGCCGGCCGCCATCTTGGATGGGTCTCGCTTCGCCTCCACAGTGCATTCACTTCTATTGAGGAAGGAGCTGTATGCACAAGTAAAATAGAATAACTCACTGAATTTTCAACTGATTTTCACGCGGTTTGGTTTGTTACAAACGGCACACGTGTGGTTATGATACAGGATGCTTTCGTACATTAAAAATGCGGGATTTCATGCTTTAATACTTCCTGCAGATAGCAACAGCATGTTATTTAGGTCACAACACAGTGCTTTTATTCACCTCAACCCCAGAGTGGGATATATATATATATATATATATATATATATATATATATATATATATATGTGTGTGTGTGTGTGTGTGTGTGTGTACATATATACACACACAGTATTTATATACTGTATAAACATACTGAATAAACACCATATACATAATACAAAACACAGTATAGCACATATTCACTTTTCACCAGCTGTGCTGCAAATATCCCCTGCTACTCATCCTTCTGTATCTTTTTTCAAATTATCTTGACCACAGTCCCATTTTCATAGTTATAATACCAATACCAAAATTAATTTCAGTGTTTATGTAAATACTGAAAATGTTTTTTACTACTTTTGAGGGATCACAGCAGTCAGTGTAATAAGAATAAGAAGACCTTTATTAATCCCTGAAAAGAAAATTTCAAAGAAGTCTGTAAGATCATCTATTTAACAAAGAATTATTAAGTCTGATGGCTGTGGGTATAAAAGAGTGTGTGTGAGAAATAAACTCAATCAACAATCAAGCTTTTTCTTTATTAAAATATATTAATAAGTTTATTAATATGCTATACTATGTTTTGTATTGTGTATATTGTGTTTATACAGTATATATATGTGTGTGTGTGTATATATCTATCTATATATCTATATATCTGTATATGTATATATATCCATCCCACTCTGGCTGAGGTGAATAAAATAACTGTGTTGTGACCTAAATAACATGCTATTGCTAATATGCATAAAGTATTAAAGCATGAAATCCCGCATTTTTAATGTACGAAAGCATCCTGTATCATAACTACATGTGTGCCTTTTGTAACAAACCAAACCGCGTGAAGATCAGTTGAAAATTCAGTAAGTTATTCTATTTTACTTGTGCATACAGCTCCTTCCTCAATAGAAGTGAATGCACTGTGGAGGCGAAGCGAGACCCATCCAAGATGGCGGCCGGCGAGGACGCGCTCAGGCACTCGATGCGGCGTCTATGCTTTGCCCTATATGATCTCAAACGAGCCTTTTGGCGCACCCAAATGACGTCTTAGCATGCGACGGTGAAGAGTTGAAGGACCCCGCAGTACACATGCCAAACGTACAGTAACACTAGTGACACAGGCGTTTGATTCTTTCGCTGGAAACGCTTTGATGGTGGGTAGAATCGTTACTTACGAATTAAACAGGCAAGTAGGTTAATTGTGGTCTGATAGCTCATGTCTAAAGATGTCTTTTAAGCTTAATATAACGTTAGCTTATGGTAACTGCTGTAGAATTGGTCCAGTTCTTCTCACTTGCTGAAATGACGTGCTTCCTTAAATTTTGTGCAATTTGTTTTGCTTTAAATCGTTACATACAATTCCATGGTAATATTCTAATTGTATTTTGAAGGTAGATCCGATGGTGCCCCTGTGCATCTTGTAAACCAAAAGCCTCTGGCCGCGATCATGCAGAAAACAATTTGGCAGCTGGAGGCGGCTTTTTGTAATTGTTTTTTTTTAATGAGAATCAGTCTTTTTGCTCGCTGTTTTTGCGTTGCTACGCGCCTCGCGTTTCTGCAGTCTAGGCGTCAAGTGGTATTAAATTAAAAGAAAAGGCAGTGCGGTGTTCCTTGTGTTTTGCAACCTGCAAAACGCTTTCTGTGTGATTGGGGCCTCAAGGCTCTGTTTATTACTTTGGGGGGGGGGGGGATTGGGGGTGCAAAGAGGCATATCATACTTTTTAAAGCTTTGGGAAGGGAATTGTGATTTTTATGTTAGCTTAAGGAAGGGACGTACAACTTTAAAATGCTGTATTTTGCATTTATTTTACCGCCAAATTTTTAAAGAAAATTTTCATGGGTTTGGAAGGTACGTTTTCTTTTTAAAAAATGCTGAAATCACATAATTTTTCAAAGCCAAAAGATGTAAAAACAAGGCAAGGCAAGGCAAGTTTATTTGTAGAACACAATTCGTACACAAAGTAATTCAAAGTGCATTACAGAACAAGAAAATGCATTAAAATCACAATACAAAATAAAAACATAAATAGTCATTATAAAATTAACTTTAAAAGAGAAGAGTGCAGATAAGATCCTTTCAGTCATATGCACAGTGAAATAGAGCTGTTTTGAGCCTAGATTTGAACATTGTCAGAGTAGAGGCCTGTCTCAGATCTTCAGAAAGACTGTTCCAGATTTTAGCTGCATAAAACTGGAATCCTGATTCCCCATGTTTAGTCCTGACTCTGGGCACCAGCAGGAGGCCAGTCCCTGAGGTCCTCAGAGTCCGAGATGGTTCATATGGCACTAACATGTCAGAGATGTACTTTGGTGCTAGGCCGTGGAGAGACTTGTACACAAGCAGAGCTGCTTTAAAGTCTATTCTCTGAGCCACAGGAAGCCAGTGTAGAGACCTGAGCATAGGACTAATGTGCTTGTACTTCCTGGTTCTGGTCAGGACCCGAGCAGCAGCATTCTGGATGTACTGCAGCTGTCTTACGGCCCGTTTGGAGAGGCCAGTGAGCAGGCCGTTACAGTAGTCTAACCTACTAGAGACAAATGCATGGATAAGTCTCTCCAAGTCAGGTTTAGACACTATACCTTTGATTTTGGCAATGTTTTTAGATGGTAAAAAGCTGCTGATGTTATTGATTTGATGTGGCTGTTAAAGTTCAAGTCTGAATCCATTATTACCCCGAGATTTCTAACCTGATTTGTAGGTTTTAGAGAGAGAGACTGGAGGTGACTACTGACACTTTCTCTTTGTTTCTGTGGACCAAATACGATGACTTCAGTCTTGTCTGAATTTAGCTGGAGAAAGTTGTTTTGCATCCACACACTGACCTGTTGGATGCAGTGACAGAGTGAATCCACTGGTCCATATTCACCTGCTGTCAGTGAGACACAGATCTGAGTGTTGTCTGCATAATTGTGGTAGGACACATTATTATTTTGTATAAACTGCCTAAAGGCAGCATGTAGAGATTGAACAGAAGGGGTCCCAGGATTGACCCTTGGGGCACCCCACAGGTCAAGGCCATGTGGTCTGAGACGCAGTTACCAATTTCAACAAAGTACTTCCTGTCTTCTAGATAGGACTTCAACCAATTTAGGGCAGTGCCAGAGATGCCCACCCAGTCCTCTAGTCTCTGTGAAAGGATCTCATGATCGACAGTGTCAAAAACAGCACTCAGATGTAGCAGGACTAAAACTGAGACTTTGCCTGCGTCAGTGTTCAGGCGGATGTCATTTGTTACCTTAATAAGAGCGGTCTCAGTGCTGTGATGGGGTCTAAAACCTGACTGGAAAACAACAAAGGAGTTGTTCTTTAGGAGAAAGCCAGTAAGCTGTTGGTAAACAACTTTCTCAAGGACTTTGCCTAAAAATGGCAGATTTGAAATGGGCCGGTAGTTGTTCAGTACTGTGGCATCAAGACTGCTCTTCTTTAGGAGAGGCTTTATGACCGCAGTTTTCAAGGCCTTTGGGAATGTTCCAGATTGTAGTGACATGTTAACTATGTGAGCGAGTGGTGGTAACAAACTGCTCAGCACAGACTTTAGAAATCTAGTGGGTAACACATCGAGGCAGCATGTAGATGAACTCAGACTGGCGATGATCTCTTGGACAGTTTTGTCAGTTACAGGTGCAAAATGAGTCAGCTCTAAGTGTCTAGGTGGCTGCAGGGTTGTTATTGGTGTTGTGGAATTGATGGCATTTTTAATGGTCTGAACCTTGTCACAAAAGAATACTGCAAACTCATTACACTTAGATGTGGAGATCAGTTCCAACGGCAGTTGAGCTGGAGGGTTTGTTAATCTGTTCGCTGTTGCAAATAAGACACGCGAGTTGTTACTGCAGTTTCCAATAATTTCAGAAAAGTACCTCTCCCTTGTTCTACGTAAGATCCGGTTGAACTCGTACAACTTTTCTTTATAAATTTCATAATGAACATGAAGCTTCAACTTGCGCCCTTTCCACTCGGCCCTCCGGCACTCCCTTTTCTGTGCCCTGACTGAGTAGTCATTCCTCCATGGCGCCTTCTGCTTATTTTTAACCATTTTAACCTTCACAGGGGCAATGGGGCCCAGAACATTCAAAACACTCAAAGTAACAGAGTTCAACAAATCATCAACATTAGAACATGAGGCATTTTCAAAGTTCATCATTTCCATGAACAGAGCACCTGTGCTGTTATTTATGTGTCTCCGAACAACTGCAGGACCAGCCGGTGGTTTGGGAGAAACAGACAGGTCAAAGAAGACACAGAAATGATCAGACAGAGCGACATCAACCACATTGATGTTTGAAATATTAACCCCCTTTGTAATGAGCAGGTCCAGAGTGTGCTGCGCTCTGCTGTGGGTGGGCTCACACACATGCTGAGTCAGGCCAAAGGTTTCAAGGACAGCACTGAGCTCTTTAGCATTTCTGTCACAGACATTATCCACATGTACATTAAAATCACCTGTAATGACCAAACCATCAAAGTCTGTGCATACAATTGAAAGCATCCTGGTAAAATCATCAATAAAACTTTGACGGTGCTGGGGAGGCTTGTATATAACTACATAGAGTATGGACGGAGATTGTTTTAGCTCCATTTTAAAGGATACATACTCAAATGATGAAAACACCCCAAATGACAACCTGTGCATAACCATATGATCTCTAAATATTGCACAGACACCTCCACCTTTTTTGTTTTTTCGTGTTTCAGATTCAAATTTGTAGTTGGGTGGAGCTGATTCTGTTAGAACAGCATTACGTGTGTTTTTGTCAAGCCATGTTTCAGTTAAAAACATAAAATCAAGATTATACGAAGAGATCAAATTATTAATTAAAAATGATTTGTTAGATAAGGATCTGACATTAAGCACAACAAGTTTCAGATTAGTTTCAGTAGGACTGGACATTATCTTCTTACAAGGGATATGGATTAAATTTCTCTGATTGGACAGTCTAACTGTCCTTCTGTAATCTGGTCTATGTGGTGTGGCTGTAGATATAGCACTAGGGGAGAATATTGTCTCACAGGGCCCCACCTTGATATTACCTTTATCATGGCTGTAAGTCCTGGGACAGCAGAGGCCCTGTGCATCCTAGCTCTTAGGGATACCAGCTCTGGAGGCAGGCAGGGGAGGACGAGCAGGGGGAAGTTTGGGTGATGGACCAGATGAAAACCGAGAGGGAGGAGCTGAGGGAGCTTTAGTTTGTGAAGCAGGAGAGTTGAAGCTCCTGTGTGACTTGAGGGACACAGCTTTATACGGGGGAGAGTTCAGCATAGTTGGTGATAGAAGTCTTGACCTTGCTATATTAGGGGTGAGGGGAACCATCTTAATCCCTGATTTGATCAGGCTTTCAAGATGGTTGGGAAGGCCCATGGGGGAAGGTGGGGATGAAAAGGAGAGGGACAAGTCTCTAGAGGGGGTAGATGTGGCAGGGGGAGACCCAGGGCTGGTCTGTGGGTAGAGGAGGGGATGGGGGTGCTGCTGGGTCTGAAACTTCTGCTGGGGCCGTCACAGATGAGTCCAAGGCCTGTGATGAGGGCCCGGGGGGAGGTGAAACCGATGGCGGGCCTGAAACCTTTGCTGGGGCCGTCACAGACGAGAAATTATAATTGGATTTTCAAATTTTTGATGGTTCTTGGACATGTCATATGTATGTCCAAGGACCATCGGATCCATGATAACATCGGCATGTCATTGGTATTGGCCGATGTCAGCTTTAAAATGACTTCGGATTTGGCCAGTATGCTTTTTATTATTTTGCACAATTAATGAATATTACATACATTGAAGAGCATTTTATTTTATGTCTCCATCTGCTGGTGAGCCATCATGATAAGAGTAATATGACGTTGATTCCACTACAGTAGAGACCTGAAGATCACATCAGGTTGGGGGAAAAGTGGATCAGTTATCAGCCAAATAAGTTGTAATATCGAGATATCAGATATGAGCACAAAAGCCCCCAAAAGCCATGTTCCGGGGGCCAAAATTGCACCCAGGTTTTTGAATCAACGATATGTATTTATATTTTTAACAGTATTACAATTTGACATTAAAGTATAATTTTATTTTCATTAAATTAATTTACCGTCACGTCTACAACTCATTTTCCAGACATAATCAACGAGATTGCACTGATTACATGAGAGTAATCTGACAGAGAAGGGGAGGGGGCTTTGCTGTACCATAAGTATAAATTAACCATTTCTTGGGTGATCTGTGTCTACACAATGACAAATTAATGAAAAATTAAGGTAGAATGAATGTTAAATTTTAAAGTAACTTGCTTCCAGGATTGCATCTAAGGAATTTATAGTAAGTTGGCTTTTTAACAGTAAAAGTAACTATAATGTGGTGAAACATTAGTACTGCTATCAGTAGATTAATGGTTAAATCATCACATTTAAACTGGTTGAATTATAGGAAATCTGAGTGATATTTTGCAACCATAACTTTATGTAACCCATTATTTCATTTATAGTGGTTTCTACTGAAAAGTGAAGACACTATCTTAGTTGGTTTTGCTTTTCATGTGCTTATTGTTAGAACATAATTACAATTTTTTTGATGGCCCCCAAACATTTTGAAAATGCCCCCATTTTTAGACCGTGGGGGCCAAAATTGCCCCCAAAATATTTTGTTAATTTCATACCCTGTTCTTGGGGCAACAAAAAAGTTTGTCTTGGGGTGCATTGGTACAATAAACAAACTAGAAAGGACAGCAGAGGAGATGCAAAAAAAGTCTGTTTTTATAAGACATCTGTGCACAAAAAAGGTGCTCAAAGGGCAAAAAAAAATCTCGAGTGAGTAAAAACAACTCACCGACCACTTTATAAGGTACACCTTTCTAGTATTGGGTTGGACCCCCTTTTGCCTTCAGAACTGCCTTCATTCTTCATGGCATAGATTCAACAAAGTTCTGGAAACATTCCTCAGAGATTTTGGTCCATATCGACATGATAGCATCATGCAGTTGCTGCAGATTTGTCGGCTGTACATCCATGATGGGAATCTCCGGTTCCACCACATCCCAAAGGTGCTCTATTGGCTGTGAGGCCATTGGAGTACAGGAAACTCATTGTCATGTTCAAGAAACCAGTTTGAGATGATTTCAGCTTTGTGATATGGGGCGTTATCCTGCTGGAAGTACCAATCAGAAGACGGGTACGCTGTGGTCATTAAAGGGAAATTTCGGTTTATTTCAACCCTTCTTCTATCGTCCTAAATTTGTTTCAAGTCACTAGTGACATTGAAATAATAGTTAGCATGTTAGCCGTTAGCCTAGATACAGCCATAGCGTCAGACCTGTTAAAACTTAATTGAACGGGCATCCTTTCAAGTGAAAAGTTAGTCCACTAAACAAGCTTTTTCTCCACAAAGACCACCTCATATCGTTAGGATAAATGTCAGAGAACATTTAGAAAATGACATGTAAACGTGTTGTCTTACCTTACCGGTGTGCTGCCATGTTTGTTGTTTACCGTTTAGCTAAGGCTGCAACTGGTCCCATTCCTTGCAACAGAGGTATTCCTGTTCTGTGGGCATTGGGGTACAGCATTCACAGGTAACATTACACCACCGATCTCCAGAGCTAAATCCTTCCAGCAGCCATTCCTCCTCTGTCATCCTCTAACATTACCTGTTGTGCCTCTCTCTCTCCTCCTCTGTTCTTCAGTTTCACGAAGCTCTTCGTCAGTGTATTCTGGCTCAAATAAATAAGGGCGGCCATCACCTCACGATGTGGAAAGCCTATATACTAACATTCCACATTTAGGTGGTCTTCAGAGTTGTCTTACCTTACGTTGTTTACCGTTTATCTCTGCTTTCCAAATCGCGGCTGAAATATCATGAGAACAAGCAGCGATCTCATGCCGTGCCCGAAATCTCGCGAGAACAAGCCGCAGCAGCTGCAAGGCAGAACCGGACAGTAGCCTGAAAGGTTCATTCATTTATTTTATGAAAGATTTATAGAATAATGGCTGACTTTTTGCCAGACTTCAACTTTGTGGAGGAGGAATTTGATTTTGCAGAGTTTTATGGCCGCCCTTATTTATTTGAGCCAGAAGACACTGACGAAGAGCTTCTTGAAATTGAAGAACGGAGGAGGAGAGAGAGGGAGAGGCACAACAGGTAGAGGACGACAGAGGAGGAATGGCTGCTGCAAGGCTTTAGCTCTGGAGATCGGTGGTGTAACATTACCTGTGAATGCTGTACCCCAATGCCCACAGAAGAGGAATACCTCTGTTGCAAGGAATGGGACTGGTTGCAGCCTTAGCTAAATGGTAAACAACAAACATGGCAGCACACCGGTAAAGTAAGACAACACGTTTATATGTCGTTTTCTATATGTTCTCTGACATTTATCCTAACGATATGAGGCGGTCTTTGTGGAGAAAAAGCTTGTTTAGTGGACTAACTTTGCACTTGAAAGGATGCCCGTTCAATTAAGTTTTAACAGGTCTGACGCTATGGCTGTATCTAGGCTAACGGCTAACATGCTAACTATTCTTTCTATGTCACTAGTGACTTGAAACAAATTTAGGATGATAGGAGACAGGTTGAAATAAACCGAAATATCCCTTTAAGTGATAGGCACAGTCAGCAACAATACACAGGTAGGCATTTAAACGATGCTCAGTTGGTACTAAGGGGCCCAAAGTGTGCCAAAAAAAAATATCGGCCACTCCATAATACCACCACCACCAGCCTGAACCATTGATACAAGGCAGAATGGATCCATGCTTTCATGTTGTTCACCCCAAATTCTGACTGTACCATCTGAAAGTTTCAGCAGAAATTGAGACTCATCAGACCAGGCAGTGTTTCTTTTCAGTCATCTATTAGTCTCGCTCACCAGACCTTTCTCAAGAAAAGAAAGGTCTGGCTGGGCCGACTCTCACTTTAAGATTGGAGAAAAAAACGCCCCGGCTGCTTGTATTTCTTTCAGCCAATCACAGTCATTCTTGGCGGTACCACAGCAATGGTGCGCTTGCAAAAATATTGCTGGCGGGAAACAGGTTTTGGTGTAACACGCCCACAAAAATATCGCCTACAGGACGCGAACCATGGCAAATAAATGGCTACATCCCCACAAGATCAAACACCGCAAAAGTTAGAGAAGGACGTGTTGAAAACTGCAACCGGTGGTGGTAGGGTGGGACTTCAGCGGGTGGCTCGTTCTGCCCAATGAGAGGCTGATCTTTGCAGTGAACTTCCACCCACTCAGACTAGTCATCTACAGTTGCAATCAAAATTATTCAACCCCCATTGCATATTAGGCCTACTGGCAAGATATACAATTTCTCAGCTGTTTGCAATAAACAGATTACACAAGAACTGTTTAAGTAGTTCAATGAAACCAATATTACAAGGGTTTTTATCCAAATTCAACACAAAATGCTACTTTTAATGCCTACTGCAGTCTCAAAATTATTCAACCCCTTCATGACAAGCATCTTCAGTACTTAGTTGAGCACCCTTTTGCTGTTATGACCTGCTGCAAACGTGATGTATAGCCAGACACCAGCTTCAGACAGCGTTCCTGAGGAATCTCAGCCCATTCCTCATGTGCAGTGGCCTCCAGTTCAGTAATATTCTTGGGTGTGCGTTTTGCAGCCGCCTTCTTTAAATACCACCAGAGATTTTCTATGGGGTTCAAGTCAGGCAACTGTGACGGCCACTCTAGAATCTTCCATTTCTTCTTCTGAAACCAAGCCTGGGTGGACTTTGAGGTATGCTTTGGATCATTATCTTGTTGGAAGGTCCAATGACGCCCAAGCTTCAGCTTCCGTACAGAAAACATGACGTTTTCACCTAAGATTTCCTGATAATTGACTGAATCCATTGTGCCCTCCCCACGCTGCAGGTTTCCAGTGCCAGAGACAGCAAAGCAGCCCCAGAGCATCACTGAGCCACCGCCATGCTTCACTGTAGGCAGGATGTTCTTTTCAGCATATGCTTCATTCGTCTTCCTCCAGACATACCACTGTTCCATAGGCCCGAAAAGTTCCAGTTTTGTTTCATCACTCCCCAGAACAGAATTCCAAAACTTCTGTGGCTTATTTATATGGTTTTGAGCATATTGGTGCCGACTTTTCTTGTGGTTTTGGGTCAGTAGTGGTGTACGTCTTGGACTCCCGGCATGGAGCCCTTCAGTGTTTAGTATACGCCTTATTGTGCAAACTGAAACCTCAGTGCCTGCTGCCACCAAGTCTTGCCGCAGGTGTTTTGCAGTCACTCGAGGGTTTTTGACCACTTGCCTTCTCAGGAATCTGCTGGCAGCCGCTGACAGTTTCCTTTTTCTGCCATGTCCAGGTAGTGTAGCTACTGTTCCTTTAACTTTGAACTTGCGAACTATGCTTCCAACTGTATCTCTAGGAACATTCAGTGCTTTTGCTATCTTTTTGTATCCTTTTCCTTGTTTGTGCAAGGCAATGATTTCTTCTCTGAACTTTCTGGACAATTCTTTTGACTTAGCCATATTTCTAACATGCAATCAAACGTCACTCTCAACAACCCCTAGCCAGTCCAGGTATTTATGTGTTCTATCTCAAGCACACCTGAACTAATGAAGCCCTTGATTAGTTGCACCAGGTGTGCTTGAAACAGGGGGTTGAATAATTTTGAGACTGCACTAGCGGTTAAAAGTAGCATTTTGTGTTGAGTTTGGATAAAAACCATGGTAATATTAGTTTTATTAAAGTATTTCAACTGTTCTTGTCTACTTTGTTTATTGCAAACAGCTGAAAAATTGTACATTTTGCCAATAAGCCTAATATGCAATGGGGGTTGAATAATTTTGATTGCAACTGTATAGACCAATCTTTTTTGTGGACATCACAGTTGTGTCACAGCAGTTGCACGCGCATACTGGTGACAGCAAAACAGCAGACACCTATGAAAAACAGTTGAGAAACCCGGAATAAAAATGTCTTCTTGTGCTGCTGGATGTCATATCAGGAATACAAAAAAAGATTTTTATTGAAAACAGTCGTTGAGGACGTAGTTTTTCCACAAGGTACATGAAGATGTCTTGCCACTGTAAAGTTGACCATAGACATCTACACATACTTACATACATACAGTGGTGGAAAAAAGTTTTCAGACACCCCTTGCATTTGTGAAATATTGCATTAAGAATCACTCTTAGGTCTTCAAGTGCAATTTCTTTTAGTACAGTCACAGCCAAAATACTAAATAAATCCTAAAAAAGCCATTAAAAACTTAAAAATGGTTGGTTCCATAAAAATACATAAGAAATTTTGAGTATTGGGTCATTTTGGTACCAGTGATGAAGGTCGTTCTTTTTATTAAAAGACACAATTTTTTTTGCCAAGCTTCGTGTCTACATAAAGCCAGCACATTTGAAAGTTCTTCAGACACAAAAATGGCTAAAACAAGGAACCTAACGCAGGAAACACGCCTTAAGATAAAGATTCTCAGCCAGGAAGGGTACAGCTGCCGCCAGATAGCCAGGAAGTGCAGATGCAGTCCTTCAGCAGTTGGATACACTCTGCAGAAATACAGACGAACCAACAGCTTGGAAGACAAACCAAGATCTGGGCGTCCAAGGGTTTCTTCAGCATGAAATGACTGCATCCTGATCCGCATGTGCAAGCAAAACCGCCGAATGACATCACAGGAGCTTCAGCAGCAGTGGTCAAACCAAACTAGTGTCCAGTGTTCCACCCGCACTGTACGTGGCCAACTTTTAGATCATGGCTTAAGGTCCTACAAGGCTATCAAGAATCCCCTGATCAATGAGAGACTGAGGTTAGCCCGGCGTCGTTGGGCCCAGGCACACAAGAACTGAACAGCCAGGAATTGGAAGAAGATTTTGTGGTCAGATGAGTCCAGTTTCCAGCTTTATCTTCCTCCTATTAATTTGAGGGTACGCAGAAGGCCAGGCGAAGCATTATCTCCAGCATGTACAGTACCTACTGTCAAGCATGGTGGAGGCAGTATCATGGTTTGGGGATGCATGAGTGCTGCTGGTGTTGGTCATCTCACTGTCTGTGATGGCACATTGAACTCTACCAAGTTATTGTACCATTCTCAAAACCCACATGCTCCCTTCTGCGCGTGCACTGTTCTGTCGAGCTAAAAACTGGATGTTTCAACAAGATAATGCCCCTTGCCACACATCCAAGGCCAGGAGAACTTGGCTGCAGGAGCACAGTATCCAGGTCTTAGAGTGGCCAGCTCAATCCCCGGACATGAGCCCCATTGAAAATCTGTGGTGTATTATCAAAAGGTCTGTTTCAAAGCATAAACCAAAGAATTTAGAAGAATTAAAAGCAGTAATTCAAGAAGAATGGGACAAGATTACCCCTCAACAGTGTGAAAGGCTCGTGGGGAACATGCCAGCCAGGATTAGAGCTCTACTACGTGCCAATGGCAGGACTACTAAATAGTAATTTGATGATGTGATGGTTTATTTATTTTTTAGTTCAGTTTTGAACACATTCATGTGTTCATGTTTTTTGTTGACTTTGATACCGACAATGTTGAGAACTGACACAACAATAAACAAAAAAATATAATTTGTATTTGTTTGTATCTGTCTAATGCAGCCACACCTTTGGAAACACACAAAAGATTTTTCCACAAATATTTCATGATAATATTTGAGATTGTGTAAAATTTTAAGGGTGTCTGAAAACTTTTTTCCACCACTGTACATACATATATACAGACATACAGTACAGGCCAAAAGTTTGGACACACCTTCTCATTCAATGCGTTTTCTTTATTTTCATGACTATTTACACTGTAGATTCTCACTGAAGGCATCAAAACTATGAATGAACACGTGGAGTTATGTTCTTAAGAAAAAAAGGTGAAATAACTGAAAACATGTTTTATATTCTAGTTTCTTCAAAATAGCCACCCTTTGCTCTGATTACTGCTTTGCACACTCTTGGCATTCTCTCGATGAGCTTCAAGAGGTAGTCACCTGAAATGGTTTCCACTTCACAGGTGTGCCTTATCAGGGTTAATTAGTGGAATTTCTTGCTTTATCAATGGGGTTGGGACCATCAGTTGTGTTGTGCAGAAGTCAGGTTAATACACAGCCGACAGCCCTATTGGACAACTGTTAAAATTCATATTATGGCAAGAACCAATCAGCTAACTAAAGAAAAACGAGTGGCCATCATTACTTTAAGAAATGAAGGTCAGTCAGTCCGGAAAATTGCAAAAACTTTAAATGTGTCCCCAAGCGGAGTCGCAAAAACCATCAAGCGCTACAACGAAACTGGCACACATGAGGACCGACCCAGGAAAGGAAGACCAAGAGTCACCTCTGCCTCTGACGATAAGTTCATCCGAGTCACCAGCCTCAGAAATCGCAAGTTAACAGCAGCTCAGATCAAAGACCAGATGAATGCCACACAGAGTTCTAGCAGCAGACCCATCTCTAGAACAACTGTTAAGAGGAGACTGCACGAATCAGGCCTTCATGGTCAAATAGCTGCTAGGAAACCACTGCTAAGGAGAGGCAACAAGCAGAAGAGATTTGTTTGGGCCAAGAAACACAAGGAATGGACATTAGACCAGTGGAAATCTGTGCTTTGGTCTGATAAGTCCAAATTTGAGATCTTTGGTTCCAACCGCCGTGTCTTTGTGAGACGCAGAAAAGGTGAACGGATGGATTCCACATGCCTGATTCCCACTGTGAAGCATGGAGGAGGAGGTGTGATGGTGTGGGGGTGTTTTGCTGGTGACACTGTTGGGGATTTATTCAAAATTGAAGGCACACCACCACAGCATCCTGCAGCGACATGCCATCCCATCCGGTTTGCGTTTAGTTGGACGATCATTTATTTTTCAACAGGACAATGACCCCAAACACATCTCCAGGCTGTGTAAGGGCTATTTGACCAAGAAGTGCTGCGGCAGATGACCTGGCCTCCACAGTCACTGGACCTGAACCCAATCGAGATGGTTTGGGGTGAGCTGGACTGCAGAGTGAAGGCAAAGGGGCCAACAAGTGCTAAACACCTCTGGGAACTCCTTCAAGACTGTTGGAAAACCATTTCAGGTGACTACCTCTTGAAGCTCATGGAGAGAATGCCAAGAGTGTGCAAAGCAGTAATCAGAGCAAAGGGTGGCTATTTTGAAGAAACTAGAATATAAAACATGTTTTCAGTTATTTCACCTTTTTTTGTTAAGTACATAACTCCACATGTGTTCATTCATAGTTTTGATGCCTTCAGTGAGAATCTACAATGTAAATAGTCGTGAAAATAAAGAAAATGCATTGAATGAGAAGGTGTGTCCAAACTTTTGGCCTGTACTGTACATTATAATCTAGGTGTAGTAGAATATAAAATTTTGTCTCCAGTTAATTACAATCTCGATATTCAGGCTTTAATCGCTGTTGGATGCTCAGTAGAGGAGTGTGTGTTTAGCTTACATGAGCTGAAGTACTGACATGGTGAAAGATAATTCATCATCATAAGGAACTGTAAAAACTCAAGATTGTCAAGCATGGGTTTGTCTTATTGTTCAATCAATCAATTTTATTTATAAAGCCCAGTATCACAAATCACAATTTGCCTCACAGGGCTTTACATCATACGACATCCCTCTGTCCTTAGGACCCTCACAGCGGATAACAAAAAATTCGCCCAAAAAAACCCTTTAACGGGGGAAAAAAACGGTAGAAACCTCAGGAAGAGCAACTGAGGAGGGATCCCTCTTCCAGGAAGGACAGACGTGCAATAGATACATTTAATATAGAACAGATCAACATCATAAATTAACAAATCCGTATGACACAATGAGACAGAAAAAGCGAGTGAGAGAGACAGAGAGAGAGAGAGAGATGCAGGACAGACGATAATGACAGTAGTAGACAATATGTTGAAAGTATATATTAATATCTGATAGTATGCATATGTGACAATAATCATATGTGTATAATAACAGTAGAAGTGTGACTAATGATGACAGCAGCAGCTCCTGTTCCTGTTTAATACTTGTGGAGACATCCCCATATAATTAAGCAATACCACATGAGAGGGAGTGATGTTGTACTGTGATATCGTCGCAGCTACTTCGTATTCACAAACCTGGATGTTGGCAGAGCCCCAGTCGGATTCAGCTTCCCTTCTCCCTCATCCTCATCTGATGACCACTCGTAATTCAGTTCAAAACTGATATTTTTAAGAAAGTTTTCTCTGAAGTAGGCCAGACTCGTTAATGTCACTTGAGCGCAGTGGTAGTTAGAATGTTGCCATGGCAACGCGTCAGCATTGATCAGCTGTTTGATGCGGAGTAATACATTCAGAGAGTAAACAAACCGTGATGTTGTACTCCAGTATCGTCACGTTTTGAATGTCTCCTGGCCAATCAAATTGCTTCAAATTGCTTGGCCGGAACTAACTGTTGTATAATATAGTTTAATGTGGAAGTAACATCAGACCACTTTTCAACTAGCCAGCTAACACTGTCTGCTTATTAACCCCTGACCATAACAGAATATAGTAACCTTCACCACTGCTCATTTTAGAAATTACACCACAAGAAAACATGTTCTTTATTTAGATTATCAAACGGATGATGGATCATAGATGTTTGTTTATACCTGTCAGCGATCAGCCATAGCTTGCACATTAGCTATGTTAACTTAGCTACATTGCCAACATTAGCGAGCCTTTCATTTTACCTGCCTGGACGCAGATGGGACTCGATCTACACACACATTATTGTCTCTACGTTGACATAAACAAAGAATGTGTTTCCTTCTGTTGGCCCTTCTTAAGTGAAGAAGACTTTTCTTATTAACACCTTGATCATAACAGACGGCCTTAGTTAGCTAGTGCCCTAGCAAGTCGATAAGTTGTACTTCCAAATTAAATTATAATATATGGTGACGTCTCCACAACTATTAAGTAAAGAATAAGCCAAGTCCAAGCTTGACAAACGGGAGTTTTTACAATTCCTCATAATGATATATCTTTCACCACATAAAAATATTACTTCATATAGGCCTAACACACAACTTTACTGAGCATTGAGCAGCAGTTACTGACCTAAATATCCAGATTCCCTTAACTGGAGACAAAACAAAAAACTAACTGCAGTCAGTTGTGAAATATAAAAGTTAAATTGCTTTTTACGTTTTACTTGGCGCTCACCCACACACTACTATTGTCCCTTTGGAGCAAAATGTTGGTCGCCACCCACAAAGTATGTCATCTCTGTTTACAAAAAGAGTCTGTTGTCCAATTTTGGTGAGCCCATGCGAATCGTAACCTTAGTTTCCTGTAGGGCTGACCCAAAAAATTCAAAGCTTCGAAGCTTCGTTCGATGGCACAGGATTTGATTGTGAAAAAAAAAATTGAAGCTTTGGTGCTTTTTTTTTTTTTTTTTTTTTTTCCTTTTTTGGGGGGAGGTCTTAAACGCAACACTAACCCCCACCAGTCCAAAACTGACAACGAGCGCACTCAGAGCTGGCAGACATGTCCAAGAGGTCATTAGATGTGTGGTTGCACTTTAAAATATGCCCCGACAACCCCCAGAAAGCAGAGTGCCAGATTTGCCAAAAGCAATTGGCATATCACAACTCAACAACAAATTTGGGAAATCACTTGAAAAACATAAGTAGTAATTAAAAAAGAAAAAATCTCCGACAAGGAAATAGAAAGCCCGAAGCACAATGGAGACCTGCTATTATCCTGCTTGAACACAGACGACTAAATTCTTTCAACAGTGTGACTCAAAATAATGATAAAATAGATTTTATTTATGTAAAACATGCATTTTCCAGTTCCACCGGTCCGCTCTGAGTCTGGTGTCAGAAACACTTCTGATGCTCTGAGTTGCGCATCTGTTTGATTGTGCTGCAGTATGCGCCGAGGGTTTTTTTTTTTTTTTTTTTTTTTTTTTAAAGTTATTTTTTGGGGCATTTCAGCCTTTAATTAACAGGACAGATTAGTGTGAAAGGGGGAGAGAGAGGGGGAGAGACTTGCAGCAAAGGGCCACGGGCTGGACTCGAACCCGGGCCGCTGCGGCAACAGCCTTGTACATGGGGCGCCTGCTCTACCCACTAAGACACCAGCGCCCCGTGCACCGAGGGTTTTAATTTAGTGTTCAATCAAAAGTTAAACACTACTTACCACCGACCATTAGTGTTTTTTGTTTGTGAATACATATATATATATATATATATAAAATATATAGGCTAAGTTACCTGTGAAAATGGGGGTGTTTTCAAAACACCCCCGTTCTTGACAGAACATTGAACTCGCTCACCTTCACGTTCAGCGTTGCGGTGACGCAGACCTCCTGTCTGTTTCTGTAAGCTGAAACCATTTGCCTCAGCATTTTAAGTCTTGTGTGTAATTTATTCAGGGATTTATACTTTGGGATTAATCCTGGCTTCATATGAGCAGAGGAAATCTCCGCTTGTCGCTAGGCTAATGTATACCATGTAAAATGCCATAGGCTGGCGCTAATGACGTTAGCATGTTGTATTTGCTTGGAAAACGTGTTTAGTATAAGACAGTTGTTTTGTCGGTGAATGTTGTGGGTTGTAATGGAGCCAAATTATGTACCGCTACCTTTGTTAAATGTTGTCATCCTTGGTTTTATATGAGAAGAGGAAAAGATCACTAGACGCTAGGTTAATTTATACAGTGTAAAACGTCATAGACTTGTGCTAATAACGTTAGCATGTTGTATTGGTGGGGGAAATGTGCCCAGATAGTGTTTGTCTGTCAGTTCTGCGATTTATAGTGAAGCCAATTTGCGTACTTGTGTTTGAAATTGTCCCTATTAAGCCATGTTTAATGTGTGTTTTGAATCAACTATATAAATAAAGTTTGATTTGAACTAAACTTTACAGCACTTAACACAGTCCTCCACCGCCTACTAGTGTTTTGGAGGTGTAACTGCAGTGACACAGGCACACCACCGCAGAAGTAAAAATAACGTGCAGATTTTTTTTCCCCCACGACTAATCGATTACTTGAAGATTATGTGCGACTTAAGTCGACGAAGATTTTCTTTGGTTGACTACAGCCCTACTTAAATCACCTTTCTTCCCCCTTCTGATGCTCGGTTTGAACTTCAGCAGATTGTCTTGCCCATGTCTACATTCCTGAATGCAATGAGTGGCTGTCATGTGATTGACTGATTAGTTATTTGCATTAATAAGTCGTTGAACAGGTGTACCTAGTAAAGTGGCTGGTGAGTGTAGACACAGACCGATTCCTACCAGGTGTGATAAATCAATCAGCTGGTGCCAGTAATTAGATGAGATCAACTCTGAGGCGCAGAGGCATGACTACCAAATCACAATGACCTGTCATATGAATACTACACTTTTCACAATTTCCTCAAACACCAACATATGATAGCAGAATATAAGAATTTACTATTTAAAAAATGTGACACAATCCCTGAATGGAAACAACAGTGTAGCCTGAACTCCAAACACAGTACTGAATACCTGCTGCCTTTCTCAAATTAATCAACAGATTTACTGCCTCCAAAATCGTCTGCCTTACCACACTCTCAGATATGAACATCAGGGCTGCCACACTTTCAGTACTCATTATGGCAAATGACCATGACCCTAAATTAACACTTCACATTACCTCCATCTGGTCTGAGATATGGGACTATTTAATGGAGAACTGGAGTAGGGATGCACCGAATATTCGGTAACTGAATATATTCGGTTGAATATTGCAAAAAAACACATTAATTATAAGTGAAAAGCAAGGCCAAATAATAGCGGGGTGTTTCGATGATACAATCAAACAGCGTGCGGTGACGGACGGAGTAAAATGTCGGCAGTGTGGTGATATTAAGTGTTGGAGAGTGATAGAAGAAAAGAGGTTTGCAAAGAATGTAATACTGAACTATCCAGAGTAGTGTTGCAGGGTATACTGGTACCAACGGTACCAGAAACGAAAGGCGAATCCTGCCAGTTGTGGGTTGAACAGGGGCCACAGACAACATAGCTATTGTAAGTCTCAATTATGGCTGATATGTCAATAATTCTAATGTGCACTGTGAAAAACATCAGATAGTGTATATATATATTGTGTTTAACAGTGACACTAGCTATGTTTCCATCCGAAAGTGATTCGAACCATTGGGAAATGCACATTAAAAGAAATACGAATCCTGTGTGTTTCCATTAAATGTACGGACTTTGGTGAAAGCTATGAACTCGTGCAAGTTTTCCGCAGAACCGCAAACAAAACAAGGCTCGCATTCTGCTTCTTCTTCTACGTTTTCTGGCAGTTGGCAACCAACTTGTAAATGCATTACCGCCTTCCCGACCCAGAGTGTGGATATCACCATGGAGAGAGGTGCAATATGTCAGACTTAGTTCGAACATGAGTGTTTCCATCCCCCGTTTTGCGAATCAACATTTTTCCAATCAACCAAAACCCGCCTAAAGCGAGCATATTTTAGTCAGGGGATTTTAATTCGAATTTTGGCGTTTCCGTCATAATTTTCCGATGCGATACTTCTAGATGTGCATCTAAACAGGCTGATGGAAACATGGCTTGTGTCAGTTAGGATTTCTACTAGTCTGTCTTCCCCTAAAGTACAGACCTAATGCTCGTTTTTTTTCCCCACATAGATGTCGTGTTTCGGTTGTGATCCCAACTTCTGCCCAGAATGTGGAAATGTGCTTCCTCTTCCAGTAATACAGGACACAGTCTGCTGCCCCCGCTGCTCCTTCTGCATCCCTGTAGCAGGTACCAAGTCATGTCCTACAAGCTCTCTAAACTCCCAGTCACAGTCTGTGAGTTTGACTGAGAGGAACACAGAGACAGACATTAAAGATGAGATTTTGCTACACTTCATTCTAATCATGTACACCCTGCAGAAGAATACATTAGCACAGCACACTCTGATGTAGGCTGACCAATTTTGGAATGTATCTATAAAGGAACATGTTCTTCTACATGTTAATAAAGTCATAAAATCTCACCAAAAAAATCACTCCTCTGGCTCCTTCAGGCCTTTTGTAAAATGTAACATATTCTATACATAGTTTCTTACTTTGCTTAGTAGTAGTTAGCTCCAGGCAGGGCCCATACCTCTGCCTACGCATGTGGCCTACTCTGTTGTGAGCATTTATACCTGTGCAGTGGTTTGTCACTCTGCAGTTACATCTCTAAAACACTAGTCAACAGTGGGGTTTCTGTGAAGTGCTGTAAAGTCTGACTGATTCAAAAAACATTTTCCCCACAAATTAAGGCTGTGCAATTAATTGTTTGGTCAAGGATGTACCGTTTACATTTTAGTGGTAGCAGGTCAAGGTCACGGTAAGAATGCGTCTGTCTAATTTTCCTGAATGCGATATCTCAAGAACACTGAGGGAATTTCTTCAAATTTGGCACAAATGTCCAGTTTGAGTAAAGGATGGACTTATTAGAATTTGGTGGTCGAAGGTCACTGTGACCTCACAAAACATGTTATTGGCCATAGTTTAGGGATTCTTATGCTGATTATGGCATAGGCGTAGGACTGGGTAGGGACGGTAGGGACAGGTCCCTACCAATATTCAGCCCCTTCTGTATTGTCCCTACCAATATAAACACTGGCTGTCGGCATCCGCTCAATATGGTACACAAAGGGTTAACAATCGTTGGTGTCTACCATACGTCCCGCCTCTAACCTCGTATTGCTCATCGATTGGCTCTACCATTATTTTGGTAACGTGTGATTGGTCCTCCCCAGCGCTCTCACTGACTCTCTTCACTGACTTTGTGGGTGCGCGTCACCGTACAGTTCACGGCAGTTTGTGAGGGAACGACACATACACGCGCATCACCGTTAGAGTGTGAACTCTCTTTGCTAGATAATGAGATGCTAACGAGCTAATACGAGCTGAGCTAAGTTTGGCAACTATTAGATCAATATTACATGCCAGAGAACATGAAATTCCACTTCACATGCTCTATCAGCAATCATAGATGTCATGTGTGATGACACAGTTCAAATTAATGTTTGTAGTAAGATGACATGATAGAAACAGTCTGAATAAATAAAGTGTAAACACTATAAATACTAGCTCCTTCAGTGACAGTCTTCAGCATTCATGGTGTGTGAAGGAGAGACTTAGGAGAATAGAGATCCACTGCTCCCAGTAAAAACACCAAAACTGAGTCATATTCATGTAATAGATATTGGGTGTAAGTGCAACATTTTGCACACAGTTGTATTATAATGATTTTGGAGCATTTACATTTTTGTTGATTTATTTTATTTATGTTTAACATGATGAAGCTGACTAACTTGTGTTGACATTATGGCTGTTCTTTAGTCTATATACATTCAGATGTTGTTTAATGAATTACACAATTGTAAAACATACAGTATGTTTTCCTCAGGCTACAACAATCAAAATCTATGACTGTTGCATCTCAAATTGTCCCACTGTTCACGTCTTGCATCAATACATTTTTTGTCAGATGACAAGTAGTAGAGAGACTGGAGGAGATGGAGGAGGAGAGGCAGGAAGAGAGACAGTAGGAAATGGAAGACAGACAGGGGGGGATAGAGGAGAGACAGGAGCCTCACAGGTGAGATTGAATGTTGATAGTGAGATTCAGCATTGTGACTAGGGGTAAGTAAAAATATTAATTCATGCATAATATATGTTTTTACCTGATATCAATATCAATTCGGATCACTATTAGCAACCTAACTGCAGACCGCAGGCTGGTACTGAAGTTAAGCCCCTTCGGAGTATACTGTTATTGTTATTATTATAGTTTACCCTGGGAAGCACATACGGACAGATGTGGTGAAGTTATCAGTGTATATTCATGTAACTGATAACATTAGAGAATACATTAATCAAGACATTCTTGTATTTAGTGTAGATATCTAAATATGCATTATAAAGCAGTGATCAGTTTCACATGACGTGAAATTGCATTAAAAAATCATCAACGTACAGTAGCCACCAATGAGCACTTTTATGTCCCTACCAATGTGAAAATCAAACCTACGCCCTTGGATTATGGCAATATCATACAAATGTTTAATAGCATAAAGTAATGAATTGATGACAAAAGGTCAAAGGCCAGCTTCACTGTGACATCATGATATTCTACATAAACCACTTTTCTGGCCATTACTCAGCGTCATATCTCAAGAACAGAAAGAGAGATATTTGGTCAGGGACTGAATTGGTGATACTAATCTTAGGTGTCCACCTTGAAACTGTGCTGATTGTATAGGTCTTCTGTGCTGTTGGGCAAAAGATGTGTGTAAAGCATCTATGTTTTCATAGACATTGATCTAAACTGCAAGAGAAACTTGACTGGTTCGTGGAGACATACAACTGTGAAGTGGTAATTCTCGTTTGATAATGGCTCAGAATTAGACATCATTAGCCTTTATGCTTAACAATTCCTTTATCGATTCTTTTCATTACACCAAATCTTTACGTCAATGACGCACATCACGCTTGTCAGTCAGTGGTGCGCTCAACAACAAAGAAGACGTAATGGTGGAGAGACAGAAGCGGTTGAAAGCTTGGCTTCACTTCACCAAAAAAGACTCATGACATTCACTCATCACAACAGCATGACGTGCAATTTATGCAGCACTGTGATTACATGCAAGGGCGGAAACACCACCAATGCTACACTGATTTGTTTTCCACTACAGAGCTCTACTGTGCGAGTATTTTAACGTTACTCGCATTTGTGACTAAAAATAGTTTTGTGCGAGCAAAATAAATCATTCAGCACACTGTGAGTACAGATTTCAACCAGCAGTAGAAACAAAAGGTGAACCCTGCCGGTTGTGGGTTAAACAGGGGTCACAGACAAGGACAGGAATATGTATTCCTGTCAACTACAACGGCCATAGTGCTCCGCGGCGCAAGATAATGGCTTACCGGTGACTGAGAAGCCTGGCTCCAGGTCCAATAATTTCCTCTTCTTGGTCTCATGACTGCCCAAATGTACCTGAACAGCTGAGCCGTGGCGGCACACAGGTATGTGATGTGTCAGAGGAGAAACGAGCCATTCACATTTCCACAAACCTCACCGCACTTAAGGGACTGTTCTTAACTTGTCAGGGGAGGAGGGTGGCTGGTTGATTTTCATTTTATTTATTTATTTTATTTTGATTCCCCCTATGTTAATCACTTATTGATGCTGTTTTTGAAGTATGAATAAGTCAATAAGTAATTTATTCCATTGAAATATCATTGATGTATTATAGAAAAGTGATTTATCTTTTTATAAATGACAAAAGGCACATCTGCCACTTTCACTGGTATCTTACCGTGGGTCCCAATTTTGGTACTGTAACAACACAAACAGATTCTGTAACATTATTTGACGTAGATGAAAACAAATGCTGTACAAATATTCTTTATTTGTTCCATTTTAGATGATAGCAGTGGACCAATTTCATATTTTGTTTACTTACTTACTTAGCACTTATCTCTTGCTTAGAATAGAAACTCAATAAAATTTAAGTTGTTGACAACAAAAACCTGTAAGGTCTACTTTTTCTACACAGAAAATTCACAGGAGGAATTGCTAAGGGAATTGATAAAGAATTGGATCTCGTACTCGTACTCGTACTCGTCGTCCTCCGCTTATCCGGGTCCGGGTCGCGGGGGCAGCAGCCTCAGCAAAGAAGCCCAGACAGTCCTCTCCCCAGCCACTTCCGTCAGCTCTTCCGCGGGAACCCCGAGGCGTTCCCAGGCCAGCCGGGTGATGTAATCCCTCCAGCGTGTTCTGGGGCGGCCCCGAGGTCTCCTCCCGGTTGGACATGCCCGAAACACCTCCCAAGGGAGGCGTCCAGAAGGCATCCTTACCAGATGCCCGAACCACCTCAACTGGCTTCTCTCGATGTGGAGGAGCAGCGGCTCTACTCCGAGTCCCTCCTGGATGTCTGAGCTCCTCACCCTATCCCTAAGGCTGAGCCCAGCCACCCTGCGGAGGAAACTCATTTCGGCCGCTTGCACTCGTGATCTCATTCTTTCGGTCACTACCCAGAGCTCGTGACCATAGGTGAGGATTGGAACGTAGATCGACCGGTAAATCGAGAGCTTTGCTTTCTGGCTAAGCTCCCTCTTCACCACAAACGACCGGTTAAGCACCTGCATCATTGCTGATGCCGCCCCAATCCGCCTGTCAATCTCCCGCTCCATCCTACCCTCACTCGTGAACAAGATCCCGAGATACTTAAACTCCTCCACCTGAGGAAGGACCTCCCCCCTGACCTGGAGTGGGCAATCCACCCTTTTCCAGCTGAGGACCATGGCCTCAGACTTGGAGGTGCTGATTCTCATCCCAGCCGCTTCACACTCGGCTGCGAACCGCCCCAGCGAGAGCTGGAGGTCACTGTTCAATGGAGCTAGAAGGACCACGTCATCCGCAAAAAGCAGGGACGAGATCCTCCCATCACCGAACCTGACACCCTCCACCACTCGGCTGCACCTAGAAATTCTGTCCATAAAAGTTATGAACAGAACCGGTGATAAAGGGCAGCCCTGGCGGAGTCCAACCCTCACCGGGAACAGGTCCGACTTACTGCCAGCCACGCGAACCAGACTCATGCTCCTTTGGTACAGGGACTGGATGGCCCTTAGCAAGGGGCCACCAACCCCATACTCCTGCCCCTGGGGACACGGTCGTAAGCCTTCTCCAAATCCACAAAACACATGTGGACTAGTTGGGCAAACTCCCATGCCCCCTCCAGCACCCTGGCGAGGGTAAAGAGCTGGTCCACGGTTCCGCGTCCGGGACGAAACCACATTGCTCCTCCTCAATCCGAGGTTCAACTATTGACTGGACCCTCTTCTCCAGCACCCTGGAGTAAACCTTACCGGGTAAGCTGAGGAGTGTGATCCCCCTGTAGTTGGAACACACCCTCTGGTCCCCTTTCTTGAAAATGGGGACCACCACCCTGGTCTGCCACTCCAGAGGCACTGCCCCCGATGTCCACGCAATGTTGCAGAGGCATGTCAGCCAGGACAGCCCTACAATATCCAGAGCCTTGAGATATCCAGGACGAATCTCATCCACCCCCGGGGCTCCACCGCCTCGGAGTTGTTTCACTACCTCAGCAACTTCTGCCCCAGAAATTGGACGACCTGCCCCCGAGACCCCCATCTCTGTTTCGTCACTGGAATACGTGTTGGTGGGATTGAGGAGCTCCTCAAAGTATTCCTTCCACCGCCCGACAATGTCCCCGGTTGACGTCAGCAGCTCCCCGCCCCCACTGTAAACAGTGTGAGCAAGTTGCCGCCTTCCCCCCCTGAGGCGCCGGACGGTTTGCCAGAACCTCTTTGGAGCCGATCGATAGTCTTCCTCCATGGCCTCACCGAACTCCTCCCATGCCCGAGTTTTTGCCTCAACGACTGCCACCGCTGCGCTCCGCTTGGCCCGCCGGTACCCGTCAGCTGCTTCCGGAGACCCACAGACCAACCATGCCCTGTAGGCCTCCTTCTTCAGCCTGACAGCTCCCCTCACCTCTGGTGTCCACCAGCAGGTTCGGGGATTACCGCCACGACTGGCCCCAGTGGCCTTGCGGCCACAGCTCACAACCGCCACCTCGACAATGACAGAGCGGAACAAGGCCCATTCGGACTCAATGTCCCCCTCTGCCCTCGGGACGCGGTCAAAGCTCTCCCGGAGGTGGGAGTTGAAGATCATCTGGACAGGTTCTTCCGCCAGGCATTCCCAGCAGACCCTCACTGTTCGTTTGGGCCTGCCAGGTCTGTGCGGCGTCTTCCTCCACCATCTGATCCAACTCACCACCAGGTGGTGATCAGTTGACAGCTCTGCTCCTCTCTTCACCCGAGTGTCCAGAACATATGGCCGCAGGTCAAATGATACGACCACAAAGTCGATCATTGACCTGCGACCTAGGCTGTCCTGTTGCCACGTGCACTGATGGACATCCTTATGTTTGAACATGGTGTTAGTCTTGGATTGATAAGCAGAATCGATAATGGCATTGATATCAATAAAATCCTATCAATTCCCATCCCTACTCAGAATTCCCCATATTCCCCCTTACATGCATGTTTTTGCTGTCCAGAGTTCTCAGGCCAGGTGATCTGCTCAACAGTTGTCTTCAACCCTGTGGAGCAGTCAACAGTAGCGCTGGAGGAAGAGGAGGACTCTGACCTGAAGGGACCTGTGGTAAGACCAGACTGTCGGCTGCTCACTGACTGCTACGTTGTGTTTGATGGTAACAGCTGTACACTGTATTAATGAGGTTACCTGCTTCCTCTAGATTGACAGACGCTGCTCTCGTTGCAATAAAGAAGGGATGGTTTACCACACCAGGCAGATGAGATCTGCAGATGAGGGACAGACTGTCTTCTTCACCTGTATACACTGCAGGTAAATAATGGGAACACACTGTGTATTGTGAGACTTAATTTAAACAGTTTGTACTGCTATGAAGTCTTTTGCTGATCATTTTGATTTTGGTGTTATAGGTATCAAGAGAAGGAGGATTCTTGAGAACAAGTCCAGCACACTTTCTCCATTCCTCTCAATTCTTCTGCCCTCATATCTGGATGCTTTCTCTCCACATGGATTGAAAAAATCAACAACTCTGGGCCCTTCACCTTTATTTCATCAAGCTGTGCAGTGCAGGCCATCTCAGTCACTGGTCTTGAATATTAGCATTCACAAACAGACTAAAATCAGGGTCCATTTGCTAGCTGTTTTGCTGGCCTTCATCATTAGATGAAGTTTCCTCAGTTTTCACAGAAATACTATTATATACTGTAAACACAACATTGACACATTTTCAACTTATAAAGTTGTTATGGTGACTGTGTTAGCAAACCATTACCTATGAGCACATCCAGCAGAACCAGAGCAACATTATTTGGAGTTGAGTTTGTGTCCACCTGATAAATGTCCAGTATGCACTGTCTTTTCAGCTCTTTTTTTGATCTCTACCAACTTCTGAGAAAAATCTGTCTCTTTAGCTGCTAAATGTTTCACTGTGTTCACCAGCTAGTCTCTAACTATGTCTGTCTGCTCTGTGCTGCTGAGCAGGTTGTGTACAGTGGGTTTATTCACACTGTTTCACTAATAACAGCTGCCTCCTGCTGCTGGAAATATAGTTGATGAGAGCTGAGGTTGTGATCAAGTACGGCCAGGCTAAAAAGTCAGTGTGCACCATTTGAAATTTTTGGATTTTTATTTTTTATTTTTTGTAATTCTCTTTTTTTATTTATTTATAAATGCAGTATAACCATATGTAAACAAAATCCACAACCAGTAGAATATGAGGACCTTGAGCAAAACCAAAAAAAAGTAAAATAAATAATAATAATAATAATAATAATTTTCATTAAAGTAAAGTTTTAGGAGAAACCACATAAATAAAAATCATACCATAAAATAAGAATAGAGTAAATAACAAATAGATGGATTGTGCTATGCAGGTTGTTAATAATAATAATAATAATAATAATAACTTTAATTTATATAGCGCCTTTCAAGAAACCCGAGGTCACTTTACAATACATAATAATGAAACAATAACACCAACAAAACAGTACAATACAACACAAGCAGTACAGAAAAGCAACAAAACTATAACAAACAACAGAAGACAGCAGAGAAACTGTGTGATGGAACACTGGGCATGAGATGGATTATCGAATTAAAAAGCCATGGTGAGCAGATGAGTTTTGAGGGTGGATTTGAAAATGTCCAGTGAAGGGGCATCGTGGGTTACGGGGGGAGAGAGTTCCAGAGGGTGGGGGCAGCGATGCTGAAGGCCCGGTCACCAAAAGTTCGGAGGCAGGAGTGAGGGATGAAGAGTAGGCTGGAGTCAGAGGACCGCAGACATCTGGACAGAGTGTAGGGGTGGAGGAGGTCTGTTACGTACTGTGGGGCGAGGGCATGGAGGGACTTGTAACTGAGGAGGAGGATTTTGTAGATAATGCGGGACTTAACCTGGAGCCAGTGGAATTCTTGTTGAATCAAGACATACATTTAGAGACAGTGGGGAGCTACTAGTCACACTGCAATGTGTTTCTCGTACTTGTTCAGACAAAATCAGGTCTTATGTTTTGAGACATATACTATTTCATCCAGTTCTCAATAAAAACTTCCTTCTGGGTTCTCGAACTAAAAGTCCTTCTCTACATTACATAAATATTGTATGACAAGTCAGTCCATTGATCAGTACTAGGTATTTCTTTTTTCAGCCATTTCTTGATTAGGAATTTCTTACATACATGCCACCAATAATATATTAGCAGATATTTATCCTTATCAGTCCAAAATAAAGGTTATTTTGGCTAGAAAAACAGTTTCAAGAATGCCATGAAGTCCAAAAAGGAGTGACAGAGAGGCACCCCCAAAATAAATATAAGTGATTTGCTTCTTTGTTTTCACACAATCTCCAACATTCCATCTGGTTTGAGAAAGATTTTTTCTGGTTAGGAGTACAGAAGTAACGCATGACATTCTTCCAACAAATTTCTCTCCAGGAAGGAGAGCTTGTTTCATTGTTGTCTCAATATCTCTTCCCATTCCTCTTGTGTGATGGTCAGATTACCTTCAGCTTGCCGCCTTGTTTTAACCTCTCAATGTATTTTCCTTGTTAAGTTGTTGAAGGCTCAGGTACAGTTTCAAAATTACCTTTTAAAAGGGTTCATTCTCATATGCTTTAATAAATATTTGGAGTATTTCGTTTTCCGTGGCCATATTTAAGGGTTCAAGCCTGAAGGGCTGAAACCCTATTGTTTTTGTCCAGTTTTATTATCATTATTATTATTATTATTATTATTATTATTATTCAGAAATGTTTTCGCAAATTCCCGTGAGATGGTACGTCGTAGAGACATGACATTTTCACCAGTGATCGGATGTTGTGTGCAAACATGCTCAACAAATACAATACCAATAGGTCAATAGCCAGATGGGGGCGCTATGATTAAGGTCCAAGTAAATTTTGTTTTGAAAGGCCACCACCCTCACACCGTTATGACAGATTGACTTGAAATTCAACACACAAAATGGGTTCTACGAAAATCTCAAGAATTGATATTGAATTTTTTGAAAAACACATTTTTCACATCTCCTAAGGTGTAGGTCTGATATGTACTAAACCTTATGTGGATCATCATGGGATGAAGCTCTTAAAAAGCTATCAACAGCTTTTGATATGTCATTGTATTTTGATGATATTAACCAATGAACGTAAGAGGGGGCATGGCTCAGCACATTAATGAATTTTACTCATTAACCATCGAGCCAATCATAAAATTTGTAGGAACTGTCTATAAACATAATTGAATCATACCCTAAAAGTTAGATTCTAATCAACCGATAGGGGGCACTACAAATGCAAAAAGTCTCACAATCATCATCTCATAATCAGCCAGAGATATGAAACTTGGTTTGCATCATCTAGGGTCATGTCTCAGTCATAAAATTCGAAAAAGATTGCTTAAAGGGGGCGTGCCTTATTACATGAAATCTTAATTTCAAGACATTTCACATTCCATTCCAAAATCCATGATAAATCACCAGTGTGTGCTACAGAGCTGATTTTTTTCCCAGCACATCCACGGAATTGTGACATAAGTTTGCTGAGCTGCAACCCATAGTCAATTCAGAAGTCCATCACTCACATTTATCAGTCCCTCCAGAAAAACGCATAATTCAGTGCATAACTAATAAGCCAAAGTCCGCATATTCATGCGGGGCCGCATTTTTTCAAAGACGCCGCACTTTCGCTGCATAAATTGCCGATTTCCGCGTAAAATGCGCGAAATATGCGGGGCTTGCATGATTTCATAATCCTCGCATTTTCGTTGCAAGAGGGGTTTTCCTTGTGAACGCTCTCTGTAATGTACAAACAACTGTTGTGTCTCTCTGAGGCTTGCTGTGCGCGTCACGTAATGAGACAGAGCGCGCACTAGGTAGAGTCGGTGTGATGTTTCTTCTCCTCCTGTGGGGAGGAGGGAAGAAACCTTCCAGTGTAATAACTCGATCTAAAAGAGCTGGTTATGATTTTAGGCATGAATGTGGGATTCTGCGCTCCTGTCATCTTTGATAACGAGACAAGACGGGGAGGCTGAAAGCGCACATAAATCACTCACTCTCTTACGAAGTCAGGGCTAAGAGAAGTGCTTTCTTTAATGACAGTAGTTCGAGAGAGATTTGTGACAGAGGCTCGAAGGGATGTTCTCCCAGAGCGTGTAACACCAGGGGTAAATCCCACTGCATTGCCAAAGAGCACGTGACAAGTATCTGTCGCCTGACTCCTTTCTAAAAGCGCTTAACCAGCGGGTGCACAAACACGGATTTCTCTCCATAGCCTTCATGACATAATATATATTTTATTTATTTATTTTTACATAAGTTGTAGCATATTCTAGCTACAGAACTTGTTTGACTCAGCAATGTTTTATAAGTTTGAGCCATGTGTTTATTAAGGTCTGAAATAAAACAAGATGAGAACTTAAATATTCCCTGCACTTTCTGTAATGTAGTATGCTTGCTTATCATAGGAAGTAATTAGAAATGACTACATTAAGGTAGTAGCCTAGTGAGAACAGGGTGTTGGGGAAATCACTTTTTTCCTCTTTTTCATCAAACCCCAGTTTTTGCAAGTTCCCGCAATTTTTGCAAGTCCCACAATTTCATCACATGAAATTGCATAAATATCCCGCATATTCCATCGCATTTTTTAAGAAAACGTGCCACATAATCAAGGATTTTTGCCCGCAACAATCACAAAAAAACTCCGCATTTTTCTGCAACGACTGATTTATAGTCATTCTTTGGATACTACGTCACGTTTCAAATGGTGTTCAGATTGGTTTAATGGCTAGCTCACTGTGATATTCTTTATCTTGTGCTATGTACTGTATGCACAACAGTTTCAATTTCATCTTATTTTTAATTAAATGTCACCAAAATATTTGACAATATCCCTGAAATCAGTAGAATGATGTGAGATTTTTTTCCGACTTTTTTCACCAACGCTTTGACTGTTATTGATATCTGCGTTTTAATGATATTGACCAATGACCTTTAAAGGGGGCATGGCTCGGCAAGTGACTCCGAAATAGCTCCTTTTCCACCAAAATTTCCAGGAATTCATTTACCTGGGTAGAAGAATTCCTGGTAATCTGTGTGGTTTGCGTTTCCACCGCACCTCAGAGTTATGGAAAATTTATTCAAATCAGGCTGATGATGTAGATGATTCAGCGTGCGCCCTATATTTAGCTCCGCCAGGTTATTGGCTGGTAACATGGTAACATTAGTGCTGGTAGAGAGAGGAGGGGCTGTTTGTCTCAGCCAGCTGTCTTATTTTGTACAGTGCGTACATAAATTAATTCCGGACGACGACGTGGTCTAACTTTTTAATCTTTATTTACCGGATGCATACAGGCTTGCAGGAAGGCCAACTTCACACACCTGAGGTTGCACTGACACAGCCTAACTTAATGTCGTGTGGACCAATCATATTCAAGCATTATTCAGCATCCAATAGGAGTTGTTTTTTACATCTCCTAGCTCTGATATTGATCTTAAACACATCATACCATCATATTCTACTGAATATTACATCCCCCTTCTTTTAGAGAAAATTAACACTATATATGTGTGTCTGAAACAAAGTTACTATTAACAACCAACTAACCTGTATTGTAATCACATACAGCAAAACCAAAACTCAGTAATACTGTGATATGTCCACATAACCTTTGTAAACAGAAAAATACTCTTTTAGCTATCACTTAGCTTGCTTGAACACTAGAATATGTAAACATATAATTCTTTATGTAACTCAGTAGCAATGAACTTATTCAATACTATCAGTAACATGTTGGGGTTTTTTTTTTGTTTTTTTTTAATGACAATCTCTTAAGTGTGCTCTTGTAAGTCCATAACAATTCTGGGTTTGACTTCCCATCCGTACCTTGTCTGATAAGGGACAGTGTGAGGGGCTGTCTCACTAGTTGTCTGTGGGGTGTGTTGCGTAGTGCTGTGTGGGGCATGTCGTCTGTCGTGATCAGTCTTCGTCACTGTGTGTGTTGTGTGTTTCTTTTATGTCAAGAAGGTGACGTCTGTTTCATCTATACTCCTGACCTTTAGCTGTGCAAACATGGTAAGATCTGTCAGTATCAGCAGGCTGGATGACAACTGCTGGTTTCCAGTCAATGGCGGTTTTAGGCGGGGGCCAGCAGGGGCCAGTGCCCCCGTAACTCCGAGTCCGGCCCCTCCTGTGGTCCCCCCGCCGAGGAGTCGGAGGGGGAACGCGGAACTAAATCGTCTCAACAGGTTGCCGGTCGGACCACTTAAAGAGGCGCACCCAGTGAATCATGCAGAATACACCACACAAGAAGGAAAAGGGCCTGAGTTTTCTAGTGTTTAGTGTTTCCCATACACTGACTAATTTGCCCTGCCACAGTCTCCAAAAAATGGCCAGATATAAAATGCCTCCGGGAAATGAACGTCACTCTGTAGCGCACCGGCTGGAGCTCCAACTGGGAATTCTCCGGCTCCCCCCTCCCTCCCCCTCACCCTCCCCGGCCTCACCACAGACGTTGCTCTCCTAGCGCTAATGTGAGCCTGAGTTGATAGAGCAGACCGCATTTCTAAGCGGAATATTGAGGAATACAGACATCCACTTCGTGAGCATTCTTGAAAACACCCAGAAAACATCAGTAGAGAATTGTGTGGCTGTATTTAAGACAACTCTGAGCCTGCACGGCAACATACAGCACCATTGAGGTAAGCTCTGAAAACTTTTTCCTTTTCATTTGACTCATGCCTGTCACATCATGTTTGTGTAGTGATGTGAAATACGATTTTGAAAATCGACTGGATACTCTCGTCTTTTCTGCGCCTGACTTCCTGTTTGACTCATTTGGTCTGTGCAAATTGACGCGCCGTCAGAAATAGACCCGGCGCGTAATTTTAGCGGAGCGGAGCACCGAGCCGCTTCTAGGCCGCGGCTGGTGGAGCAGCTTCTTGAATGGCTGCTATTAGCTCCAGCACCCGCGCCTCGGCCGGATCGCGCACGCCACGGATCCAGTGGGTTGCTATAAATGGGCCTGTCCCAGAGGCATTCAACTACCTGAGGGCTTTTGAAATGCTCTGATTCAGGGTGCTGTACTTGCAAATCGGGAGGGAGGGAGGAAAGCAGTAGTTTGTGCCTGTTTGTGTGTAATTTATTTGAATTTCACCTTTTGTTTTCCTTTCGTTTTGCGTATTTTGTGTTGTTTTTCGTATCTGGAACTGTACTTGTGAGTGTGAGAATTTTAAAAGAATATTTTGTCTGCACATGATTTTAAATATTAAAATAGCCCTCCAGAGGCAGATCAGTACGTCAGTCATTTTTCTTTTGATTACTGAAATGTTTACCCACTAATACTTGGCCGTATTTTAAGTGTAACCCTTCACCATAACATACAACTAGTGTTTTTATCAGTAAAAATGGAACATTTTTCACACATAAAAAGCACAAAGATGTTGAAATCTAGGCATATTCTGCCATCATAACTTTGCTCTCAGAATTCACTAGATTGATGCCTTTAAATCAAATACAAAATTTTCTCCCGGGGGAGCATGCCCCCAGACCCCCTTACACATATATATATATCTTATTGTTCAGACTTAGATATTTGACCGTACTTGTATGTGCCCCTGTATCAAAAGGACTGGCCCTAGCTTGGCCCCCCCATTGAAACTGGTCTAGAACTGCCACTGTTTCCAGTAGCCATGCTCCTGGAGTCTGACGCTTTGTCCTGCATGCAATAATGTCATTGGCTTGGCTGATCTGTCGTAGTATCTTTTCTGATGCTGCTGTCATTGGACTCTCCTGGCGTGAACATCTCTGTAGCTGATTACCTTGGGCTGAAGCTGCTGGTGGGTGCTGGGTAGGATTGAGTGTCAGCAATGACTCATGAGCAGCTGGGCTGGTGATCTGAAGCTGCCCAATGGAGTGTTATGATCCCTTTAAGCAACGCTATATCAATTTTCTCTCTTTGTAATTTTGTTAAGATTTTGGCAGGATTGAGAATCTCTAACATTTAAGGTAATTATTTTCAAAATATTATATTCTTCAACTAGAAGATTGTGTGTAGTATAGAGTTGTCTTTAAGTACACTCTCAGTGTCAAACAAAACAAAACAAAGGTCTTCTTCACAGAACAATATTTTTGAACCACAAAACTGAACAAGAATTTTCATTGTATTGACTTCCAAACTTGATGGGCTCCCCTCTAGAGGCAGAAGGATGATCTTTCATCCATCTTCTGTGGCTCCTAGATAAGTCCAACTTTTGGTGTTTGCCCATCTGGTCAGTTGTGTTCTTAATTCTCTATATTATGTGTTACCTACTGTCCAAGCAATGTTATACAGGCCCATAAAATACACAGAAAGGCAAGTAAAGAATGGTTTCAGCTTTAACTTCAAGTGATTTTACTGTATTCAAAACATAGGATGTAGGTAAAAAAAAAAATCAAAGTTGGGGGGAAATGATTCAGTGTCTCTTTAAAAAGATCAACTTAAAACTCTGCTTTCATTTCTAAGGGTTTTTGTGCCCATAATTGTTTTTTGTGTCTATATTTCTCACCATTTGATTACATCCTTTAAAGATATTTGAAGTAACATTATATCAGTTCTAACTCTCTAGTGATTTGACTGTACTCAAAACATAGATTGTAGGGTGTTGGTAACTGAAAAGCTTAAGTAGGAGGGGAAATGTTTTAGTATCCCTTAAATCAACATAAAAGTCCCCTTACATTTCTGAGTCTGTGTGCCCATATTTCTCTTTTCTGCCCATACTTCTCTTTCTTTGGTTACACCCTATAATTCAAAATAAATTGTCATCCATGTAAATCTATCCTTTTAGTGTTTCATTATTTTACTTAGTCTTGTTTGGGATCAGTATTCTCTCTTCAATGTCATGTTTCTTCCTAAATTCCTGTACCTTTTCTCTCATGTGTGTTATCATCTGATTTCCTCCATCTCTTGTCGCTGCTTGTTGCCATGTGAACGCTCTCTTTACATTGTCCTCCATGTTCGTAGTGGGCTGATCCTTTGGGATTTCCACGTCGATTCCTTGTGTCCTCAGCTCATGTGCAGCCTTCTGAGCATTTTCATAAATCTGTGTCCCGGTACACCAGTGAATGTGGATTCTTGTCAATACACGCATGACTAAGAGAAAGAACGGTAAGGGAACAAGTCTTTTAATTATTAGAATTAGACAACTTTATTGTCATTGTATATTGTAGAACGAAATTCTGTTCAGCACTTAGCACTAGCAGTAACGTGACTAGCTAGTAGCTAGCACTAGCATAGAGTACCAAGCCGCTGCGTTTATACGCGCTGTCATCTTCATTATATTTTAACACGTGTTCATCAATGTTTGTGTGTAAACAGTGTTAATGTTGGTCAGAAACTATTACTTACAGAGACCAGGAGGTGACATGCATATGTTATTTTTTTAAAAACGCTTTCGTGCGCTTTCTAATTCGCGCGTATATTTTAATAAAACGTGTGCACGTTTTATTACTATTTTGGGCGTGTTTTATAAAAACTATAGTTTAAAAGGCTGAGTGTGCAATACATCTTGAAAAAAAACAAAATCCAAGGCTACTCTTCTCTGGTACAAGTTAAAAGGCCTTTATTAAAGCCCCAACAAGGAACTTTCGTGTTGAGTTGATTTTGGCGACCCTGTGGACAAAAGCGGTAGTGTTTTGCCGGAATGAAGCCTACATTTCCGATGAGCTCTAGCGTGTATTGTCATAAAGACGCTTACCTGGCTCATGCATGTGTTTGTTTTGGGGATGAATGAAACAACAAGACGGGAAAACTTTGCCCCCGCTCATATCGGGGATCCCAGCTCACCTCGGCCGCGCCCCAGCTCCACCTCTCCAGCGTAAGCGCCACCGCCACCGGGGTAAACACAGCGGTCAGCTGGTAAGGCTGAATGCCTGTTTGGCGAGCACTTCCATGGCTTCTTGGACTGAGTATGGAGCGGTGCCTCGCCTCTTTATTTCTCTGCACTCGCTGAACCCTGTCGATGCCTGGCTGGTACCTGTCGGCCCGGATGAGGTGTTCCAGCCCCGCGGCCCCTGCTCTCCTCGTCCCCACTGGCACGGGGTGAATCTGCGCAACCTGCGGCCTCTGTGTGTGGCTCCCTGGACAGCTAACGCCGTGGACCCGCCGGCTCCTGCCAGGATTGGGCTGGTAAATGCTAGATCGCTAGCGCACTAAACGTTTATCCTGAAGGATTTCCTGACTTCCTGAGGATTGGATTTTCTCTGTGTGACTGAGACATGGCTGACTGTTGGTGAGACCAGTGCTTTCACAGAACTTTTACCCGATGATTGCTGCTATTTTAACTCCACGCGGACGTCGGGTCGAGGAAGAGGAATAGCGACTATTTATAGGAGTCACTTTAAATGTAAGCAGCTAGGTAAGATGACATGTGCCGCAGCTAGGTAAGATGACGTGTGCCAATCAAAAAGAGGCGGAATGGATTTTCAAATTGAAAGCTACTGTGCATCCAGGAATTAATGAGGACCTTGACCTTACTCCATTTTTGTAAATTAATACTTCCTATGTAAAGGTTCCCTGCTTTGTATATCTGTTTGCATATATTTAGTGCCTTTTTTTTTCTTATTTTGGTTGTCTCTTTTGCTTTATGTACGTATATTCTATTAATTTTCATATGTTACTTCTGCTTCTGAATGCAGTTGATGTACATATATTTTTTTTGTTCTCCTTGTTTCCTTTGACCTTTTTATGCTTTATTGTGATTTTTTTCTAATTAGGGTCCGGGCAGCTAAGCTGCCAGGACACTATTGTAATCCTACGTATTCTTCTTCTTTCTTCTTTCTTCTTCCGAGGAAATCATACTTCCCATCCGTGAAAACTCACCAAACTTTGCACAAAGGACCAGTCTCATGCCAAATATCCTCAGCTGTAAACTCTTTCATTCATAACAAATCAACCATACGTGCTACAACTTCACAACTTTCATCAAACTGTAGCCCCAATACTGAAGAAACTTTTGTACATTTAAACCTATTAAAAATTATGAAGTTCATCTTCTGTTTTTTTTTTTCAAAAACTGTGAAAATTCTTAAACCTATCTCCTCCCACAATTTTTGCTCTATTGACACCAAACTTGCTACAGAGCATCTTCAGACTGTCCTACAAAAACTGTGTTTCTCAGATTTTTGATTTATCAAAAATTGAGCCTACAGTGCATCAAAATGTTTGACTGTAAACGGTACTGTAAACATTTAAATGCAAATTCTTGCTAAATAAATCTTCAATGTTCATGAAAAAAGGACAAAATTCTAGAGTCATGGTAGATAATGTGTCGCAAATTTCAGAATTTTATCTCAAAAACTGAATTTTTGACAGCATTTTGAATTTTGCTCTCATGTGAACAATTGGAGTCAATGTAAAAATGGCAATTTTAAACATCAATTTTTCACTTATGAACCAAATCAATCATTGTTAAAATAAATTAATAACATCTCCATGCTGTCTAGATGCAATATGTGTATTTTCAGATTTTTGTTTTGATAACTGATTTTTTTTTTTTACAGTGGTTTGAAATCTGCTTTTCCATGCATGGACAGCTGCTAAACCTGCACGTCTGGCTTAGTCAATTTGTGAAGCTACACATGAATTGTTACTGACTAATTTGTTCAGTGAGATAGAAATTGATCCTCAGAGGTTGTGAGTTCAAGCCTCAGCTGATGCAAAAGGCAGATTGTGTTTCTAAATTCCTAAATGTCTTCCAATTCTTCTGCTTGTTGCTCAGAATTGCCTAAAATGCCTGGACCCGACCCATCGCTGCGCAGCAGCTATAATTATATTTGTTATTTTCTCATTGTTTGCCTACTGGCCCTATAATGCAGGTTTCTATTTATGAGTGCATTGTGTAAAGGGAGTTTTGCTTATATGCCTGCAGTTTGGCAAATGGAGTGTTTTAGGGCTGTGACAACAGGCTTGTTCGAGATGAACTGCGCCTCGCCTGAAAAGTAGACGAGAGCAGGCGGCCGCAGCGGGGGGTGATGACAAAAAGCTGCGGTGAAGTCGGACAGCTTCCCGACAGTTTCCAGCAGCCTTCAGTCTGTACAGGAAGTCACAGACACACTAACATCCTGTCTGGAATTATGTCATTTCATTAAAAAAGTGATCAGGCCCATATCAGTTTGTTCTCAGTCACCAGCTGTTTTAATTATGATAGATTAATTTATTAAAATGCTTTACAGGTGATCTGTAGTTTATGTTCATGGCTTATCCTCCATTTGACATGAATTCTCCTGTAAATCAGCATCATATCAGTTTGACCTGTCCCCTCAACTACACAGGCTGAATAAACTGTTTGACTATAAGGTTCATATTTTCAGAGGGAAAAAAAACAAGACAACAGCTTTCATTAAGGCTCAGTCAGATACAGTCAGGGCTTCACATCTCATGTTATTTTAAGAATCCTCACATGACCACAAGTCTCTGTGTTGCTAAATACTTTAATAATTAAACCATCCAGTATTAATATAGTAGCCTACAGTAGACTCTGTATAGTTTATAATGAATGTATTCAGTCTCTGACAACTAAACTTCACCATCAGTCACACAACATGTTTTCTGTTCACAGAATAAACCTTCAGATCAGACAAATACAATCTTAATCTCGAAATTCAACAAAAATGAGTAGTTTATCTAAAACGTCATAGTGTTGAGTTGACATCTTATCCAATCAGCTGTTAGATCAGGTGAGAGCCAGGCGGTGCAGTCGGTGGAGAGCAACTGCAGCGCCTGGCTCTAAAAACTGCGGCCACCTCGCTCTCGCGGTTGTATCGCTGTCCACTTTTGTAATACGTCAGAGCAAGTCGGGGTGAAGTCGGACACAAAACTAACCGGCATGCTTTGTGCGCCAATCGCCGGTGATCGAATCTGCACAGGACTGGCTCATCTCGAACAATACCGCGGTCATGTGACGCCTACCGCAGTGAAGACGTCATCACTGCACAAAAAATAAATAAATAAAAATCTGATTCATCATTGTGACGGATCTGGTTCCCAAGCCAAACGTTAAAAGAATACTCTGACGATTTGGGAGTTATGCCCTTTTGCTATCATTTTCATATTGAGACAACATGATGGATATCGTTTTTGTGTCTGTATGTCCAGTGGCTGGGTCTCAGTGGTTAGCATTGGGGTCAGTACGTCCGGCGCTGTGATCCGCGGAGGGATACACCGGTGAGCAGGCACAGACATAGCTTGTAAACAAAACTCAGCTGTTCATTTAGCCTTGCGATATCTCCGGACTGTAGTCGCTGCAATGGACGACTTTGAACGCGATTTTGAGGAGTTTCTTGTCGCGGACACAGACCCAGAGCCATACCTGTTTGAGCCGGAGCATACAGATGAGGAACTCCCAGGTGTTGGATGCTGAGCGGGCGAGAAGAGAGGCTGAATCGTCTGGAGCGGCGGACCAGCAACGGGCTGAGGGGAGACGGAGGTCAGGGGAGGACTGGTGGTGTAGCTGCGGGGCTAGCTAACATATTCCTACGGAGGTGGAATCATTTTGCTGCACAGAATGGGATTCGGTGCTACCATCATTGGGGAGATATATAATCAGGAGGAAAACCGCCGCAGGGAGTGCATCACCAGGAGTGAAAACTTTGCACTGTTAAATCCAGTTTAGCAGCTTCCTTAATTTGGTCATTAACACGAGTAGTGGCGAAATACCTCGATAGCATCATTAATGTGGTCTGTAGGATCTGTAGTGGTCGCGATTGTTGCTATCCTCAACAGTTACCCACCGGTGTACAGCTTGACATTAGCGTGGCGCTGATTGGCTAATCGCTAGAACCGCCCCCACCCCCAGCGTTCATTGGTCTGTCCATCGTTTGGACGAGATAAATCGCAAATTCATTGCAGTATGCCAGACCAGAGATGCAAGCCTACTCAATTGAGTGGACAGGGTCTATGGTCTGGAGCTAGGCTACCGTTTTCCGTTTTTGTTATCAGAACCAAAAACGAAAAACAAAACCAAATTCAAATAGGGTCAGGGTACCCTTCAGGCAGTTCGTTTTTTTGTTTAAAACCAAAAACGAAAAAACGGAAATACCATCGTTTTCCCGTTTTTTCCTTTTTGTTATCAGAACCAAAAAACGAAAAACGACAAAACCAAATTCAAATAACAGCCCGATTTTGAATCCGTGTATCATTCATTCATTCGTTTTTCAAAATAAAACCAAATATGAAAAAACAAAATAATGACTTGTGTATGCCGTTAGTAAGAGACACATGCAGCGTTTAGTAAGGGGGGGGGACTACCAGGGTATACTAGGGGGGTGGAGGGGGACTGCTACTACTACTACTACTACCACTTGAGCTCGGGTCACTTTGACCCCTTAGGGCAGCGGGCGCTGGGGCCCTAAGGGGGACTACCACTCGAGAGCCCAGGTCGCTGTGACCCCTTAGGACAGCGGGCGCAAGGGCACTAAGGGGGACTACTACTACTGCTACGACCACTCGAGAGCCTGGGTCGCTTTGACCCCTTAGAGCAGTGGGTTGGACATACAAAGGAAGACTACTACTCGACCTCGGGTCATTCTGACTCCTTAGGACAGCGGGCGCTGGGGCACTAAGGGGGACTGCTGCTACTACCACTACTACTACTACCACTCGAAAGCCCGGGTCATCCTGACCGCTTAGGGCAGTGGGAGGGTTAAGAAATAAAGCAAGGATGTTGGCTAATTTTAGATATTTTAGATAGTACTCTAGAAACGGCGTTTTTGGGACGGTAGGTTTTTTTGTGGCTTGTTGTTAAAAAAGAGTTGTAAAAAGATACATCTACTGAATATATCTAATATCTAGTAAAGCCGAACTAATAATGACACTGCATCTAAATGAACTATGTTAAGAAAAAGTAAGGATGATGGTTAATTTCAGATCATTTAGCTAGTACTGTAGAAACGGTGTTTTTGGGACTGAGTATTTGAATAGACCTATATCAAATATCTAGTACAACCGAACTATCATGTTGTTATTATTATTATTATTGGTGGGAAATTATAACAGAGGAATATATTTGCAGGAACATTTTCGTGTTTTTGTGTGTATACAGGACGTTATTGAATCAGGGAATCCGTGTGTACACCACTACAATGGATCTTAAGTGACTTTACATTGGCATTGTTTCCGTGGTAATTTCAACCCATTTCGTGTTGCCACCATGGAATGCGGTGTTACGCGGTCGTGGTCATTTCAACTATTTCTGCGAGATCAGGTTGTTTTTTGGCCTAGTGTATAAAATGATTTTTATTTGTTTATTTTTTACTGTAGATAGTTGCTAAAATGAGTCATCCTCAGATAATACAATACTACTAAAAAGTAAAACCAATAATAACAATAATGAAATAAGCAAAAATAATAATAAAATTATACTGAAATTTTAAAATCTATTTACAGAGTGGAATGGTAGCCTAATAGATAATTTATTATTATTATTATTATATTATTATATTATTATTATTATTATTATTGTTTAGACACTATTTATTGCTTAGGTACTATTTAGCCTATTATTGTATTTACTTTTAGCATGTTCTACTTTTATCTACTGTAGGCTATATGTTTTAATTTATTTAATCACGAAAGTATTTTATGTTAGGCCTACATCTTAATATTTTATGTCATTTATCAAAGTTTAGTTCTTAACTCCAGTGTTTGCTCAGTGGGAGCGTGTGCGCCGGCGGGGGTGGGGATGCTAAATTAAGTGGAGATTGTTATAGATGTATACATAGAATAGATGTACATTTAGGTATGATACAAATTAGCAACAACAGGAATAAATGGGAAAAAATGGTTAAAAAACAAAACAAAACAAAACAAAACAAAAACTAAAAAAAATAATATTGAAACACATTTCCCGTCTCAGGTATGTAGATTTTATTGATGCCACACAATTATTTTCAATGTCCTGACTTTAACACCAACTATTATAATCCAATGTGAAACAGAGCTCAAGCTTTTCACTTAGAACACTGGTGCTAGGAAGAGCATCGTGATTTCCATCAGTCTTCATCACTGCTGCTCCTGTTGTCAGTACTAGCCTACTGCTGCTTTCGTCACCTGGTGTAGAAAAAAATCACTGTATAAGAGTGCAGACATTTTTATCTACATTATATTCACATCTTGTACACATGGTTACATTCACAAACATATGGCCATGTGTAAACCGCAAAAAGCTGAAACTCTACAAGAAATTATAGCATTATTACTGCTGTTTTTTTTTTGTTTTGTTTTTTAAATAAGATTATCCATTTGGCCTGTTGCTTTAGGACAGCATGAAGTGGGGAAATAAGAGAATGGGGGAATGACACGGGCCGCAGGCTGGGATCGAGTCTGCGACCGCTGCTGCGAGGCGGTGCCTCTGTGCATAGGGTCTGTGCATGCTGCGTACAGACTACACTCCTTACCAGGTGATGAAACCGGCAGCAATAGGGGCATCGGTAGCTTAGTGGATAGTGCCAACGTGGTGTAGGAGTGTAGTCTTCATCACTATCCTCGCTGTCAACACAGCTGTCGTCACTTTCGACTGGTGGAACCCTGGTTTGAAGTCCACCTGGTCGCTTCCGGTCCGACAAGAAACCAGTGCTTGCAAAAGAAAAAAACTTGGCTTCCGGAGAGATGAAAATATTTAAAGTGCATGAAAGGCCCGAATCCGGCCCGCTATCCGTTTTTTCCATTTTCCATTTAAACAGAAATTCGGGAATCGGAAAACGAGTCGTTATCCGTTTTTTCATTTTGGTTCTGGAAACAAATATTGAAAAAACAAGTCATTATTTTGTTTTTTCATATTTGGTTTTATTTTGGAATAACTGACACAGAAACAAGTCGTTTTTTCGTTTTTGGCCAAAAAAAAGAAAAGAAAAAACAAGTCGTTTTTTCGTTTTCGGCAAAAAAATGAAATTCAGCTCAATTTCTTGTTTTCTGATCCTACTGCAAAAAACAAATTTACCACTCCATATTTCAATTCATTGGTGGGCAGGCTCTCAGCGTTCCTTTACTTCTGATTGGCTAACGTGCTCTGTCACTTACATTTGGGCTGCGCCCTGCAAAATAAGGTTACCTCTTGGCCTTTACGCCAAAACATTGCATGTTATAGCCTATACAACACAGTGTTTTTTGGAATCTGATAAACTGTCCAATGCTGTTTAAACACGTTCAGACTATTAAAGAAACTCACTTTCAAGCTACATTCTGCGGGTGCACCACAATCCTGCTCACTCACAAATATTAATAATCTCCAATATTAGACTATATGAATTATGTTCCATCAGTGCAACCAGTCACATCAATAGAGATCATTATTCATTGATCCTGCGTGTCTAAAGCTTCACACAGATTTTTATCATTTTAACTGAGATTACACATTTGCAATAAACATTTCAGTGCAGGAGCTGCTCTGACAGACTGACAGCTGTCTGATCCATGTGCAGAGAGGCACAGACTTAGGCTATATAAAATTTAAAAAAACTAGATGGTTCTTCTTACTCCACTATAGCAGGTAATGTGAATCTCTAAACTGTCTGCACAATTATAATAATAATAATAAATATTATTATTATTATTATTATTATTACTATTATCAAGTGTCTCCATGTGACCACAACTGAGGGGAAAGTCCAGTGACAGCTTAACTCTAACTGATAGTAGCCTATAGTAAATGCCTTTCCATAGATGTACATCAGTTTTTTCCCATCTGGCTGTCAACATAGGCCTATTCATTCATATTTGTATTTTTGGTGACAACTTTGATGCAGTGCGACACCTGCTGGTCATTTTTAATAACTACTTTTGGCGTGCTTGCTGTCATGTTGATAGTTTTACTGAGAGCAGACTTCACTGTTCACGGTACATCCTGAAGAAAACTTAGTTTAGAGCTTTCATTTTCATGGTCTATCAGCTGCATATTAACAGGCAATACAACAAAACGCTGTTGCATTACTTCATTACCTGTCTGTGCGTCTGCAGCCTCCGGGTCTGCAGAGACATCCTGCTGGCGTAAAGGCCAAGAGGTAACCTTATTTTGAAGGGCGCAGCCCAAATATAAGTGACAGAGCACGTTAGCCAATCAGAAGTAAGGGAGCACTGAGAGCCCGCCTACCAATGAAACGAAATATGGAGTGGTAAATTTGTTTTTTGCAGTAGGATCAGAAAACAAGAAATTGAGCTGAATTTCGTTTTTTCATTTTTTTGCTACAACCAAAAAAAATGAAAAAACAAACTGTTTTTTCATTTTTTTTTGTTTTTTGGCCATAAAACGAAAATTCAACGACAAGTTTCTGGTTTCTGATTGTGTCAGTTATTCCCAGAAAACAAACGGTTAAAAGGTACCTTGGTCCTGATGGTGGTGATACGTCACTCTGTCACCGCTGTGAGAAAAAATGCATACCGTCACAGTCCTAGTGTTGATTGGCTCCACCCATGTCTGAGTAGGGCCTCATTTCGGCCACGTGAAACCTGCAGCTTTATACTCCAATGAAGGCCAGTGAGCATGGCCGAAACATGTTGGTGTTTTTAATGTTCATCATGAACTAGGCCTTTTAACTTTTGTACCAGAGAAGAGTTGCCTTGGATTTTGTTTTTTCAAGATGTACTGCACTTCCTGACCAAAGAGCACCTTCCTGGATACCATGATACTGCAACCCACATGAGCGCTTCATCTGGTGTTGTCTTTTAGGCTGTGCGTGCAATATTGGTCCATTTGGAAGAGGGGAAAGCTACGGAGCAGAAGAAGTTTTTGTTTTAAATGCTCAGATGGACCTGATTAATGTGAATGATGAGGTAAGAGTGAGGAAATAATATAAATATACAACTACAGGGTACATCTGTGCGTTTACTTCGGAACAAAGGTCCAGGTGACAGTATGTTGTCATGGATACTGTTTGCATCTGAAGACCGTCTCAGCTGTCGCTCACCTCACCAGCATTACGTTACTTGACGTTCGTTTATGGCTTCATGACTCCGCTTGCCATCGCAGACAGAATTCACCCACCCTAGATGTGACTCACTTGGGTTTTGGTGTAAACATGCTGACAATTTTGAAGTCATTAAAATGTTGAAGGTCTTCTCCCTGGCAATTGTGTTCGTCCGGCATTACGGCTCCTCAAGATGCAAGCTCACCTTTTTCCAGCTCTGTGCATGCTCTCCTTTCATCCCAGAAAATAAATACAAATATAGCAAGATAAAACACAACATATATATATGGTTAATATGCTTTACTGACAGCTTACTGTGCAGTTAATTTAGTTTGTTCTTCCATGTTTTGAGGCAAGTAAAATCAAAACAAACCACTCACATTGTTCTCTGTAGTTACAGAACAAGGTATGCAATGGTAGTTTTCCTCTTGTTATATTTAGTTACAGGGTAAATACAGCTATAAAAGCGCTACTAGTTCCCCCATTACTACATTTAGTTACAGGGTAAATACAGGGTATGCAGGCTGTATTCTAAAGCACTACTAGTTCCCCTGTTGTTACATTCAGTTACAGGGTAAGTACAGGGTATGCGGGCTGTATTCTAAAGCACTACTCGTTCTCCCATAGTTACATTTAGTTACAGGGTAAGTACAGGGTATGTGGGCTGTATGCTAAAGCACTACTAGTTCCTCCGTAGTTGCATTTAGTTACAGGGTAAGTACAGGGTATGCGGGCTGTATTCTAAAGCACTACTTGTTCCCCCATTGTTACATTTAGTTACAGGGTAAGTACAGGCCGGGCTGTATTCTAAAGCACTACTAGTTCCCCTGTTGTTACATTCAGTTACAGGGTAAGTACAGGGTATGCAGGCTGTATTCTATGGGGTGCCGTTTGTAAAGTGTCTGTAAAGTGTTAAATCTAAATATAAATGTTAAATCTAAATATTAAATCTAAATCTAAATGCTAAATATAAATATAAATGTTAAATCTAAATATTAAATCTAAATCTAAATGTTAAATCTAAATGCTAAATCTAAATCTAAATGTTAAATGTTAAATCTAAATGTTCTGGGTGAAACTAAATATTTAGTTAATATGCAAATTCACACTGCCAGTCACCGGAAGTACCAAAATAAAAGCTCGAGATGGTGGACTGTGTTTATAGAATCAAATAACGAATTAAAACCAACTTATCGGTGGAAATGGACACTTGAACATACATTAGCGTGATAATAACTACCAAAAATAACAAGAAACATGTTTGGAGAAATTTTATTTGACATGTACTTTGAGTTGTTAGTGTCCCTTCGGAGGGATTAACAACCTAAGCTAAGCTAACAACCGTTAGCTCTTAGCCCCGTTAGCAGTGTCTGTAATGAATCTTTTACTCTTAAACGGTCCGTGAAAAAAATATTTTTTTCTAGCGGATGTCTTAGTTACAACATGATTGAGCTAGCAAAGCAGTTTTGTGTTGCGATGTGTGGCATTTATTCAGTTTTGGGAAATCACGATGTCTAGAAAGCATCAGTGGCTGCAGCAGCAGCAAAGCTATCAGGACGTCATCTGTTAAAAGCCTCCCGTTGTCGGATACGACATGAAACTACTCCAGTTAGCTCAATCATGTTGTAACTAAGACATCTGCTGGAAAAAATATTTTTTTTCACAGACCGTTAATCACCGTTAATGAGTCATTACAGACACCGCTAACGGGGATAACAGCTAACGGTTAGCCCCGCTAATCTACGATAACCATGTTATTAATTTCAGAATGTGATAGTAATGTTTGTTCAATCATTGTGTTTATAGACTTTACAAACACCAGATTAGTCTAAACGGTGATATAGTGACGTGAAAAATGTGAGATATGCATATATATATGCAGCTAAACGCCGCTGGTTTTCTACCCGGAAGTATTTGTAAACAACAAGGTGATTCCCTCCGAAGGGACACTAACAACTGAAAGTACACATCAAATAAAATTTCTCCAAACACATTTCTTGTTATTTTAGGTAGTTATTATCACGCTAATGTATGTTCAAGTGTCCATTTCCCCCGATAAGTTGGTGTTAATTCATTATTTGATTCTATAAACACAGTCTGACCATCTCGAGCTTTTATTTTGGTACTTCCGGTGACCGGCAGTGTGAATTTGCATATTAGCTAAATATTTAGTTTCACCCAGAACATTTAGATTTAACATTTAACATTTAGATTTAGATTTAGCATTTAGATTTAACATTTATATTTATATTTAATATTTAGATTTAACATTTATATTTATATTTATATTTATATTTATATTTAGCATTTATATTTAACATTTAGATTTAGATTTAGTATTTAGATTTAGATTTAATATTTAGATTTAACATTTAACATTTAGGTGCCATGTTTAATATTTAGATTTAACTATTTAATATATTTCTAAGTTAACAAATATTGCTGTAAATGTGGTAAAAGGTGACGTTAAAAAATTCACAACACTTTTTAAACATTGTTTGAAGCTAAATGTGGCAAAATGTTGATGTTATTTTCAGTTCCCCCGTTGTTACATTTAGTGACAGGGTAAGTACAGAGTATGCGGGCTGTATTCTAAAGCGCTACTAGTTCCCCTGTAGTTACATTTAGTTACAGAGTGAATACAGGTTATGCAGGCTGTATTCTAAAGCGCTACTTGTTCCCCTGTTGTTATATTTAGTTACAGGGTAAGTACAAGGTATGCGGGCTGTAATATTAAATGTAAATTGTATATTGTGTATCATATAAAAAACAAAATATTACATCCTTAACTTAAAACCAGTATTTAACATAGTTCTTATTTCAAAATAAGTAAACTGATAGCATTTAATTCTTTATTTCTTAGTTTTTCTTGCAGTGCTTCATTTTGTCCTTTGTTATCTTCCTTTCCACTCCTGATGAAGATGACAGGGTTGAGGTTGAGATGAGGGGAAAGAAGCTGGTGCACCTTGGCCATATGTTGACCCTATAGAGAAAAACTGTTAGTTTCAGTCTCTTGACCATAATTTATAGTCTGAGATATCTGGATTTCTGACAGCCATGATGTCTCCCAGTTGGTGAGAAGCCATCAAACTGTTGGCCACACAGCCGAAAAGCCATCATCGCTGGCACTCTAGATGTGAATAAATACAATATTAATGGTCTATGTAAGGTTATACAAGGAATAATGTATAGCTAACTAAAATCAGCGTCTAGTTTCTAGTTTGTCAACAAAGCATTACAAATATGTAGCACAATTATAATGGAAAAGTTGCAGTTAATTTCCAATTATCGTGTGAAACAAGCTTGCAACAGTAGTCATCTAGCAATAAGGCATGAAGCCAGCAGCATGAGTGACTTTCCCTTTTATTTTATTTTACTGACAAAACCTAAATGAAGCATAGGACGTTTGATATGCTGCTAATCGGCAGCAAAGCAATTTTAACTTTATATAAGTTAAAAGGAGGACGCGTTGAAAGTTTAGCCAGCGCAGTAACAATATTAAAGTTAGCTTCTAATTTGTAACTTCCGATTCCCAGTTAAGTGAAAGTTATGGGAAACATTATTAATGGTTCATTCTAAGTATAACGTTAGTGGTTTTTAATCTGGACCTGATCTAATGTGGTTTAGAAGTAGATTGGTCAGTGAAATTGCACTTTGTTTGGTTTTCACAAATAGAATAAAAGTTTCACAAATCTGAAACTGTGTTTTAGTGAGTCTCAGAAGTGTCCTTAATAATTTAGTCTAGATTTGACAAGTCTAACATTAGTGGTTTCTGATTTATAAATACCAGTGAAATCGCCCTTTTTTCATAAGCAAAATAAAGGTTTCAAATTTCTTGAACTGTGTTTCACACTGTTAAAACCTTTGCTACGCTGTCTAACACTAACACTTTAATAAGTGTAAGTGGTGCAAAAATGGAGAATCTGCTGCTAAATATCATTATTTATTTTCCCCTAAACTTTTCCTTTCATCCTGAATCGGATGCGACGAGTCGCAAGCTAACCTCAGCGTTGTAGTGCACAACAGGACAGTAACGTTAGCAGATTAGCTTACTGAAAGTTGCAATATGAATAAAATCACCTGAACACAGAGCTGCCAAGCGTCACGCTTTGAGTGTGACAGTCACGCAATTTGACCCATTCTCACACCACACGCCACACTTGACATTTCTCACGCTTTTATTTCCCCATTCAATACTCAATATATTTATTTTTTTCATGATAATAAACTTTGGTCCTCGCAGCTTGCCGTAGTTCAAGTAACTCTGATTGACTGACCGAGATAACCAATCCCAGACCAATCCATCAGTCCTTTATGCCTAAATCTAACCAACCACGGAAGGCACCACGCAATATAAACCAATCAGAAGCAATGTAAGGCGGGTCTTGGCGTCTCTAACTATCTTTCACACACAACAGCGCCAACATTTAAAACCCACTCGACGTTCTCCTGCTTGCTAGAAGACCGACGGTAGGTAACTACCCAATTTTGTTCACTGTTGATTCGCTGTTTCTCCTTGAGTTTCCTAGTTAATATGTACTGTTTTATAGGCTGCTATAAGTCTATCATTGTCCTGTATTTGTTGCAGAGCTGTGTAACATTTATTTGCCTCTTCTCTTGGCCAGTTCACACTTGAAAAAGAGACTCTAACGTTAGTCTCAATGTGTGTGTGTGTGTGTGTGTGTGTGTGTGTGTGTGTGTCAGAGTTACAGACTTGTAAATATCAATTTAGACCCCCCTAAAGCAGTGTTTCTCAAAATTCTAAATTTCAAGGTCTATCCTTAACTCTGACAGTGTACAAATGGAACCAAATGGACCCCAATGGGTCCATTTGGTTCCATTTGTACACACCTTGTAAGGGTCAATTTAGACCCCCGTAAAGGAACCCACAGAGTCCCTGGAATCCACTTTGAGAACCACTGTAAAACTAGCATTAGGAGGCCACAGTGCAGGGAGAGCCGCTGGCATGGAGGTGAGGACATCAGTCTTAAGGTATAAATCGATGTTAAAAAAGGCCAGATTTTTACTGAACGCATCATGACACTAAAGTCTCACTCTTGTCATTTTCTGAAACTTGGCAGCCCTGTGAACATGTTTTTTTGTCTGTAAGACACAAACCCACATGCATTATATTCTATTACACTGAATGTAATGACATTTTAGAATCTATCAGAGCAATCATAAGTGTCAGCTTGTAAAAGCTGCAGGGTAACGTTAACGCTTTGCTCTTTCAGCTGGACGCACAGCATTAGCTTGGATGTGGACATCCGGTAGCTAACAAATCAAGGTAACACTCCAACAACACCTCTCATTTGTTCAGTTAACGCCAGTAGTCGAATTGTTAATTTTTAACAAGGGGGATGCAATGTAGCTTTGAATTTTTGCGTGCACACATCATTGAATATGACAGCACAGATGTGCAGAATTAATCAAGATTAACAATGGCATGACCTATACTTGCTTCCTTTAAAGGGCCAGTGTGTAATATTTGGCATGGTTTATTGTCAATCTGAATCTGAATCTGAATATTCTACTCATTAATATGTTTATAAGTGTATGATCGCTATAAAATAAAATTTCTTTTGGTTTTCGTAGCCTTATAATTATGTTTATATATATATATATATATATATATAGCAAGGGCCTTGCTTTAGAGAGATCGCCATCTTGCGCCGCCACATATGTACGGCAGACCAAGTGGACAATCCAGCCAGCCAGAGAACGCGTTTCGCATGTATAAATGAACCAACGAAGACAGGGGAAGGACGGAAGAAGGAGGAAGAAACAGCAGTGTTAGTAGTTCGTCGATAGAGAGTAGTGAAAAGTTTTTTTAGTTATAAAGTTTGCGAATGGACCACACTTACCACGCAACAGGAGAGAATGAACCCGAACCGTCATCTGCAAGGAAAAGAAGACGTAACTTCACTCCTTGTGATGCACTCTCTGCGGCGCTTTTCCTCCTGGTGATATATCTCCCCAACAATGGCAGCAGTAGCACTGAATCACATTCTGTGCATTCAGCCTCTCTTCTCACCCACTCAGCATCAAACACATGGAGTTCCTCATCTGTATGCTCCGGCTCAAACAGGTATGGCTCTGGGTCTGTGTCCGCTACAAGAAACTCTTCAAAATTGCGTTCAAAGTCGTCCATTGCAGCTACTATAGTCTGGAGATATTGCTAGGCTAAACAAACAGCTGAGCACTGTTTACAGGCTACGCTGTCAGTCAGTGTGCGGGCTGGAGATTGGTGGAGCACAGAGGGGAGGGGGGTCCCCACTCAGTATGGTAAACGAGTATGTGTGTAAAGTTATTAAGTGTGTCTGTTACGCTAGAAGAGTCAGAGTTTGGGACGGAGTGGAGTATTACCGGAGTTTCTGGAGTGCTCAAATAAACGGGCCTTTTTCCCGAACGCTCCTCTGGTCTCCTGCTCGTGAGGGATTCATTACAATATCGTAACATGGTTTAGATTTCTAAATAAACATTCACCTCGTCGCTAGATAGACCTACTCCTGAAAAACTCGTGCGCAAGGCTTTTTGTCCCTACGAGGCCACCGTTATTTACCCGACGGGAGGGGTGAGCGGGTGAGCCCTGCAATGTAGAATTTGACCACTGATGTCACTGTTTTCAACCCATTTTACACACTGGCCCTTTAAAAACACAAATAATGCAGTAGTATTACTATTGCAGTACAGATAAAAAAAAACATTTTAGAATATAAATAAGAGTAGTTCTGAAATAGCTGTGAAAATTAATAGAGACTTAGACTTAGAGTCAGTCTACCTGCCTGGTTTCTCCCTGTCCCTGTTCTATCTATTTTAATAATATAGATAATAAATGTGCAAAGCAAAATTCATTCATTCATTCATCTTCTAACTGCTTCATCCTCTTGAGGGTCGGGCGAGAGGCAGGGTACACCCTGGACAGGTCGCCAGACTATCGCAGGGTTGACACATAGAGACAGACAACCATTCACACTCACATTTACACCTACGGACAATTTAGAGATTATCAGTTAACCTAGTCCCCAATCTGCATGTCTCTGGACTGTGGGAGGAAGCCAGAGTGCCCGGAGAGCCCACGCTGACACGGGGAGAACATGCAAACTCCGCACAGAAGGGCTCCCACACCCGGGATCGAACTAGCAACCCTCTTGCTGTGAGGCGACAGTGCTAACCACCACACCACCGTGCCGCCCCCAAAGCAAAATTAATAAATGGAATTAGGAATAGTAGTGGTGACATAGCTGTGGAAATTAATTGCACAGTCACTTTTATGCTCTAGATATTTTCTCTCAGCCAGTTATAATCTCTCATCACCTATGAGAAACCTGCATGATCATCCTTGCTGGCCACTGTCTCCTTCCTGATCCCGCTCTCTCTATTGTGGCAATAAAGATTAAAAATACATGTGCAAAGCAATAGTGAGCACAAGTTCTTATTAAGGAGGAGTGGGTTTATTCCTAGCATGAAACTAGCTAGCAAGTGATTTAACATAGGTAACAATAACATTAGTATTCTTGTTAACTAGCTTAACTTGATATATTGGCATCTATTAATTAGACATCATTTAGCTAACATTAAATACATGCAATACATTGTTTGGAAGAAACTGTGCAAGGTTTTTTTGCTTCTTGCTGGCTGGTTTGCTGAACATAGTTAACACAGAGGCACTGCCCAGTAGCACACCTCTCGTCTGTGTGACTGATTCAGACAGAGATATTGGATGAAGCGAGATAACCCACCGTAGGCTTATCCAGTGTTAAGAAAACGGTTACTCTTCCTGTCTCCTAAGTGGGCGTAGTTAGCTCTCCCTACAATCAGAGCCTGTTCTCCCTCAACCCCTCCCCCCCACCACCGTGTTGAACAGAGGCTTTGTGGATGTCTGTGTATGCGGATCGAGAAGCAGGTGGAATGAAAATACATTCTTCCTTTTATTGCAGCCTATTGCTGCACAAAGCTTGGGCATTTTTTATTTATTACTAGCGATAAATAACTGTTTGTAAGCGAACTGTAATTTTACTGCCTGTTTATCAAGATCACAAGATCTCGCGAGAACTTGTTTTCTGAGACTGACAGGGCTCAAAGTTAATTTTCTCTTGATCTGTGCAGATGAAAAATGCAGCTTTAGTGTCAGAATGTTGGTAAGATGTGTGGCTTGTGGAAAACGAACCCATAAGCCGTCTCCAAAGGCATTTCAGATAATTTGGCAGTACATCCAACCAGCCTCACAACTGCAGACCACATGTAACCACACCAGCCCAGGACCTCCACATCCAGCATGTTCACCTCCAAGATTGTCTGAGACCAGCTACCCGGACAGCTGCTGCAACAATCGGTTTGCATAACCAAAGAATTTCTGCACAAACTGTCAGAAACTGTCTCAGGGAAGCTCATCTGCATGCTCGTCGTCCTCATCGGGGTCTCGACCTGACTGCAGTTCGTCGCTGACTTGAGTGGGCAAATGCTCACATTCGATGGCATCTGGCACGTTGGAGAGGTGTTCTCTTCACGGATGAATCCCGGTTTTCACTGTTCAGGGCAGATGACAGACAGCGTGTGTGGCGTTGTGTGGGTGAGTGGTTTGCTGATGTCAACGTTGTGGATCGAGTGGCCCATGGTGGCGGTGGGGTTATTGTATGGGCAGGCGTATGTTATGGACAACGAACACAGGTGCATTTTTATTGATGGCATTTTGAATGTACAGAGATACCGTGACGAGATCCTGAGGCCCATTGTGCCATTCATCCACAACCATCACCTCATGTTGCAGCATGATAATGCACGGCCCCATGTTGCAAGGATCTGTACACAATTCCTGGAAGCTGAAAACATCCCAGTTCTTGCATGGCCTACATACTCACCAGACATGTCACCCATTGAGCATGTTTGGGATGCTCTGGATCGGCGTATAGAACAGCGTGTTCCAGTTCCTGCCAAAATCCAGCAACTTCGCACAGCCATTGAAGAGGAGTGGACATTCCACAGGCCACAATCAACAACCTGATCAACTCTATGCGAAGGAGATGTGTTGCACTGTGTGAGGCAAATGATGGTCACACCAGATACTGACTGGTTTTCTGACCCCACCAGACCCGCCCAGTAAAGCAAAACTGCACATTTCAGAGTGGCCTTTTTTATTGTGGCCAGCCTAAGGCACACCTGTGCAATATTCATGCTGTCTAATCAGCATCTTGATATGCCTCACCTGTGAGGTGGGATGGATTATCTCGGCAAAGGAGAAGCGCTCACTAACACAGATTTTAGACAGATTTGTGAACAGTATTTGTGAGAAATGGTCTTTTGTGTATATAGAAAATGTTTTAGATCTTTGAGTTCAGCTCATGAAAAATGGGAGCAAAAACAAAAGTGTTGCGTTTATATTTTTGTTCAGTGTACAAAATCACCATTTATAGGGTACTTTCTATTGGGAAGTAGCTGTCCCCAACCCTGACCTCTAAAATTCAATTCAAGTAAATAACACTTAAAACATTTTTCATATTTTTTTCAAAAGTGTAATTTAAAACATCTTTGTGATTAAGATTAGACAGAAGTTGAAAGATTTAGATGTATTGTGGGATTCATTTTTAAATTAAGAAACTATGCAAAAAAAAATAGTGTCCCGTGTTTTCACGTCACTGCCGAAACACAAGAGTTTTGATATACTGGTTGAGTCTATATTTTAGCCACACCCCTGAATGTCTGAGAAGGGGGGTAGTACTGCACCCCTGTCCCAGATGGCTGCATGGTAAGTCGCTGACTCCCATCATTTTTTAAATAAATGTCTTCCAAAGTCTGAAAATCAGTGTGTAACTTTTAAAACTGTCACTACCGAACACGTTCTCTTCAATTATGAAAAAATTTGCGGGGTTTATGCAAAATATTATGTTTTTCTGTGTGAACAACGCTTCAAACATGTGTTTGTTAGCCATGTGACTGCTAGCATTCTTTAGTTATCCTGAAAAATAGCTAGGAATGTCACTACCGAAACAGTCACTACCGAAACCTATGGTAAAGTTTCGGTAGTGACATGATCATTTTGGTAGTGACAAAATGGAATGGTGAGTAGTTAAACCCCATAATTTTGTGGTCCAAAGTCTTGCTCTTCTCTGCTCTAGTCTGCTCTACTCTACCCTGGTTGAATCTACTCTGCTTTACTCTTTTTTACTCTATACTCTACTCTTCTCTACTCTACTCTGCTTTACTGTATACTCTACTCTGCTCTGCTTTACTCTATTCTGCTCTACTCTGCTCTGTTCTGATCTGCTCTACTATACCCTGATTGACTCTACTCTGCTTTACTCTATTTTACTCTATACTCTACTCTTCTCTACTCTACTCTGCTTTACTCTCTGCTCTGCTTTACTCTATTCTGCTCTACTCTGCTTTGTTCTGATCTGCTCAACTATATGCTACTTTGCTCTACTCTACTCTGCTCTACTCTGCTTTGTTCTACTCTGCTCTACTAACTCTGCTCTACTCTGCTCTGTTCTACTCTGCTCTACTCTATTCTGCTCTACTCTGCTCTGTTCTACTCTGCTCTACTTTGCTCTACTATGCTCTACTCTGCTCTACTCTACTCTACTTTGGTCTACTCTGCTCTACTCTATTCTGCTCTGCTTTGCTCTACTCTACTATACTATACTCTGCTCGACTCAACTATGCTCTACTCTGCTATACTCTATGCTCTACTCTACTCAACTCTGGTCTACTCTACTCTACTCTACTCTGTTCATCTCTATAATCTGCTCTTTGCTCTACTCTGCTCTGTTCTACTCTGCTCTGCTCTACTATACTCTGCTCTGCTTTACACTGCTCTACTATGCTCTGCTCTACTCTATTCTGCTCTGCTCTACTCTACTTTGCTCTACTCTATTCTGCTCTACTCTGCTCTACTTTGCTCTACTCTGATATACTCCGCTCTGCTTTACTCTGCTCTACTTTGCTCTACTCTACTATACTCTTCTCTGCTTTACTCTGCTCTACTTTGCTCTACTCTACTATACTCTGCTCCACTATACTCTTCTCTACTCTGCTCTACTCTATGCTCTGCTCTACTCTACTATACTCTACTCTGCGCTACTCTACTATGCTCTGCTCTACTTTTCTGTGCTGTGCTCTACTCTATGCTCTGCTCTACTCTACTCTACTCTGCTCTACTCTACTCTTCTCTACTCTGCTCTGTTCTACTTTGCTCTACTCTGCTCTACTCAACTATATTCTGCTCTTCTCTGCTCTACTCTGCTCTACTCTATTCTGCTATACTCTGCTCTACTTTGCTCTATTTTACTATACTCTGCTGCACTATACTCGTATCCACTCTACTATGCTCTGCTTTGCTCTGCTCTACTCTGCTCTACCCTACTCTACTCTCTCCAAAATTTGATTATTTTATTGACCACAAAACATTTGTCTTTGTAATATTCCCACCATAAGGCATACATTTGAGAAAATATGATGCAACCTTAAAAACAGAATATTGGTCACTACCGAAACAGGACAGTCACTACCGAAACAGTGCAGTCACTACCGAAACACTGGGTGTTTTGTAAAAAATAAAGTATATTGAGTTATCAACTAAAGTATTATGATGCTAATTGGTTACATTTATGTTCTGTTTCATCAATTATTAACTCTGAAATCAATCTGATCAGCGTTATGAATTTTACAAAGAAAGATCGCATTTAGATTTTAAAGAATTCTATAATTTGAACTTCGAAATTTGTTAAAATATTATTTTTTATAGATTTAATTGTGAAAACCTTTGGTCAAAATTTGTAAAAATTTAAATCTTTAGACAAGGGAAGGAACAAGCATAACAGGTTAATATATATTTTTTTGTATAATATAATACTATATGTTTTGGTAGTGACAAGTTTTGGGAGAGGAAAAACATTCCAAAACAGTCTGAAAATACAATATAAAAATTTACAGTCATTTTATGTGACCTTTACATATGCTACTATATATAGGGACAAAGTTTTGGAAATAAAACATACAAAATTTCAAAATATTTCCACCCTTACTTTGCACACATTCGGTAGAATGCCCCATATATGCGTTGTGTTTTATCTTGCTATATTTGTATATTTCCTGAGATGAAAGGAGAGCGTGCACAGAGCTGGAAAAAGGTGAGCTTGCATCTTGAGGAGCCGTAATGCTGGATGAACACAATTGGCAAGGAGAAGACCTTCAACATTTTAATGACTTCAAAATTGTCAGCGTGTTTACACCAAAACACAAGTGAGTCACTAGGGTGGGTGAATTCTGTCTGCTGACGGCAAGCAGAGTCATGAAGCCATAAACAATAGTCATGTAATGTAATGCTGGTGAGGTGAGCGACAGCTGAGACGGTCTTCAGACGCAAACAGTATCCATGACAACATACTGTCACCTGGACCTTTGTTCTGACGTAAATGCACAGATGTACCCTGTAGTTGTATAGGCTACCCCCTAAAAATATAAAGGAACAATGTAGATTGTTTGTAATTAGGTCATTTTAAAATAAAATCACATCTGATTTATTACTTGCTGCAACTAATAACTTAACGAATATCTGACAGGTAGCCCAAACAAATAAAAAATAAAAGAAAGTAATGTTGTTATCTCTGTTCCATTTCAGGGCCACCAGACAAAACACAAGCCCTGATTCATTTCAGGGCCACCAAACAAGACAAGTTTACAAAATGCAAGCAGGCTCCAAAAAAAAAAAAAAAAAACTATGGGAGTGAGTAATTTGTAACTTGTGAACTGTTCATATTCATAACATAATTCTCAGTCACAATAGCAACTGTTCCCCAAGTGATCAAGCATTCTGTTTCAATATGAAATCAGCACAGCTGCCGACGGCATTGTCGAAGATTGTGGTAACTATTTGTTTTGGGGCCGCCCCTATACTGTCACTTTTTGGAAAAATTTTGTTGAGTATATTCGTTGCAACATTTATGTTCTATTTTCACTACTGTACAAAGATGTTTTGTTTGGATTTTATGATGTCAGCATTTCAAAACAAAAACAATTCTATATCATTATCAATTATCTTAGTGAAATTCCATATTCATAAGAGTAAACCCTTGTTCAAAATTTTTATGAATGAAATGCAGCAATACTTAGAAACCATTCATCACTCCACAAACTCCAAAGCTATAAAGACTCTGAAAATATGTAAACAATTTAATTGTTTGAGCTGCTGAACTTTTTTATTTATTTATTTGTTTATTTTATTTCTTTTTCTTTTCTCTTAACCCTGGCATATTTGTTCTGTTCATGTCTGTCACTGCTTGTTTTGTACAAGAATTGAAATAAAGTGTTGGGGGGAAAAAAAACTCATCACGTCTTTTTATCGACAACTACTTATGACATATTTCTTCTTCTTTGAACTAACAGACTGGACCGAGTTTTGGCATATTGCTGCCCCCAACAGTCTTAAGACATATTTGCCTTTGAGGGGTGTCCCATTTTAAAGTCACAGGACAGCCCTTAACACTTGGTTTTGAGGGCTAGTGAGATTGAGGGTTGAGTTTGAGAATTAAGATATCCACCTTATTTTCAAACACGGAAGTAAATAGTGATCAACTTACGTTTTTTGTGCGTGACTTCCGGTCAGCCGCTTTCCTTCATGCTTTCCCTTACCGAAACTAATGGTGTGAGCTAATTTTTTTCAATTTTCAGTTGTTTATGTTAGGCAATCAGTTAGTTAGTTACTTAGTCTGTGTATTTTATATAGATAACTGTGCCCACGTTTCCGTAAAAACGGAAATCTATTCCCTCTAAACGCGAATAAATCGCACGTCAGTCAAAAACTATGAACTAAAAAAGCACAATCTATCCCGAGTGAGACAAACTGCTCGATCCCCGTCTCCAGTGTACCGGCAGAGAACCTGCAGACCCGAATCAGCGAAAAAACACACCGGGCTACACAGCCTCTCTACCTGAGCAGCTGAAGCTGCGGCTCGCACCCTCAACACACAGACGGTGCTTCTGCATGCCAGCCAAATGTGTGCGCATCTGTGAGAAATAAATATGTGAGGTGTACGCTGCTTTTCTGTCTTTTTTTTTTGTTAGATACATAATGTTGTGAAGTCTGTTGGACGGAAAGGAAGAAGCAGGTCCGTGGAGTTGATTGGTTAATTCTTATCACATGACATTCAGTGCGCTTGCTGCATTCGAAAAAGTTGAGATTTTTCCATCTCTGTGCACCGCGGACGCGTGCGAAAAAACAGGTGCGTCACACCGAATGCACGCCGCTGCGGCGTCGCTTTGGATTGTGAACGTGCTTGACGCGCGTCTACATTGAAACTAATGGATTTGTGCGCGCAAAAGACGCTACATCTGAACGGCCCCTAACACAGGACGGGTTGGTTTTATTGACTGAGTTGATCATTAAGCCATAGTGATGCGCGGATCGGCTCTGATAGCACGCGAATCAGCATGTACGCATCAACCATCCAGCTGTTAGAACATGATTGAGCTAGCAAAGCAGTTTTGTGTTGCTGCGTGTGGTATTTTTTCAGTTTTGGGAAATCACGATGTCTAGAAAGCATCAGTGACTGCAGCTGACAAGGACAGCTAACACTAGCAGCAAAGCTAACATCAGGACGTCATCCGTTAAAAGCCTCCCGTTGTCAGATACAACATGAAACTACTCCAGTTAGCTCAATCATGTTGTAACTAAGACATCCGCTGGAACAAATATATTTATAGAAAAATGTGATTATATATATATGTGTGTGTGTGTATATATAAACTCAACAAGGTAAAGAACAAGGCGAACAAAAAAAACGGAAGCTGGCTGCGTTATGTTTTGCCTCTGTGTTTACGTGAAAAATAAGGTGGATAGGAATCAGTGCTCAGTGACGCTCAGTGACGCTGCGCTTCTCTCATGATTGTGATTGGTCCGCTGTGTGCGCGTTCACGGCTCTTGATAAAGCAACCCTGAGTTGAGTTACCGAGTTGATATCCAGCGTCGTGATACCGATTATCCTGACTGCCATTGTTAGGGTTAGTCAACCCAGGATAGGTCTGGGTAACCCAGGAAAGGTTGATCTCGCTTCGTGATACAGGCCCCTGCTCCCGACCAGGTTAGGTTCACAGAGTCAGTTACCATAGTAACTGACACAGAGCTTCAGTTACCTCTCTTTCTGAAACAGGCTGGAGTTACTCCGCTTTCTCTGGTTTAAGTTACCTCCCTTTCTGAAACGGAAAACCCAGAGTTTCCCTCATTTCAGGGTTAACAGACTCAGAGTTTTCACTAAACCTGCTTTGTGAAATGGACCCCTGTAGAGTCAGAGCCTTGTTTTTCCAAGCAGCGCTTCCTTCCTTCTTTTTTTTTTCAGTATGTGTGTGCGTGTGTGTGTGTATGTACGTGTATATACAGTATGTATATATAATGTATATAGGCCTATATATACCCAATTTTATCCGTTGGCCATGTCTCGCTGACAATGAGCGAGACATGTTGGCAGACTATCGTAGGGCTGACATATAGAGACAGACAACCATTCATGCTCACATTCACACCTGTGGACAGAGTCACTTATTAACCTTGTCTGCATGTCTCTGGATTGTGAGAGGAAGCTGGAATACCCGAAGAAAACCCACACTGACACGGAGAGAACATGCAAACTCCACACAGAGGAGGGTTTGAACCCAGGGTGGGGGAACCCTCTTGCTGTGAGGCAACTGTGCTAACCACTGCACCAACGCGCCACCATGATAATGATGATGATAATTATTGTTGTTGTTATTAATAATTAATAATAATAATAATAATAATAATAATGATAGTAGTAGTAGTAGTAGTAGGGGAAGGAGGAGGAGTAACTTTTCTTAGTTAATAAATCTCAGTCCACGCTCTCTCAGAGTTGAGTATGTGGCGGTATTGCACCACAGTTGTTAAACGATCGCCAAAGAAAATCACCGAAGAAGAACATGACCAATAAGGACACTAGTATTAAGATCACGTGACATGCGTACGGCCACTTCACGGACGGAATCTGCTGAATGGCAACAGTGCAGTTATTTTTCTATTATTAAATATTTTTTCCGTCAGAAATTCGTCGATATTTTATAGCCGTCATTACGGTAAATAATGCCTTTTACATACACCTACTAATGCGCTTATACAGAATGTTTTTCCCAGTAATGCTTTGGTGTGACTGACTGTCAACACACTTTGGAGTTGTGGCATACACGTTGCCACATTTAAATAAGAGCTCTATTTTGAATACACCTGTCCCGAATTGAGGGGTGGATCCAAAGAATCAAAACTCTGAGGCCATATGTTAGTATATCACTATGTCCGCTCAGGGATGACAAAAGCTTCAGTAAACCGCTAGATTTTTAAAGGGATTTGGTGCGAGGTTCCGCCCTCATGTGTGTGAATGAAGTAATCAGGATGACTGAATCTTCCCGTTTATGGTGACACTGCATTCAATGACTTTTCTCTTTCTTTTTTGGTAACGTTAGATAATGAGGCTACGCGTTCAGCTGCAGTGTAAGAACTTGCATGAGTACCTGAGAGAGCTGAGTCCTGAGATTTTGGACAGACTGTACAACCATCCAGCAACATGTCTGGCTGTCTACAGGTACAGTGACTGTACTACACACACATTGTAGCCTACTGACGATTATGGTATTGAAAAGGACACAGAACTGATTGATTGGCGTTGTGGTGTGCTATTTTACATTGTTTTTGATCCTCTACAGAGAACTCCCCTGTTTGGCCAAGAATTATGTAATGCGTATGCTGTTCCTGGACCAGCCTCTTCCCCAGGCAGCAGTAGCATTGTGGGTGAAATTAGACAGTCAAAAGTAAGTTACTTAACCTTGTCATGTCTTCATTACAACACCAGCGGCATTGTTAGTGGGGTGAACCATTTTAAGTACACTCTTGTACCACTTTGTAACATTTCTGTCACTGACCTGTTACTGGAGAGTTTTCTTCTTTATGATTTTTTTTGATTTTCATCCACATTTGTTTTCTTAAAACCTTCCCATTAGGGCTGCACAATATTGGAAAAAAGTGACATTGCAGGTTTTTTTTTTTGCAATATATATTTTTTGCAATCCTTCTATATCTTTATATTTCTACTTTTTATCCGCTCCTGTTGCCTTGATAAAGTTAATGCATCGCGTCGTCATTTCAAAATCGACACTTCCCGAATTTGTTTCAAATTAAAAGTCCCATATAACTTACATAATATAAGTTTAAGTTTATTTACTTTATTAATCCCCCTAAGGGGAAATTCAATGTTTTCACTCTTGCTTGTCAATTACACACAGGTCCGAAAGACACACACATGCACAAACAGGACCTATACATGCACAAAGTGGAGAGATGTCAGAGTGAGGGGGCTGCCCTTGGTGAGGCGCCCCGAGCGCTTGGGGGGTTTGGTGCCTTGCTCAAGGGCACCTCGGCAGTGCCCAGGAGGTGAACTGGCATCTCTCCAGCCATCAGTCCATGCTCCATATTTTCAGAGAGAGAGAGAGAGAGAGAGAGAGAGAGAGAGGCAAGTGGAACGTGGAGCTTTCTTAAGAGCTGCTTTTCTGAAGCAAAACAAAAGTTTACATGTTCTAAAAAAAAAGAGAAAACATCGCATGCCCTGTGATGTGACTATCCCACATGCGCACATCGCGATGGCGATGTTCAAGCGATATATCGTGCAGCCCTACTCCCCATTATGGAAGCAGCAAAATCTGTCATTCACCCAGTAATAAGTCCCTGAATTAGGAATGCACTGATTCTTGCTGAGACAGATTCTACTAACTCCACTCAGGGTGTCTTCCAATACATAGTACAGATCCAGTGTGAATATTATCTTTTTTTTCTTTTTCTATATATGTTTTATTGAGCTGCACAGGACATTTGCTGACAGTTGTACACAAAATACATACACAGTTGTTTCATTGAATAACAGAAAGAAAGACAAGATGGAAAAAAGTGATTTGATAGGATTCCAGTCCTTTTTGAAAAAGATAATAATAACACAAAAAATTGACATTTAAATATTTTGAATTTTATTTGGTTGGAGGGTTAGTACTACAGTAACCTCATAGAGACAGTCAGCAGAGTCAGTTTGTTTTGTTTTGAAAATGACAAAAAAAGAGCAATATGTTAAGCCATACTGACATACATACATTATATTCACAATCATCTGGTCTTACTGTAGAGACTGTGAACTTATTATGTATGTTGCTGGAACTACTTTATCCAGAATGGCAACTCTGGTCAGAGAGTTAACGCAGACACAGGGAACAGTTCAGGTTCTTTATATTGAGTTGAATGATTGGCAGCATTATAGATGACTCTTTGCTGTATGTGCATAGAGGCATGAGAATGAATGATCCACCGAATGGATGAATAGAATGTAGAACGTAGAATGTTGAATGCTGAATGTTGAGTGCAGAATGGTTTCTTCAAGACAAATAAAAACATACAAATAATGTTTACCATATCTAAATAATGAATGTACCAATTCAGAAATCACAGTTTGCCTCAGAGGGCTTTGCAGCATACGACATCTCTCTGTCCTTTGGACCCTTACGCCGGATGAGGAAAAACTCCCTCAAAAAAAACCTTTTAACAGGGAAAAAAAATGGTCGAAACCTCAGGAAGAGCAACTGAGGAGGGATCGCTCTTCCAGGACAGACAGACGTGCAATAGATACAGAACAGATCAACATAATACATTTACAGGGGTTAAAGTTCTCCGGCACAGTGTCGGATTTCCCGCGTGGCGGAGTTTCTGTCCAGCACGGGCAGAAGCGCTCTGCAGTGCGAGCATTTCACTCGCATCTGCCCCTAAAAATATATATATGTGCGAACCGGGAAAATGATTTAGGCGCACAGTGTGTGAGTAAACACAACCTACTGTTTTCCATAATCAGCTTCGGACACTTTTTCATCGATAACCGATCAAATGAATGTACACTGAACAAAAATATAAACGCAACACTTTTGTTTTTGCTCCCATTTTTCATGGGCTGAACTCAAAGATCTAAAACATTTTCTATATACACAAAAGACCATTTCTCACAAATATTGTTCACAAATCTGTCTAAAATCTGTGTTAGTGAGCACTTCTCCTTTGTCAAGATAATCCATCCCACCTCACAGGTATGGCATATCAAGATGCTGATTAGACAGCATGAATATTGCACAGGTGTGCCTTAGGCTGGCCATAATAAAAGGCCACTCTGAAATGTGCAGTTTTGCTTTATTTGGTGGTGGTGGTGGGGGGGGGGGGTCTGGGGGGGATGATGATTGATAATTGTTTATATATTAATAATTAATCTGTTGTATAAATTCATTTCTTTATGACTTTTACCCTGCCATAGCCAGTCATGCTCTCCATGTTTGTTTGTTTGTTTGTTTTTTAATTGAAATTATTATAAATGTATTGTTATTGTTTATGCTCGTTATATTTGTGTTATATTGTGTTAATATGCTTTGGCAACATTGTTTTGAATGCAGTCATGCCAATAAAGCAGCTTGAACTTGAACTTGAGAGAAATTGAGACAGAGAGAGAGAGAGAGAGAGAGAGAGAGAAATTGAGACAGAGAGAGACTGAGAGAGATGCTTGGCGGACAGTAATGAAAATAGCTTACAACAACATTAATTTTAGTAACAATATTATAATAATTCATTCATTCATTTTCCATAAACACTTATCCTGTTGAGGGTCGTGGAGGGGCTGGAACCTATCCCAGTTAACATTGGGCGAGAGGTGGGGTACATCCTGGACAGGTTGCCAGACTATTGCAGGGCTGATATATAGAGACAGACAACCATTCACGCTCACATTCACACCTACGGGCAATTTAGAGTCACCAATTAACCCGCATGCCTTTGGACTGTGGGGGGAAGCCAGAGCACCCGGAGAAAATCCACGCTGACATGGGGAGAACATGCAAACTCCGCACAGAGGGGCTCCCCCACCCTGGGTTCGAACCCCCCACCCTGGGTTTGTACGAGGAAGCCTCTTACTGTGAGGCGACAGTGCTAACCACTGCACCAACATATGGTAGCATATGTTGCTAGTATATATTAACATATGATAGTATATGTCTGTGACAATAATAATCATATGTGTATAATAAGAGTAGAAGTAGGAGGCATCAGGCAGGACCATGGCAACAGCACAACCACCACACACCATCCAGGCGTAGATGCGACTTAACCTGCAAGACAGTGGAGCACAAAGGCTCCGGAGAAGAAGCCGAGTTAGGGATATGCAGAAATAGGACGTAAATGTTAGCAAATGAAGAATAACCAACTTTACAGAAACTAAGGTGAGAGAGAAGGAGAGAAGCATGCTTTAGTACTTAAGCAACAGCAAACAAGTGCTGATGAGGATTATGCACCCACAGCGCAGCCTGGGCTCACAAAAACTCCACACACAACCTAAACACTACTTGGACCCTATGGCACATTCTGGGCTGTCCAAAAAGGTGCCTGACTGAAGGCACTGTCCTAGTATGGTAAAATAACAGGGAATTTACGACAGCTGCCCCAAGAAAAGCATGTCTGTTATGTAAACAAGATGAATTCCCTAAGGTGTTACAAGCAGTCCCTGGGTCAAGAGTCTCTGAGTCAGCATTGTCATCTGGAACAACGGGCAACTGGACCAGGCATGTACCGGTCTCAGGTAAGCCTTGTTCACGACTTGCACTTCAGCTGACTGAATGCGTCCATCAGCACTTGCATTCAGTTTGACCACCTGCACGATGGACCAATGGGTGTGTGGCAGCTGAGGATCAGTAATCATCACGACAGTTTTCTGGAGATTGTTGGTATGTTGCTGCCAATTCTGACTTACCTGAAGAGACAGTAAGTAGTTTCTAAGGAATTGCACCCAGAAGTGGTCCACTGTCATTTGACAATGATGCCACTGTCTCTTTGTGGGTGGGTCAGGAGCCTAGGAAACCTGTGGCAGGGAGGCGTCCCACCGCCCCATCAACAAGTTACGGGATCCGGTCCCGCATCATCTGATGACACGTATCCTAAGGGTTTGGCTGTAAGGATGCCTTCCACCTTGACCAAGATTGTAAGCAGGACTTCCTCTTGGAGGGACTGAGTGCCGATAACACCCTGCAGAGCTTTCTTGACAGACTGTATTTTGCGCTCCAAGGCACCACCAAAGTGTGGACCTGCTGACGGGCCGAAACCTGATGTGTTGCTTGGCAAGCCTTTTCTGTAGCTTTGGTCCCATTGGAGTAAATGCCCTCTTTAGTTCCCTCTCCACACCTCTGAAGTTCATCCCCTGATATGAGAGAACCTCTGAAAGGGTGCCTCTGCAGGAGATGAATTGCCTTAATGCTGCATCAAGGCTAGTCAGCAGATTCAGATGGACACAACAAGACACTGATGAGACGGTCTTTGTCAAGACATTTAAATATGACTCCACAACGTTTCTCACTATGCTGCCCGACCTTGACGGTGTATGGGCCGAAGCAGTCCACTCCCATTGAAAAGAACAGAGGCCTGAGGAGCCGCAGACGGGCATAGGCGTAAGTCATCATTGGAATAAATGGCTTCCCTCTCCACTTCTTGCATTCAACACAAGACCTCTGATGATGCTTGACGGCCTGTCTTCCACGCAGGACCCAGTACTGGCGCTAATCTCGGCGAAGACCCTTTCATGCCCTGGGTTGAGTAGGCGTGCCTTCACATCCTGAATAAGGAGTCTTATCACTGCAAATGAGACATGGACTGTTTCATCTCTCTTTGTCATAAAGTAGGCTACCTAACCGTATACCTGTTCGGAGGCATCACAGAAGACATGCAGAGTGTAGTCTGTTGCTTCAGTACTGACCTCCAATGGTGCGTAGGTTCATGGTATAGAGATGTTAGCCAGCTCAGGGAGTTCCTCCTCCCAGCTGGACCAGGCTTCGAGAATGTCAGGAGGGAGGTTTGGCTCATTCCAGCTCCTCCTTTTTGACAACAGCCTCTGGATGAGAACCATGGCCCACGCCATACAGGTAATAATGATGCCAAGAGGATCATATTGCTGGGCTAGCAATATATGTTGCATTGTGGGGCTCTCACTGTCCATTAGCTTTGACCAGTAGCTGAGCTCATCAGTTGGACAATGCCACCGTAGGCCAGAGCCAGTTCCTTAGGGTTGATGCTCTTTTCCATGCCTCCAATCTGGCAGTAGAAGGCAGATGGGAGGCAACAGAGGGGACATTATTCACCTACCGCTGGATGTTAAACTCTCCCAAGGCTAGACACTGACACATCTTGTCCATAAGGCGCTTGGCAGACTCTGGTGTTGAAAGGCTGTGGAGACAGTTGTCCATGCAGAATGACTGCTTAATGGACAGCAGGATGTCTTCATGTCCCTCTGAGTGATCTTTGACTTGCTTTTGCAGCGCAAATGTTGTGCAGCATGGGCTGCTGGTTGTACCAAACGGCATGAAATGCCATTGGTAGATGTCAGGCTGCTTCTCCCTTCTCAGGTTTCGCCAGACAAACCTCAGCAGTGGATGGTTCTCAGGTAGGAGATGAACCTGATGAAATATGCCTGGATGTCTCCGCTGATGGCAACAGTGTACTGCCAGGATCAAAGGAGGACAAAGATGAGCGACGACCCAAGTTTTGGACCTGGAAGGAGTTGCTTGTTGAGGGAAAGACTGTGGTTTGTGAAGGAATAGTCAAAGTCCAGACAAACCTTGCCATTGTGGTGGACTAGGTGATGGGGGATGAACCATGACTCGCTGGCATTATCCACCTCTTCTGTGTGAGTTTGGTAAAACACCCTCCATCAATAAGCCTCTGGATCTCTGCTTCATAGATTTTAGATTTGGCTGAGTGCTTTACCAGTAGTTGCTCTGTGTGGTGGAGCATCGGCAAAACTCCTTCTGCTGAGGCATTTAGTGGTGGTACGTCCTTGACACGGAGCAAGGGTGTGGTGTACCGAAGTATGTTGCTGACCTTAACCGTCTCTGTATGTGCTTCCAGGATGCTAATAGCCTCTTGGTCCAGATGGGATCACACTGCTAGCCGCTGGCGGTGTAGGGCTGTGCATAATGCCTGCAGGACTGAGCTATTAGCTTGGCTTCATCCAGGACCAGGTACACGGTACTTCGGTATGTTCAGAGAGTTCAGTGTGGGGGCTGAGTAGGTCGTCTAGCGCCATCTTCAGGTTAGCAAACTCTCTGACTGTCATCTACACTGCTCAAAAAAATAAAGGGAACACTTAAACAACACAATGTAACTCCAAGTCAATCACACTTCTGTGAAATCAAACTGTCCACTTAAGAAGCAACACTGATTGACAATCAATTTCACATGCTGTTATGCAAATGGAATAGACAACAGGTGGAAATTATAGGCAATTAGCAAGACACCCCCAATAAAGGAGTGGTTCTGCAGGTGGTGACCGCAGACCACTTCTCAGTTCCTATGCTTTCTGGCTGATGTTTTGGTCACTTTTGAATGCTGGCGGTGCTTTCACTCAAGTGGTAACACGAGACGGAGTCTACAACCCACACAAGTGGCTCAGGTAGTGCAGCTCATCCAGGATGGCACATCAATGCGAGCTGTGGCAAGAAGGTTTGCTGTGTCTGTCAGCGTAGTGTCCAGAGCATGGAGGCGCTACCAGGAGACAGGCCAGTACATCAGGAGACGTGGAGGAGGCCGTAGGAGGGCAACAACCCAGCAGCAGGACCGCCACCTCCGCCTTTGTGCAAGGAGGAACAGGAGGAGCACTGCCAGAGCCCTGCAAAATGACTTCCAGCAGGCCACAAATGTGCATGTGTCTGCTCAAACAGTCAGAAACAGACTACATGAGGGTGGTATGAGGGCCCGACGTCCACAGGTGGGGGTTGTGCTTACAGCCCAACACCGTGCAGGACGTTTGGCATTTGCCAGGGAACACCAAGATTGGCAAATTCGCCACTGGCGCCCTGTGCTATTCACAGATGAAAGCAGGTTCACACTGAGCACATGTGACAGGCGTGACAGAGTCTGGAGACGCCGGAGAACGTTCTGCTGCCTGCAACATCCTCCAGCATGACCGGTTTGGCAGTGGGTCAGTAATGGTGTGGGGTGGCATTTCTTTGGGGGGCCGCACAGCCCTCCATGTGCTCGCCAGAGGTAGCCTGACTGCCATTAGGTACCGAGATGAGATCCTCGGACCCATTGTGAGACCATATGCTGGTGCGGTTGGTCCTGGGTTCCTCCTAATGCAAGACAATGCTAGACCTCATGTGGCTGGAGTGTGTCAGCAGTTCCTGCAAGACGAAGGCATTGATGCTATGGACTGGCCCGCCCGTTCCCCAGACCTGAATCCAATTGAGCACATCTGGGACATCATGTCTCGCTCCATCCACCAACGCCACGTTGCACCACAGACTGTCCAGGAGTTGGCGGATGCTTTAGTCCAGGTCTGGGAGGAGATCCCTCAGGAGACCATCCGCCACCTCATCAGGAGCATGCCCAGGCATTGTAGGGAGGTCATACAGGCACGTGGAGGCCACACACACTACTGAGCCTCATTTTGACTTGTTTTAAGGACATTACATCAAAGTTGGATCAGCCTGTAGTGTGTTTTTCCACTTTAATTTTGAGTGTGACTCCAAATCCAGACCTCCATGGGTTAATAAATTTGCTTGCAATGCTTTCCATTGATAATTTTTGTGTGATTTTGTTGTCAGCACATTCAACTATGTAAAGAACAAAATATTTAATAAGAATTTTTCATTCATTCAGATCTGGGATGTGTTATATTAGTGTTCCCTTTATTTTTTTGAGCAGTGTACTTAGGCAGTTCAGGTACTCGGACCGGCTGCCAGTGAGTGCATGGTACCTGTGGTGATGTATACTAGGGCTGAATGGCATACTGGACCTGCATGGCTGGTACAGGCTGATACGGTGTTGGAGCAGGTGTTGGAGGCACCAGAAGATAGGCCAGCCGAGTTGATGGAGAAGGCTGGAGTTGGTTAACAGGTTTTGGATGGTGGCTTAGCTTTGGCTGCACACCGGCTGTACAGGGATGACTGGTGGAGGCTGATACACTGTCTGCCGGGGCACCACAAGGTTGTATGGTGATTGATAGGTAGACTGCCAAAGCGTGCCTGCCCATTGCTGGCTCACTGGCTGGACAACAGCTGTAGCGGGTAGATTGTGTGCAGAGTACAGCGCTGTTGCTGTTTGGGTTTGATATGCAGGCTGCACAGGCTACAGAGGATATGCAGATGTCATTGGTCATCTCTACAGGTGATAGCACCGGCTGATTTGGCTGGTAAGAAGGCTGGTACCCTGTTGCTGTTGATGTTTGTTGGCCCATGTGACCCACTGCTTGTGTGCCCTGAACGTTAGACTGTGCCATGGCAGCTGGCAGCCTAGAAACTTCTCTGAACCATTGTGCAGAAGTTACTGTAGGAGGTAGGGAGTTAACAATACATAGTTTTTTGCTTGAGTTGCTTGAGACTGTACTGCTACAGTTGTTGTGTGCAGCAGCGATGTGAGCAGCATATTAGCTTGAGGCTGGGTAGGCGGGCCCAGCTGGAGTGATATTAGCTGCAGTACAGGAGATCAAGGTCTGCTTGTGTTTATGCTGCATTCTGACAGGTGCTGCTTGTGGTCACTCTGCCCTGAGGGGGCTGGTGATTGGAGCCCCACACACACAGATTCAGTTGTCAGGGCAGGTTGCTAGTGTGTGATGCTATGTCCCACTGATACACCTTGCTAATTGCTGCTGGCGAAGAGAGACAGGGATTGGGTCCGAGCGCAGTGTATGGCTGGTCACCTGTGGTGGCAAACTAGGTCTGCAAGCAGAGTGACTGCAACTGCTGTGTGTTGGCATTTTTATTGTCATCCTTGAGGGGGGTAGTATAAGGCATGAGGGACTGTGGCAGACTTAACTTATAGTCTTGCAAATGTGCTGGAAGCTGTGGCCTTCCTCCTTCATGTGCTCCACATTCAGTTGCTGCTGTTCTCTCTGCATCCATGGCACCGTCGTGGGTGATCTGGCTCCAAGGACCAATATGGCAGAGACTTTGACCTTGTAATGTATTGAGAGTAGCAGGCATGTGCTGGTTACCGGCGTCCCGGTTTACCACGGTAAAAGAATGCCACGGTGTCACTAACCACCCATTTTCCGTTCCGACGGTAAAGGCTGACGGTGTAACCTACGGTACGTTTCATAAATGGGAACTTCAGGAACTCAAAATTCAGAAATAACTCTTTGCCAGTCGTACATTTTAACTGGCACACACTCTGAAATCATGCATGTGCAGCCGTTGCAGTCAGCACAATTATTGGGGGGGCAGCCTCAGTCAGTCAGTCAGTATGACAGTAAACAGTGTAAATCCACTCATGTGCAAACTGCAAACATGGCTGGAGGAGGCGAAGCTGAACTTTTCCCACTGGCGAAAAGGACAAAGTCTCTGGTGTGGGACCATTTAGGCTATCAGAAGAACCCCCCGAGCCAAGGCAAAGACCCACTCCTCCCGTGCTGAGCTCCAGTTCCCAGTCGGCCGTGTTCACAGGCGGCTGTGCAAAGGAAACTATGCGGAGCGTGTCAGTGCCGGTGCCCCCATCTGCCTGGCGGCTGTGCTGGAGTATCTGACTGCTGAGATCCTGGAGTTGGCTGGAAACACTGCCCGCGACAACAAGAAGACCCGTATCATCGTCACCGGCAGCTGGCTGTCCGCAACGACGAGGAGCTCAACAAGCTGCTGGGTGGAGTCACCATTGTGAAGTTAAGAAACTGCTCTATTACTTTTAACAGGTCTATATTACACATTGACAGGAGATGCCTGGTATGTGCTGTCGCTCATGAACGGTCAAACGAATATTAGCCTACCGTTTCAAAGTGTAGAGCATGAAAATAGGACGACGCCTGTTTTATTATTATTATTATCATTATTATTATTATTGTTATTATCACGGTAATACCGATTACCGTGGTATTTTTGCCCACAGTTATCATACCATCAAAAACTCATACCGGCACATGCCTAGAGAGTAGACACAGAAACAGTGAAAAGTTCAGGTTCTTCAAACTGAATTGAACGACTGGCAGCATTATAGATGACTCTTCACCATATGTGCATACAGTCATGAGAATGAATGATCCACTGAATACAATTTAGAATTTTGAATGTAGATGGTTTCTGAAAGACAAATAAAAATATACAAATATTTTTTTTACTATATTAAATAATGAATGCACCATGCTTTAGTACTGTAGCAAAAGCATACAAGTGCTATGCAAACAGAGATTGCTAACAGAATAGCTTAATTAGCCTTGTGCATACACTAGGGCTGTAGTCAACCAAAGAAAATCTTGGTCGACTAAAGTCGCACATAATCTTCAACTAATCGATCTGTCGTGGGAAAAAAAAAAATCTGCACGTTATTTTTACTTCTGTGGTGGTGTGTCTGTGTCACTCTGCAGTTATACCTCCAAAATACTAGTCGGCAGTGGAGGACTGTGTTAAGTGCTGTAAAGTTTAGTTCAAATCAAATTTTATTTATATAGTTGATTCAAAACACACATTAAACATGGCTTAATAGAAACAATTTCAAACACAAGTACGTAAATTTGCTTCACTGTGAATCGCAGAACTGACAGACAAACACTTGTCTTTATCTGGACACATTTCCCCCACCAATACAACATGCTAATGTTATTAGCACAAGTCTATGGCATTTTACATTGTATAAATTAGCCTAGCGTCTAGCGATCTTTTTCTCTTCTCATATAAAGCCAGGGACAACGGCAACATTTTACAAAGGTAAATGTAACTGAGCCATTTTTGTATCTGTGTCCAACGATGTGTGGGTCACTGGTTTCCACAGTCAGTGGCTTGTAAGCAATGGTGTATGTGAATGTATGTAGACGCAGAGTTAAAGCAGCTGTTTGGAACTTTTTACCATTAATAAAACTGCCCCTAGTTCTTATCACCCCCCCTTGAAGATCCGCATATTTATTTGAACCCAACAGCGACAAAAAAGCCTTTCTCTATATGGCTATTTAGCGTAGCCTCACTCGGGTCGGACACACAGCGGAAGTCAGCAAACCAGAATACGGCACCCAAGGCGGAAGTGATTCTGCTCGCCCGCAGCGATTAAACCACAGAAGAAGGAGCCGTGTTTACAGTGTTCTTCGAGTAAGCAGTACGCAACGGGCATTGCTGAACACATAACACCTAACAATTTTACCAGAGATGTATCTATGAGGACTTGGTTGTACTTTTGATGTCATGGAGGATAACGAAGGAGCATCATGTAAAATTATCTGTGACTGTGACCATGAACACAAATATACAGCAGGCAGTTGTCCTCAGTTTATAAGAAAGAGCTACACCAGAACATTTATGAACAGGTCTTACTTTACTACTAATTTGTGTGTAACGTTAGCATGTTAGCATGTTTCCACTAATTACTTGAACTGACCTAACGTTAGTAGCGTTAGCTTTGCAAGCGAAGGCTGCAGGTAACAGCTTTGCTGTGTTAGGATTATCTTATATCTTCACTGTGTATCCTCACATGAAAGAATACTCCAACCATTTGGGAGTTATGTCCTTTCTCTATCATTTTCATACTGAGACAACATGATCAATATCTTTTTTGTGTCTGTACGTCCAGTGGCTGGGTCTCAGCGGTTAGCATTGCGCTTATAGGGGGTCAGTACGTCCTGCGCTGTGATCCGTGGAGGGATACACTGGTGAGCAGGCACAGACGTAGCTTGTAAACAAAACTCAGCTGTTTATTTAGCCTAGCAATATCTCCGGATTTTAGTAGCTGCAATGGACGACTTTGAATGCGATTTTGAAGAGTTTCTTGTAGCGGACACAGATCCAGAGCCATACCTGTTTGAGCCGGAGTACACAGATGAGGAACTCCATGTGTTGAATGCTGAGCAGGCGAGATGAAAGGCTGAATCCTCCGCTCGCTCTGTGCTACCATTGTTGGGGAGATATATCATCTGGAGGAAAACCGCCGCAGAGAGTGCATCACAAGGAATGAAAACTTTGCAGCAATCACTAATCCTGGCATGATTGAAACTTTTTTTCATGTTCCTAAGATGAACTGGAAAAATAATAAAAAAAATAATAGTAATATCGTCCGTGTCGTCTCTTTGTTTGCTTTTACCGAGTGACCTAGCATACCTGTCCCAGAGCAGCTGTTGCTCACCGGTGTATCCCTCCGCGCAAGATGTACTGACCCCCTACAAGTGCCATGCTAACCGCTGTCTCAATATGAAAATGATAGAGAAAGGGCACAACTCCCAAATCGTCAGAATATTCTTTTCACATAATAATGCGGACTCAGCAGATGACTTGTTAACTGTTTATTCCTCCTTACACCGAACGTACACGGCTGCTTCTCATTGTTTCCAGTAGCACAACAACGGTTACTACATTACCCAGAATAACTTGAGGCTCACACTACTACGGTAGCTTTAGTAGGTCAAAATACACAACAGATTACAACAGATTACATTAGAACAGAAACACAACAGGAGAATATACTGAGTAATTTTGCTGTTTCCACTAATTACTTGGACTGACTTGACGTTAGTTAATCCTCTCGCTCTCCAAAACAAATGCACGCAGTAACTGCCGGCTGCAGTCAGAATTTTACGACACCAGGCTGTGGGTGTCATACCGCTCCGACCAAAGGGGCGCTTAATCAACGAAAATGAAAAGTTCCGCACAGCTGCTTTAATTACTCTACAGGTATGTTGCTTCCCGGGAGAAGCACACAGTTTTTTGACCGCCATTTTAGTGGCCTAACTTTGAGCCTTTTGTTTGTTTTACATACAAGTTATAATGGTGTAAGTGTGTGTAGGTCGACAAAGGCTATATTGTTAAATGGACCAATTGTTGCAAATAAATGATCTACGTTTGAGCAACGGCATGGACTCTGATTAATTCAATGGAGCCGCCACAGACGATGCGTAATTAGAAGTCCTGGTAGCAGCCCCTCAGTGGCTTAGGTTTTTTGTTTGGTAGAAATCAAGTCATTACAGTAACGGTACATAATGTGGCTCCATTACAGCTCACAACATTCACCGACAAAACAACTGTCTTATACTAAACACGTTTTCCGAGCATATACAACATGCTAACGTTATTAGTGCCAGCCTATGGCATTTTACCTGGTATAAATTAGCCTAGTGATTAGCGGAGATTTCCTCTACTCATATGAAGCCAAGATAAATACCGAAGTATATGTTTTGAAAACACACCCATTTTCACAGGTAACTTAAACCCTTATCACACAGAGCGTGCAAAGCGCAGACCTCCGCCGACGAACACATTCATTGTGTATGTGCTACCGCGGCGCAAGAGCGCCCCGCTCTGCTGCTGAGCTGAGCGGCATGCAAGAGGGCGCATGCCGTGGCGTCTGCGTGCCGCCAGTCTGTGCTCAAATTTAAAAATATTTAATTTCACCACAACGTGCTGTGACAACATCTCGGCACATCCAATAGCAGAGAAGAGCCTGAAGTAGACCCGGAAGCGGTCACCTGTGGTCACCGAGCCTGTACTCCCCCAAATCCTGTCTTGCGCGCCTTGCTCTTTGCTTGCTCTGCGCCCTACCCCACGGTGGGCGCTTTGAAAATCGCGCTCTGTGTGAAAGAGGCTTTAGCCTGTCCCCCCACCGCAGGAAATAATGGATTAATCCTGGAAAGCTGTTGATGTAGCACTTTTCTCTTTAGGAAAGTAACAAGGTGATTATTCGACTGATGAAAATTTGGTCAGATGAGAGCATAGCAACCAAACAATCGACTAGTTGACCAGGAGACTACAGCCTTAGAATACACAGCATACGCAGCAATAATGTAACTACCAGGCTAACATGAGCTTGATTAGCGAGTGAGTTAACACACAGTAATAGCTCAGAGGCCAGCTCGGAAATACACAGGTCACAGCAGCTTAACAGAACATAATGCAGACTTCATAATTGTGAGAAAAGCGAATTTGTGCACAAGTGAACATTCCTGACCGTTTTCATCACCATTTCTGCATCACCTTATCTTATCTTGAATAGGGAATGGGCACAGTGACGTCACCATGGACGTCGCTGCCATGTTGATGGCTACAGGCAGCAGTAAACAAACGCAGTAGTTGAGTCGCATCGAGTGGAGAAAGCGAGGGAAAAGATGTTAAGATGCCAGAAAAGAAAGGGACTTTACCGGGATACATTGAACCACAAAGCCAGGGACTGGTATATGGAGAAAATGAACGCTATAAATGGTTTGGACCTAGCCTTGGACCAAAACGTCTTGAAAAGGAACCCCGTTTTTTGTTTGGGGGTTCCCGGTCTAGACCGATTGACGTCTCCATAAACTTTCAAATCAAACATGTTATGTACTCACCACATAGGCACCGATGTTAAGAAGGTGTACGGGGGGTTGCCGTGTGTTTGTATATCCGTTATTGTTCAATAAACATGCATTTTTATCTCGGATGTCTGAAATTTTGTTCACCCCTTTTTCGTCCTGCAATGAATGAGTGCACCGGCTTTCCACTGCGCCACAGCGCCACTATAGCGGTTGGGAGTTGTATTGACGTGAAGTCATCACATGCGCTGCATAATCATTTGCATAATCGTGATTTCAATTTTGACCAAAATAATCGTGATTATGGTTTCTTCCATAATCGAGCAGCCCTACCAAGCGTACGACGTGTAGGGATGCATCTCTCTGATAAACAATATCAGTATCAGTGCAATCAGGTATACAATTTCAGGAGTCCTTTGTATCTTGACAGTGACTTCATGTTTCAGGTTCACCAGGCCTGTCACAATAACTACACTTGGTAGATGATATGTTGTCAAAATGACAATAAACTGTATTATTTTCATTTAAAGACAACACATGACATAAATAACAGTGTAGATCACTGCTACCTCTTACAAAGAAAGAATAAAAAATCATAGTCAAAGTTTTTCACCTCTGGGATTTACCACTACTTTGTTTTCTTCCTGTAGGAGGTCGCCTGTATCTCTGTGTTTTAGAAAAGCCATTAAATGGTTTCCATATTCCCTCATACAAACTTAATTTATTTTTCAGGATATATTTTATTTTCTCCATTGCCATACATTGTGTCATGTTCTTGATCCAAGTACCAATCTTAGGTGTCATTGTTTTTTTTTTTTTCCAGCTGAGAGCTGTAGTTCGTTTTGCCTGTAGTGTAGCAAAGTTGAAATAAATTTATATTCTTTAATTCTCAAAGATATTGTTGTTGGATATATGTGAAACAATATCATTTTGGAGTCTTAGATCGGCCATCCATGCATGCAGTTTAGATGCTGAGGTGTCTTTAGAACCAGACGCAAGTCAGCTGTAAATGAATGCAATTAGACCACTGTTGCGACAGTCTTTAGTAATGATTTCCTTCCGGAATTTTCAATGACTGATTTTGCAAAGAGAACATAAAGTTTCTTAACTGCACATATTTGAAAAAAATAAATTATACTTTATCATTATTTCTTCAAAGCTCATTAAAACTTCTCCAGGAGCCATAGCCCGATTTTTAGGTGAACCTTGTTTTGTCGGGTGCAATTTTTTTTCTTTATTGTTTCTTGTAGCTTGGGGGTACCTCTTCAAAATACAAGATTGTGCTCTGTGATATCCCTTCGGCATTTTCAGATAATAACCCCTTCATGCCCCAAATCACACAAAAATAGACTTATTATATTGTATGCTGAATACATAAATTAAATGCATCAAATTTACATTCTTTAATGTTTTTTTCATACGAGGCGTGATGGAAAATGTATTGCATTCCAAATGATTAGTATTAACCAAGCCCCAACCTCCGGGGGAGACGAGTGAGACCAATGCGGAAGTGCCAAAAACTGCAGTTCACTGACTGTCTACTTGAGGGTGGCTCTGGAAGTGAGTCAATTCCCATAGACCCATAGATTTTTTTCTAACTCTTCCCATTTAAATGTTATTAAGGTTTGAAATTGCGCATAATTAAGGGCATGGCCACTTTGAGTGACAGATCGCACCATCACGGGTGGCTAGCTAGCATGCTAACTAGCCGCCGGCTCTGCTGTGCGGAGCTTGGCGGAGCTGAGCTCAGACTCGGCCGTCTGCTCAGGGTCAACTCAGCCAATTCGTGCCCATGTTCAAGGCATTGAACCTGTCAGCCGCGTTTGTGCCTTTTGGATATTTTATTTTTTCAGGCAAATATTGGAGTAATATGGCTTGCTGTTCGATTAATTATACCAACAGACGGTCCAAGAAGTATGTGCTCCAGGTTTTTCGGTAAGTGAAATTCAGAAATTCTAGTATTATTTTATTTATGTTTATATGTTAGCACTAATTAGTGGGTATCGGTGTCTGCGGTCACTACAGTCACCACCTAGCTTGTCAGCAGCGTGTATCAGTGTCTGCGGTCACCACCTCGCTTGTCATCTTATTATTATGTTATTAAGCCTTTATTTAATACATGTAAAATCACGTTGATACTGGAGGTCTTATTTTCAAGTGCGACCTGTATCACAGCAGCAACATCCACATAAAGTTACAGAGCCACAGAGAGACTTTTTGTTTTGCTAAGTACCAGTTTTGGCTACTTGACTTTAGACAGCTAATATTACATTGTCTTCCAAGGACAAAAAGAAAGCATTTAAAAGACTGTCATCTACATTTTGAGGTGTTGCTCCCTGTTTCTGATGTGTGTAGCAGGCGTGGTGGAGACGTAACGTTAATAAGTGGCCATGACCTCAACAACGGTGATGTACTGAAAAAAATTAACATCTTGTAACAAGTATAACACTGCCTTTCTTTCACAATTTCTACATTTCTCTATCATGTTCTAGATGATAATCTCGCAATGCGCTGTTGATAACAGTAACGTTAAAGTTACAGATACATTCGACTTTTATCAATGTCACGTTACCATAATAACGTTAGCGTTCTATATTTAAAAATGCTGAAGCGTTTTTTAAGATTGTGTAATCTGAATAATAGCTGAATCATTGTTTCAAGATTTGTTGTATAACGTTAGTTTCAGGTAAACTCAACTTATCTCAAGTTTTGTGAAGGAGCTGGCACCAAGCGGGAGCAGCCGACACCACAGGGCTTGCCAAAGTAGCGTAGCTTGTTAGCCTCGTAGCTTCTTAGCCTAGCTTGTTAGCCTTAGCTAAGGCCCATTTTTGATTGTCCGGGAGTTGGGCAGAGTCAGGCACTGCCAAGATGGCAACGTCCAGAGCGGAGTATTTTGAGCTTCAAATCCACTCTTCAGAAACGGATGGGTGGCGTCACGGTGACTATGTCCATTATTTTTATACAGTCTATGGTATTAACTCTTTCAAGCCAGGCCTGTAAAATAACTTTTGTAGCAGGAGTCATTAGCTACGACACACAACTCAAATTTGTATTGTGTTGGATCATTTATTGATAATGGCAACAAAACATGAGCAACAGGAAAAGGGGTGCAGCTCTTCCCCCCACAAAATTTATCTAACTAAATCAAACAAGTGCATCCTCACCCAGTGTGTAAACACCCACACTACTAAAACAGTATGGGAAAAAACATAACTAATATAACTTTGATAGTTCACACTAGGGCTGCACGGTATATGCAGTAGACGGAAATGATATAAATTTGGCCCACGGTAGAGATTTGCGCTCTACCGTCCTGTCGTTGATGACGTCGTCGCACCTGCCTCAGTGTGAAAATGGCTGCAAGCACAGAGACAGCGGAGCAAGAGGAGCTGGTTCGCGTCTGTTATTTAGCGTAGCACGTGCAACATGTGTTGCTGGAGGACTTGTGAATGAGTGAGTTAATGTTTTATGAACAGCCCTGGACTTCTCAGACTCTTTTAGCGACTTACCGCTCAGAGGGAACTCATTCAGTGTCTCCTCTGGCAGCAGCACAGCGTCTCTCTCTCTCTCTCTCGCCGTGCGCACACGGGAGTTGCATGTCATCCCCCCTCTCTATCTCACCCTTCACGCTTACCTTTCCTGTCCAATAAAGGCAAAAATGGCCAAAAAAATATCTTTAAAAAAAAAAGAAGGAAATTACCTTTTGATATAGATCCCAGGGGACATTTTGCACCATAGAGTACTGGGTTTTAATTTTGAGTTTTGAGATCTGCATTTTGCACAATAAATGCTCTAAAAAATACATTATATCTTTGCTTTTGTTGTTGTTGTTGTTGTTTTTTATCATTTTAGCTTTGCTAAGGGACTACAAAACCCCATCCAGAAACACTTCTATTATAACTTTTACACTTAAATTTATACTGCGATATATACCGTTACCGTGAAGGGATTCGATTTATACCGTGATATGAATTTTAGGTCATACCGCCCAGCCCTAGTTCACACTCAGTGGTGTAATAATCTATATAGATCAGAAATTTTACTTATCCCTTTCTTTTCCCACTGTTGGAAGCCAGCGTTCATCTTACCATGTTTAAATAAGACATTGCCCCAGATCTGGCTAAACTGCGATAGAGAGTCAGATATATTCATATGTTTCTTTACCTCTGAAATTTTAGGTATGTTAATTTTGTCAAGGAGTTCAGTGTTACAGTTATTAGAGTATTCAGATCTATAATTTTTGTAGAAGTTTTTAAAAGCTGTATTAATTTCTGATGGATTAATTATATTATTCCTATTCCTGTCCTCAATATTAGCAATTGCCCTCTCTGTCTGTTGTTGTTTGACACGCCAAGCCAAGAGTCTACCTGGCTTTTCCGCTTGGTCATTAGTGATGGGAATTCCGGCTCTTTTTTTGGCTCGGCTCACTAAAAAGAGCCGTCTCTTTCGGTTCCCAAGTGGCTCCTCAGATTTTTGTTGCTTAAATTAATTTATTATCAACAATAATGTAAAAGAAATTACTAATGTAAAAAAAAAATACATTATATCAAATGTTTATTATTTATATGGCTTTATATACTCTACAGAGTAATAAATTATAAAGTACAAAAAACTTAACTATTTTAAACTTGTAACTATTTACAGTGAAACAACATAGAGAAGTTCACAGAATCACACAACAGAAGATAACTAAAGCTGCAGCAGCAGTTGCAGTAGACACACTGGCACCTTCATTAATAGCAGGTTCGCTTGCTTGTCTTTTTTCTTCCAATTGCACTGATGGATGAACAGTTCTCATGTGCCTGTGCAGGAGGTTGTTTGGATATGAGATTTTAATCTTGCAGATTCTACACTCTGCCCTAGTTTTGTCAATGTAATTGAAATGATTCTGAATTTTACAGCTTTTCCTGCTGTATTCATTTTCTCAACTTTTTTATCTTTCCAACATGTTGTCTCTCTCTGTAGCGCCTGCTCTCTTTCTCTCTCTGTCTCCCCCCCTCCTGTTCATGTGCTCACTGTGCTATGTGTGCCTGTAACCCCCGCCCCTCCCCCTTCTGCTCACCACACATATTGACCAATCACGTGCTGCTTGAACAGACCCCCTCCCCCCAACCAAAAAAAATGTCATTGCTTCACAACACAAGATAAAAACTAGAGGTCGACCGATAGTGGATTTTTAAACGCTGATAAAATAACGAGTCAGTCTGGTTCTTTATCAATACTAAGTTAAGCTAAGAATTAGGGTTTTTCTAATTAACATTTAAAAAAAGAATAAATTCAGAGCAGGATTAGAAATTCATTCATTCATCTTCTAACCGCTTCATCCTCGTGAGGGTCGCGGGGGGGCTGGAGCCTATCCCAGCTGACATCGGGCGAGAGGCAGGGTACACCCTGGACAGGTCGCCAGACTATCGCAGGGCTGACACATAGAGACAAACAACCATTCACGCTCACATTCACACCTATGGACAATTTAGAGTTACCAATTAGTCCCCAATCTGCATGTCTTTGGACTGTGGGAGGAAGCTGGAGTGCCCGAAGAGAACCCACGCTGACACGGGGAGAACATGCAAACTCCGCACAGAAGGGCTCCCACACCCGGAGAAATGTTTTTATATATTAAATAAACAACAGCAAAGTCACTATATACAGTGTTTCCCCTAGGATGGAGTTGTAGCAGCGGAGGTGAAGCACACGCACGAAATTTTTTTTCACATGCGTGAAACTTTTTGGTATGTTGGATGTTGGATGTTTCTATCTATCAACTGGCACCAGAAGGGCTCTTTAGGGCTAAGTATATACAGTACATTTGTGCACAGTAATGAGCAGGTGAAATGCCTGTCTAGCTTATATATGAGGTGTCTCAAGATTTAGGAAAATATAATTTTATTGAACATAATAAAAGTAAAAAGTCACTTGATATGCTGCTGTTTTGTGCTGTGACCTATTTAAGTGCTGGAAGTTGTTATTTACGTGACAATTCCTGAACGCAACACAAGCTCCGCACCAAATGAGTACCGTGCTGCGCTGCTGTGCGAGCAGTGTGTTTGTCTGTGCGTAACAGCAGTCCTTTGTTGGTTATTTACACACTGTCCATAACAATAAATTTGTGGCAAACTAAGATAAACAGACTACACACAGACAGCTTTCATTATAGCATGTTCTTAACAGGTGGTTTGCTTACTTAACAAGTACGCTGTGGTCACTGGTCATTAAAAACATGCACAGGGAAATATCGCTGTTTATGCTGATATGATGTACATTTATGCTTGTTGAACAAGTGGAAACCTACTTATTACCTCCGACAAGGACGTTATGTTTTTTGGCTTTGTAAGCCGTGAAGGTTTTACTGTACTAACGGAATTCCACTGGATGCGTGTCTGTTGTGGAATGGCTGTGCTGGTTATCCGCTGCGTGCTCCGCCGGACAGCGGGAGACATCTTGGTGCACCTCCATGATTAACATCTCCTCATCCATGGTGTCAACGGGGTGAAATGATGTCTGGAAACCTCTGACCTGTTGACTTCAGGCCTGCCTCCGCCCATTATGACGTTTTCAAGGTATAGTGCAGGGAAATATGGGCCCAATCCCAATTCCTATCTTAACCCTCAATCTTAATTCTCAAGATCAACCCTCAATCTCACTAGCCCTCAAAACCAAGTGTTAAGGGCTATCTTGTGACTTTAAAATGGGACACCCCTCAAAGGCAAATACGTTTTAAGACTGTCAGGGGCAGCAATATGCCAAAACTCCATCCAGTCTGTCAGTTCAAAGAAGAAGAAATATATGTCATCAGTAGTCGTCGATAAAAAGATGTGATGAGTTTTTTTTCCCAACACTTTATTTCAATTCTTGTGCAAAACAAGCAGTGACAGACATGAACAGAACAAATATGCCAGGGTTAAGAGAAAAGAAAAAGAAATAAAATAAACAAACAAATAAATAAAAAAGTTCAGCAGCTCAAACAACTAAATTGTTTACATATTTTTAGAGTCTTTATAACTTTGGAGTTTGTGGAGTGCTGAATGGTTTCTAAGTATTGCTGCATTTCATTCATAAAAATTTTGAACAAGGGTTTTCTATTATAAAATTTTCTCTTATGAATATGGAATTTCGCTAAGATAATAAATAGATTAATGATATAGAATTGTTTTTGTTTTGAAATGCTGACATCATAAAATCCAAACAGCACATCTTTGTAGAGTAGTGAAAATAGAACTTAAATGTTGCAACGAATGTACTCGACAAAATCTTTCCAAAAAGTGACAGTATAGGGGCAGCTCCAAAACAAATGTACAGTTACCAAACAACAATTTTCGACAATGCCGCCTGCAGCTGTGCTGATTTCATATTGAAACAAAATGCTTCATCATTAGGGGAACAGTTGCCGTTGTGACTGAGAATTATGTTATGAATATGAACAGTTCACGAGTTACAAATTACTCACTCCCATAGTTTTTTTGGAGCCTGCTTGCTTTTTGTAAACTTGTCTTCATTGGTGGCCCTGAAATTAATCAGGGCTTGTGTTTTGTCTGGTGGCCCTGAAATGGAACAGAGATAACAACATTACTTTCTTTTATTTTTTACTTCTTTGGGCTACCTGTCAGATATTCGTTAAGTTATTAGTTTAGTGTCATGTAGTATTGCAAGTATTATCACAATGAATACTGTGGTTAACATCCAGCAGAACTGGTGAGGCTGTTTACACAGTCACACAGGTGTTATCTGGTGACTTTCATCCACGTTAACGTTTCACTCTTTGTGTTATAAGTTGATATTCAACCAAATAACCTGTACCACAACAACCGACGTAACTTATTCAGTGGAAAGTCACCACATAATACGATCACTAACGTGCAGCTGTAACGTTACCAGCTGCAGACTCTACGGCTACAGGAGATGACACCGTCCGGTCATCTTACAAAAATGTCGATGCAAACATTTCATGTATATTAAAACAACTTAACAACTACATTATCACTGAGAAAAATGACTTCTTGTAACTGAATGGCAGCATACTCGGTTATCAGAGAACTGGGGTTACGTGCGGCGGGGCAGGCAAGCCATCGCCCGCGACCAAAAATATGTGTGTGACGCTACAGAGAGGTCTATAGTCCGTAAAATGACGTTAAACTAAGGTAATGCAATGGTTATCATACTTTTAAAACAACTATTAACGAGAAAAATACTCACATTGATAACTCCACTTCCTTTCGCTTGTCGCTGCCATCATGCATTGACTGAATCGTCTGTACTCGGCTGGGTTCGGCTGAGCTCGGCGGATGATACGCAAAGGAGTCTGGGATAGCACTTACTGCCAAGGGTGGTCCTGAAAAATCTTAAAAGTGAGGGCCATACAACCCTTATTCTTGACCCTCAACTCAACACTCAGCACTTAGCGGGGGCGCAGATTTTTGAGACTGAGGGTTAAGATTTAGGGTTAAGATAGGAATTGGGATTGGGCCATGATCTGCCGTGAACACTGTGTATTTTATTTTGAAAATTAACAGGATGTTTTATTTTGTTTCTGTGCACAACTTCCTGCCCCGAACGATCCGTGCTGAAATGCTGCATTGTGCTCCGGCGTCCGGCAAAAATAGAAGTCCTGCGTATCTGTTGCGGAGGGCTCCGGAGGGCTGCAGCTGTGATGGAATCGGAACACAGCGCAGCCGGTGGAAGCACACACATTGACTAGAATTGAAAAGTATCGGCTCCGCTGCCGTTCCAGAGCACAGACGCAACCCACACACATCTGATGGAATTTGGGGGTCACATATGGAGCCTCCAGTGAGGCTCGTGACAGTCTTCAGTCTTTATGGCCAGCAAAGTTCTTAGCTTTAATATTAATAGTGACTGCAGTGTTAATACAGACTTTCTCCTACTCATCTCCAGGTGACGCTTTTTCCAGCTCCGCGGTGTATTTCTCCACATCTGCCGGCGAGTCAAAAACAGCTGTACGCTCTCCGTTGGTCAGCAGCAGTCCGGCGGGGAATATGATCCGGTGTTTCAGGATCCCTCTGTCCCGTAGCTTTTTCGTCACGCTGTCGTACTGTCTTTGCTGTTTCTACACCTCTGTTTATAGATGTAGGATGAATCTTATTTTGTTGTCTTTATACGTCATCTCTTTCTTAGCTCTAGCAGCTCTCAGAATATTTTCTGTGTCCTTATAAGTCAGGCATTTCACGATGAACACTCTCGGCTCAGAGCTGGGTTCTTGGCTCGTTATGCGATGGGATTGCTCCAGGGTGGGCGATGAAATATTGAAATTGTCTGCTATCCATTTCTCCATGAAAGAGCGGGGGTTAGAGCCTTCTTCTTTCTCCGGTATGCCCAGTATACGCACATTTACCCCTTTTCTACCAAAGCAGTTCCAGTGCTGGTGCTGGTTCTCAGTTGGTTCAACTTGCGAACCAGCTGAGAACCAATTTGTTCGAGGTGGTTAGGGTGCCATGTCATTGCGTCACTGGATACGTCAGTTACGTTGTTGCTTTTCCTCTGGCGCCAAGCTCAAAGGAACAACAACAACGATAGCGGACCATGTACTTGTGCAGCTGTTACTCCTGGCTCTACGAGGCTTCATCATAGAGCTGCACGACGAGATTTGTATGGACGGCAATTACGTTCCAGAAGACAGGTAATAACCTAACACGGTTTGTCTCTTACTAACACTGAATGTGAGATTGTTATGTTAGCCTTTGTTGTAAGCGTTAGCTGGCAGAGCACAGCTAATTCACAACGCAAATGTGTATGTGTACTTATTTAGACAACTGAGGGCTAGTTTATTGTAGTTTCAACTGGACAAAAAGGGATGCTTAGCTGTGTGAAATGAACTCTACTATTTGAAATGCATGTAAAAAAACTGTATGAAAATACAAGTCAATGATTTATGTTTAACCTCATTTTCTTAACCCATATGCCTCACTAAGAACATTCTTGGTTTGTCACTTAATTTTCTTGATACTTTTGGCTATATACAGTACAGGCCAAAAGTTTGGACACACCTTCTCATTCAATGCGTTTTCTTTATTTTCATGACTATTTACATTGTAGATTCTCACTGAAGGCATCAAAACTATGAATGAACACATGTGGAGTTATGTACTTAAGAAAAAAAGGTGAAATAACTGAAAACATGTTTTATATTCTAGTTTCTTCAAAATAGCCACCCTTTGCTCTGATTACTGCTTTGCACACTCTTGGCATTCTCTCGATGAGCTTCAAGAGGTAGTCACCTGAAATAGTTTCCACTTCACAGGTGTGCCTTATCAGGGTTAATTAGTGGAATTTCTTGCTTTATCAATGGGGTTGGGACCATCAGTTGTGTTGTGCAGAAGTCAGGTTAATACACAGCCGACAGCCCTATTGGACAACTGTTAAAATTCATATTATGGCAAGAACCAATCAGCTAACTAAAGAAAAACGAGTGGCCATCATTACTTTAAGAAATGAAGGTCAGTCAGTCCGGAAAATTGCAAAAACTTTAAATGTGTCCCCAAGTGGAGTCGCAAAAACCATCAAGCTCTGCAACGAAACTGGCACACATGAGGACCGACCCAGGAAAGGAAGACCAAGAGTCACCTCTGCTTCTGAGGATAAGTTCATCCGAGTCACCAGCCTCAGAAATCGCAAGCTAACAGCAGCTCAGATCAAAGACCAGATGAATGCCACACAGAGTTCTAGCAGCAGACCCATCTCTAGAACAACTGTTAAGAGGAGACTGCGTGAATCAGGCCTTCATGGTCAAATAGCTGATAGGAAACCACTGCTAAGGAGAGGCAACAAGCAGAAGAGATTTGTTTGGGCCAAGAAACACAAGGAATGGACATTAGACCAGTGGAAATCTGTGCTTTGGTCTGATGAGTCCAAATTTGAGATCTTTGGTTCCAACCGCCGTGTCTTTGTGAGACGCAAAAAAGGTGAACGGATGGATTCCACATGCCTGGTTCCCACTGTGAAGCATGGAGGAGGAGGTGTGATGGTGTGGGGGTGTTTTGCTGGTGACACTGTTGGGGATTTATTCAAAATTGAAGGCACACTGAACCAGCATGGCTACCACAGCATCCTGCAGCGACATGCCATCCCATCCGGTTTGCGTTTAGTTAGACGATCATTTATTTTTCAACAGGACAATGACCCCAAACACACCTCCAGGCTGTGTAAGGGCTATTTGACCAAGAAGGAGAGTGATGGAGTGCTGCGGCAGATGACCTGGCCTCCACAGTCACCGGACCTGAACCCAATCGAGATGGTTTGGGGTGAGCTGGACCGCAGAGTGAAGGCAAAGGGGCCAACAAGTGCTAAACACCTCTGGGAACTCCTTCAAGACTGTTGGAAAACCATTTCAGGTGACTACCTCTTGAAGCTCATGGAGAGAATGCCAAGAGTGTGCAAAGCAGTAATCAGAGCAAAGGGTGGCTATTTTGAAGAAAAGTTATTTAGTGTGTGTCTGCTTTCAAGATATCTGCCCAAAAGAGACCCTTTGCCATTGGAACCATTCATAGTTTTGATGCCTTCAGTGAGAATCTACAATGTAAATAGTCATGAAAATAAAGAAAACGCATTGAATGAGAAGGTGTGTCCAAACTTTTGGCCTGTACTGTATATATACTATATGGCATCAATAGAACATAATAAACTCAATAGTGCGCTCTACATTTCCTCCTACATTAAATGTACAGCACATTCACATGCTATGAATGCAGATTTGCAAGACCCTGTTTGTATCTGCACATACACACATTTATGTACAGACACTCATGTGCATACACATTTATTTTTCAATACAAGCAAAACTTTATTAAATGAGGCATAAGGGTTAAATGGCATGATGGATATTCATTTTAGCATTGATCACTCTCCACTCAACATGCTTATTTACCTATACATTTTTGTCCTACCCCATGCAGAGCTGGCTCATGAAGCCCTTTCAGACACTGGCAGATTGACCCCTGAACAACACACCTACAATTACAGAATAAGCAGTGCACGGTGGGTTGTGGAAATGGCTTTTGGGAGGTTGAAAGGACGGTGGAGGTGCCTCCTAAAAAGAAATGACTGCAAGAAGCAAGAAAATGGCCCTGACCTGCTGTGTCCTTCATGACATTTGTGAGGAACATGGTGACAATTTCACTGAGGAGCACCATAACAGACAGGCCAACATTCAGCCTCCTCTTCAGGCATTACCAGAGCATGGCAACCAAGAAGGGGCTGACATTAGAGCTGCTTTAATGGCATACTTTAACAGAGGGAACGATTGAACCTGCCATTCAAATGTTTGTGTTATTTAGTTCTGGTTGTGTATGCTGCACATGTTTTGTGTACTCTCCATTGTTTTTGCTGTTTTGTTGCTGCTTACCTGACTACTTTTACCTGTGTTTGCTGGACTACTTCATGTCACCAATATTGTGTCATCCTTCAGTTCAATAAATTCATAGAAATGATTATGGCTGTCATGTTCTCATTTCTTTATAAACACAGTGACTGAAGACATCTATAAAAAGCATCTTCATAAATGGGTAACCTGTTGTGTTCTTGACTTGTTTTTACTAGCTTTACGTGAAAAGTGAAAACATATAGAAGCAGATGTCTTTTTAGAATTTTTAATTTAAATACAAAAAACAAGCTAATGATAAAAGTGACAAGTATGCATTGAATGTGCAAAACTGAAACTTCCCATGAAACAGAACTGCTCATTTCTGGGCTTGGGCCTCCATCACTAATACCATGCGCCCCATCGGTCCAAGAAACGCACTGGTGTCAGTCTTTGGCTTCTGAGGCAGGGCATCATTCAGGTCCTTGCTGTGCTGCAAAGAACCTCTCGTCTGCCCTCTCCAGGTATTCCAGCAGCTCCTGTGTTGCTGTCTCTCAATTGTGCATAGTATTGCTGATTGGAGTATGTAGCTGCCCTGGTTCAATGGCAGCAGTCATGGGTGGTAGGGGATTGTGTATGAATGATTGTTAATTTATCACAGCACATACAGTGGTGGAAAAAAGTTTTCGGACACCCCATGCATTTGTGAAATATTGCATTAAGAATCACTCTTAGGTCTTCAAGTGCAATTTCTTTTAGTACAGTCACAGCCAAAATACTAAATAAATCCTAAAAAAGCCATTAAAAACTTAAAATTGATTGGTTCCATAAAAATACATAAGAAATTTAGAGTATTGGGTCATTTTGGTGAAGATAAAGATTCTCAGCCAGGAAGGGTACAGCTGCCGCCAGATAGCCAGGAAGTGCAGATGCAGTCCTTCAGCAGTTGGATACACTCTGCAGAAATACAGACGAACCAACAGCTTGGAAGACAAACCAAGATCTGGGCGTCCAAGGGTTTCTTCAGCAAGAAATGACCGCATCCTGATCCGCATGTGCAGGCAAAACCGCAGAATGACATCACAGGAGCTTCAGCAGCAGTAGTCAAACCAAACTGGTGTCCAGTGTTCCACCCGCACTGTACGTGGCCGACTTTTAGATCATGGCTTAAGGTCCTACAAGGCTATCAAGAAGTGCTGCTGGTGTTGGTCATCTCACTGTCTGTGATGGCACATTGAACTGTACCAAGTATTGTACCATTCTCGAAACCCACATGCTCCCTTCTGCGCGTGCACTGTTCCGTCGAGGTAAAAACTGGATGTTTCAACAAGATAATGCCCCTTGCCACACGTCCAAGGCCGGTAGAACTTGGCTGCAGGAGCACAGTATCCAGGTCTTAGAGTGGCCAGCTCAATCCCCGCACATGAGCCCCATTAAAAATCTGTGGTGGATTATCAAAAGGTCTGTTTCAAAGCATAAACCAAAGAATTTAGAAGAATTAAAAGTAGTAATTCAAGAAGAATGGGACAAGATTACCCCTCAACAGTGTGAAAGGCTCGTGGGGAACATGCCAGCCAGGATTAGAGCTCTACTACGTGCCAGTGGCAGGACTACTAAATATTAATTTGATGATGTGATGGTTTATTTATTTTTTGTTCAGTTTTGAACACATTCTCTGTTATTTGTTGACTTTGATACCGACAATGTTGAGAACTGACATATTGAAACTGTCAAGAATTTAGAAAAAAATATAAAAAAATATAATTTGTATTTGTTTGTATCTGTCTAATGCAGCCACACCTTTTGAAACACAAAAAAGATTTTTCCACAAATATTTTATGATAATATTTGAGATTGTGTAAAATTTTAAGGGTGTCCGAAAACTTTTTTCCACCACTGTATTTATATTATCAAGACATACTTTTAGGTATATCTCCATGTTTGCATAGTGTCTGGTGAGACAAACTACTGGATAAACAGCACAACTCTTAACTTGGTCTGGACTGGTGGCTTTGACCTGAGCTGCTGGATGGTGTTGGTGAGCTGCAGCGGAGTGGCGACGTTAGCTCCAAGTTAGCATCGTCTTGTTCGATGGCAGATAACTCTATAGACCACATGAAAAACAGCGCCTGAAACAGTGACTTGTCCATTACACGTTATACAATGTTTAGCCAACTGAAAGTGGGGCTGGTAGGTGAGCCCATGCCTAAGTAACTCGCTAACGTTAGCTAATGTTACCAAGGCTAACCTGTTGATCAGTTAACATTAACCCAAGCAGACATCACAAACAATAGCTGTGTCCCAATTTAGGGCCGCATGCTCCGAGGGACGCGAGCCCTAAATAGGGACACAGCTGTTATCTGAAGAAACTGGTAAAACTAAACAACTATATGCAAGGCAAAAATGTTCAAAAAGAAACTTACCAGGTTCCGTGTGGCTCAATAACCCTGCCCCCTTCCCCGTGACATATGTGGTTCGTTCTTCTGGTCCAGCAAAGAAGTGGTGCCACCGTGGAACCGTTTTTTCTGGCCCAGAGCCAGTTCTTTTGTCTGGCGAAACAGAAAAACCGGTTCCAATTTAAGCACTGGCCCCGAACCAGCACTGGAACTGCTTTGGTGGAAATTGGTAATTGTTGCGCTGGCCCCTGCACTCCATGTCATCCACTTTAGTGGTGAGAAGTTTTGCCTTTTTTTCCAGTCGTTTAATAACTCCTTGCAGTGTGTTGATGTCATCTTCAGCGGTGGATATGCGCTGTTCCGCCACTATGATACGCCCACTGCATTCTTAAATGTCGATTTGAATGTTTTTAATTACTGACAATACACCATCCATTTCAGTATGAAAATCCTGTTTGAAGGATTGTATGGCCTTCATAATGTCCGAAATGGAGGGACTTTCCATGCTCTTAGCGCCGTCAGTGGCTAGCATCGCTTCCCTCTTCCAGATCCGTGTCCGGCATGTTGTTGTCCTTAAAACCTCCTTTGGTTGCCTTATTTTGGTCATTGCTTCCTTTCTTCAGCATGTTCACATGTAGCAAGTCGGTTCACACCCTTCTTGACATGTTTTATGCAGAATGAGATTGTTTAAGTAATATTAATTTCAGATTTAGCAACCAAGCAGGTATAACTACGACTACTCAGCACACCGCCATAATCGGAAGTCATTTATTGTTTATTTTAGAGTTAATGTGTGCAGTTAATGTTTAGGGCTTGTACTCAAGGATCACATACAGCAGACAGAAAAACACTTTTGGACAGTGGAAAAGGTTACCACGGGCCCAACCTAGACCTTTTGGACCGCAGCTTTCTCCTGTGTTTGGATTCTACCAACTCCAGCCGGCAAGACGCAACACCACCGGGCCCGAGTTGGCAGAGCAGCCGACGTCGAGCCACCTTGGGTCGGAGGTGAGTCGGCAGATAGTTTGCCACGACGAGTCCTTGTGTGTGAACAAGCCTACGAGCAAGTCACCCCCTCGTCTGAGACTGGGACTAGATATCTGGCATGCTAGAAAACTGGAGAAGTTTGACCTGACTGACAAAGAGCATCAGCCAATGAGAGGCGGGATACGTCCCACGTCAGCATGCAGGAGGACAGAAGAAATGTGAGGAGGACAAGCCGCAGGGTTGCCACTTGCCAGGTCCACTTATTAGCCACGACTTTGGGCTTGTTTCAAAAGTGAAGTTGCTTATTTGGCCTTGCTCTCTAAACGTCACCTTCTACTATATAGATATCGGTCTAATAAGTTATTTAAATGGACGATAGTATGTCGGACTGCAGTCGCTTCTTTTGGGCTTGTTTCCATAGCCCTGGTTGCTTGTTTCTCTCCCAAGATCTGGAAACACTGACAAGCTGGCTGGCAAGCAACAACAACAATGGTGGTGTCCACAGGATCACGGGGAGCGCGTTGTGTTTGGACCCAGGATAGTAAAGAATATCCATGCCTTTATGATTTGTAGTCTCCAAGTTTGGTGACGTCACCGCATTATCTGGGGCTCTGTCGATGAGGGCTCGGTGGAGAAATCTTGTGGGGTGCTGTAGTGTAAGATTTAATCATTAATCAGGTAAATGCTTATATTGCATAAGTTAATTAAGGTTGAAGTTCATATAATAATGTTTTTATGTATCCATGTGTGGCAAAACACTTCTACACAAGTTTATGTATTCATGTGTTGGGAACACACACAAATACCATACCATGTACTGCCTAGAAGTGTAATAATGCACCCACACATACACTCTAAAATTTATATTGCATGAAGGCACAGGGGACCTTATAGAAATAGTCCCCAAGTTACATATGTTTTATTAAAAAATAAGGTGAAACTGAGTTCAAACCTAATGGTGGGAGAGTTTGGGGATTTCCAGGCTGAGGGGAAAAAGATTACACCATTAAGACATGTCCAGCCATGTCTGGACCAAGGCAAAAAGGCCTGCCACCAATAGGTTTGGGCTCAGGAAGGAAGGGCTAAAAGAAAGAGGGTGGAGATTCCCTCGAATCTTCACCAGCATAAAAGGGAGAGCTCAGAAAGTGAAACTTCAGTCTTGCTCCGGAGCCTGACTCATGAGTTGTATGTGGTGAAGCTTGTGAACACATTAAACTTGATTGTACCAGATTCTATTGTTCTCCAGTGTCTCTCTGAGTACCAGCCAACCGAACCTAAGATACTAAACTGACATAGAGGACGATCTGAAGAGAAGGTGAGGACGAGGTCGGGAGCCATCTGGCCCAGGCACCGATTTTCGCTTCATCAGTGTACACACAGGTCGTAACGCAGTTGGCGAGACTCCCGCTGACAGAAACGCATGTTGCCAGGTATGAACACTCAAAAGATTACGATAGTCTCCACGATGCAAAATCAGAGTGAGAATCGTGTAATGTGAAGTAGGCTTTAGCTAACTTCCGCTCCCTTGAAAACAAGATGGATGAGCTGAGAACCAGGATAACATTGCAACATGAAATCAGAGAGTGATGTGCTCTGGTTTTTAGGGAAACATGGACTACTGCAAGTATGCCAGACTCGGCCATTCAGCTACAGACCCACTCCGTGCACCGCGGAGACCGCACATCTGCATCCGGTAAAAACAAAGGTGGTGGTGTGTGTTTTTATGTCAACAACCGATGGTGTGCAGATGTTCAGGTGGTGGAGAAACACTGCTGCATGGACATTGAAGTACTGATGGTAAAATGCAGACCCTTTTATTTACCGAAGGAGTTCAGTGCTGTGTTTATGTTGGCTGTTTACATCCCGCCGCACGCAGATCAGACCACTGTGCTGGAACTACTGCATGACATGATTGGCAGATATGAGACTGACCACCTGCATGCCGTGTTTATTGTTGCTCGGGATTCTAACTACTGTAACCTCACGACTGCACTTCCAAAGTTCCATCAACACCTGAGCTTTCCGACGAGGAACAACAACATCCTGGACCACGTCTACAGCAACATGAGGGGCACATACAAGGCTGTGCCCCACCCCCACTTTGGACAGTCTTACCATATTTATATTTATATTTAATATATATATATATTTTAATAACATGAGCGAGGTCTGGAGTGGTTTGAGGAAATAACATGAGCGAGGTCTGGAGTGGTTTGAGGACCATCACCGGTTACAGACCAACTAGCAGTGGAGCTGATGGTAGTGTGGCTAGGGCCAGTAAGTTAAATCTGTTCTTCAATAGGTTTGACACTGCAGCCCCGGCCCCTGTTGGCTCTCCTGCTGACTGTCTCCAGCCACCACCACTTCTGACCCCCCCTCCTCCTCCTCCTGATAGCACCTCATCCAACTTGGTGAGCCCCTCACACCCATCCCCCACTCCTCACACCTCCTCTGGCTCCCATGCTACCTGCCCTCCTCTCACTTTGGACTTTAACTCTCCCTCTCCTCAACCTGCACTCTTTACACCTCTACATGTTAGGAGACAGCTGAGCAAACTCCCCGCTGGTAAGGCTGCAGGCCCTGATGGTGTCAGCCCACGGGTTCTCAGAGCCTGCGCCGAACAACTCTGTGGAGTGCTTCATCGTGTCTTCAAAATGAGCCTGAGCCTCCAGAGGGTCCCTGTGATATGGAAGATGTCCTGCCTCGTTCCAGTGCCAAAGATGCCGCAGCGGTCTCTCGGACTACCGACCGGTGGCACTGACGTCACATATCATGAAGACCCTGGAGAGACTCGTCCTTGAGCAGCTCAGGCCTATGGTCAGGCCGCACCTGGATCCCCTCCAGTTCGCCTACCAGCCCCGGATTGGAGTTGAGGATGCCCTCATTTACCTGCTGAACCGCATCTACGCCCACCTGGACAAGCCGGGGAGCACTGTCAGGGTCACGTTCTTTGACTTCTCCAGTGCTTTCAATACCATCAGGCCTGCTCTACTGGGTGACAAGCTGACGGTGATGCTGGTGAATCCCCCCCTTGTTTCCTGGATTGTGGATTACCTCACTGGCCGACCACAGTACGTGCGCTTACGGCACTGTGTGTCAGACACAGTGGTCAGCAATACTGGGGCTCCACAAGGTACTGTCCTCTCTCCTTTCCTCTTCACCCTTTACACCACGGACTTCATCTACCAGACAGAGTCTTGTCATCTTCAGAAGTTTTCTGATGACTCTGCTATAGTTGGATGTATCAGCAAGGGTGAGGAGGCTGAATACAGGGCTGTGGTGAATAACTTTGTCTCATGGTGTGAGCTGAACCACCTGCAGCTCAACACAACAAAGACAAAAGAGCTGGTGGTGGATCTGAGGAGAACGAGGACACCAGTGACCCCAGTTTCCATCCTGGGGCATAACGTGGACATTGTAGAACACTACAAGTACCTGGGTGTGTTCATAGACAATAATCTGGACTGGACTAAGAACACTGAAGTCCTTTACAAGAAGGGACAGAGCCGCCTCTATTTTCTGAGGAGGCTCCGCTCCTTTAACATCTGCCGGACTATGCTGAGGATGTTTTATGAGTCTGTGGTGGCCAGTGCTACTCTGTTTGCTGTGGTGTGCTGGGGCAGCAGACTGAGAGTAGCCGATGCCAACAGACTCAACAAGCTGATCAGAAAGGCCAGGGACGTTGTGGGGTGCAGCTGGACCTTTGACAGCAGTGTCAGACAGGAGGATGCTGTCAAAGGTGCGGGCGATACTTCAGCATGGCTCTCACCCTCTCCACAACGCTCTGGTCGAACTGAGGAGCACCTTCAGCCAGAGACTGATTGCTCCTAAATGCACCACTGAGCGCCACAGGAAGTCATTCTTACCTGTGGCCATTAAACTATACAACTCCTCCCTTTGATTATCGGACTCATTTGGCTATTTATAAAACAAAACACACAATATAATTACTCATTCTTATTTCATTTATAACGCTACAACCTTTTCATTGTATATTGTATATATTTCAGATTGTCTACTTTACTATTTTTATTATTTATTTCACTTTATTGTCTACTTTAATATTTTATTTTATGTTAATGTCTAATATTTTATCTTATTCTATTTTATTCTAATGTCTACTTTAATATTTATTTTATTTATTTCATTGGCTATTTTAGTATCTTATTTATATCTTCATCTTTATCTCTTGTTTCCTTTCATACTGTATTTCTATTTCTACTTTGCACGGAGCATTGGAACAAAAACAATTTCCCCCCGGGGATTAATAAAGTATTCTGAATCTGAATCTGAATCTGAATATTTCTGTGTTCCTCTACCCAGCATACAGGCAGCTCTTCAAACAACCCCCCCCCCCCCCCCCAGTAAGTAAAATCATTAAAGTTTGGAATGAAGAGACTGACTTGGTGCTTCAGGACTGCTTTAATGCTACAAACTGGGATGTGTTTAAGACTGCTGCTTTGAGAGAGGATGGCTCTGTGGATCTAGAGGGATATGCATCAGCGGTTACTAGCTACATTAGCATGTGCATTGATAATATTGCCCCTACAAAGTGTTGCAGGACGGATCCAATCCAGAAACCATGGATAGACCATGAGGTACATTCCATACTGCATGCATGCTCCACTGCATTTGCCTTCGGTGATGGAGAGGGCTACAAAAAGGCCAGATATGACCTGCGTAGATCCATCGGGGAAGCCAAGAGGCAGTACAGATCAAAGATCAAGGGATACTACAACAACTCAGATTCCGATGCATGTGGCAGGGCCTGCAACACATCACCGACTTCCAGCAGAGGAGCAGCAGGGTCACAGCCAGCCACAATGTGCTACTGGATGAGCTGAATGAGTTCTACGCCCACTTCGACACCCTCAACACCAACCAACGCAGAGGGATTTGACCAGCAGAGACAGCACAGAGCTCTTCACTCACTGTGACTCCAACTGAGGTGTGTAAGGTTCTGAAAAGGACTAACCCCTGGAAAGCAGCTGTGCCAGATGTGTTTTGAGAGAATAGTTATGTCACATATTAAACAGGTCATCCCAAATACACTAGACCCACTGCAATTTGCATATCGCCAGAACCTTTCCACTGACGACACTGTTAATGCAGCCTCTCGCACAATCCTTTCACACCTGGAACTAAAAAAAAAACACTTATGCTCGAATGCTTGTAGATTCGTGAAGAGCTGACAAGCTCTTCACGCTTGGACTGACAACCACCCTCTGCTGCTGGGTCCTGGGCTTCCTTACAGACAGACCCCAGGCAGTCAGAGTTGGTACCTGGACATCAGGCACAAAAACAGTGAGCACAGGGACCCCCCAAGGCTGTGGGCTGAGTCCACTCCTGTACACCCTGTTCACCTACGACTGCATCCCCTCCCAGAGCAACACCTCCATCATCAAGTTTGCTGACGACACACAAACTGTCATCGGGCTGATCACTGAAAGAGAGGATGCAGTCTACAGGGAAGAGGTGGCTCAGCTGGTGTCCTGGTGCCAGGAAAATAATCTCTCCTTAAATGCTGAAAAGACTAAGGAGATGATTATCAACCCAAGGAAGAGCAGAGACCACACCCCACTACACATCAACGGGACACAGGTGGACAGAGTGAAAACCTTGAAACTCCTTGGCACCCACATCAGCAAGGTTCTCACCTGGACACATAGCAGATTGTCAAGAATGCTCAACAGAGACTCTTCTTCTTGCGGAAGCTGAGGAAATTTGGACTATCCTCCAAACTCCTCCGCAACTTTTACAGATGCACAGTGGAGAGCATCCAGACAAACTCCATCCCTGTGTGGTATGGGAACTGCACTGTTCAGGACACAGAGGCTCTCCAGCATGTCATTAAAATGGCACAATTCATCTGCGGAGCAGCCCTCCCCCCACTACAGGACATCTATGACACCTGGGTCACAAAAGGTCACTCAACATCATTAAAGCAGCTGTGCAGAACTTTATGTTGTCGTTGATTATAGTACCCCCCTTTGGTCGAAGCGGTATGACGCCCACAGCCTGCATGCCCACGGCATGCATTTGTTTTGGAGAACGAGAGGAAAATCATAAATGTTCTGGTGTAGCTCTGAATTTCTTATAAACTCGGGATCAGTTTTAAAACCTTTCAAATCTCTCAGCTCTCTCCACTTGGTGAATGCCCGACCAAGGTTTACACGCGTTTGGGCTTGAGCCCTATCACTGTCCCGTTTAGCCGCCTTCTGTTCTTTTTCTTTTAGATGGTGCTCCTTCTTTATCCGCCATGACATCGAAAGTACAACCAAGTCCATATAGATACATCTGGTAAAACTGTTATGTGTTCAGCAATGCTCGTTGCGTACTGCTTACTCGAAGAACACTCTCTGTAAACACGGCTCTTCTTCTTGTCTCAATTTATTGGCGGATCGCAAACAACTTCCAGGTGCATACCTCCACCTACTGTACAAGAGACTACTCCCTACTACATGTCAATTAGCCTGTTTCTTAAATCCTACTTGTAAACACGGCTTCTTCTTCTTCTGTGGTTTAATGGCTGTGGGCCGCCGCGGGCGTGCAGACTTACTTCCGCCTCCGGGTGCCGTATTCTGGTTTGCTGACTTCTGCTGTGTCCGACCCGAGCCAGGCTACGCTAAATAGCCATATAAAGAAAGGCTTTTTTTTGTTGCTGTTGGGTTCAAATAAATATGCAGATCTACAAGGGGAGGTGATACGAACTAGGGACAGTTTTATGAATGGTAAAAAGTTCCGCACAGCTGCTTTAAGGACCACACCCACCCACAGCACACACTGTTCACACTCCTGCCATCTGGCAGACACTACAGAAGTGTGACAGCAAGGACAAGACTAAAAAACAGTTTCTATCCACAAGCCATCAGACTACTAAACTGGTGATTATCCGTCTCTCTGTGTATATATACAAATTGGACAATGTGATAATATTTTGATATTATTTGCATAACAACATTTGCACAACAAATCTGACTTTGCATGATAGTTGCTCCCTTTTTATTATTTATTTTCATTTATTTTAGTTTAGTCGGTGGATATTTTAGTGGTGTCAGGGCAACTCACGGTTAAAAATTTACTTTAAATCACACAACCAAATAAACAAATAAAATGGTAATGGGGATGAGATCCCCAGCATGACTGATTCAGACGTAACGACACAGGCGAATGACAAATGGACCACGATTAACACCATTAGATGCACCTGCGGCAAGCTATGTCCACATGGCCAAGATGAAATGAAGAGAGAGGGAACAAGAAAAGCAGCACACAGGCACCAGCCCTGGTGAGACGCAAGAGGAGCCCGGCCAGGAATCACCCCACAGAGCCCAGAACCTACGTGCTTTTCAGCCCCCCACACTCTGCACAGCATCACAGAGAAGGAAGATCACGTGGCCCCCAGTGAATAAACAGAGTCAATCAATCAATCAATTTTATTTATAAAGCCCAATATCACAAATCACAATTTGCCTCACAGGGCTTTACAGCATACGACATCCCTCTGTCCTTAAGACCCTCACAGCGGATAAGGAAAAACTCCCCAAAAAACCCCTTTAACGGGGAAAAAAAACGGTAGAAACCTCAGGAAGAGCAACTGAGGAGGGATCCCTCTTCCAGGACGGACAGACGTGCAATAGATGTCGTACAGAACAGATCAACATGATAAATTAACAGTAATCCATATGACACAAAGAGAGAGAGAGAGAGAGAGAGATGCAGGTAATGACAGTATCTTACAACAACATTAATGAAAGTAATAATATTATAGTTATAGTTCTGGTTACTGCGGTACAATATGTTGAAAGTATGTATTAATATCTGGCAGTATACATGTGTGACAATAGTCATATGTGTATAATAACAGAAGAAGTATGACTAATGACTAATGATGGCAGCAGCAGCAGGAGGCATCTGGCGGGACCACGGCAGCAGCACAACCACACACGTCACGCTGTCCAGGCACCGCTGTGATATGAGTTAATCTGAGAGACAGTGGAGCACAAAGGCTCCGGAGAAGAAGCCAAGTTAGTGACATCCAGAATGGCCGGGTTAGCTAGATGCAGTAATAGGATGCGAGAGAGAGAGAGAAGGAGAGAAGGGGCCCGGTGTATTATAGAGGGGTCCTCCGGCAGACTAGGCCTAAGTCAGCCTAACTAAGGGCTGGTACAGGGCAAGCCTGAGCCAGCCCTAACTATAAGCTTTATCAAAGAGGAAAGTCTTAAGTCTAGTCTTAAATGTGGAGACGGTGTCTGCCTCCCGGACCGTAACAGGAAGATGATTCCACAGGAGAGGAGCCTGATAGCTGAAGGCTCTGGCTACTGATCTACTTTTGGAGACTTTAGGGACCACGAGTAACCCTGCGTTCTCAGAGCGCAGTGTTCTGGTGGGATAATATGGCACTATGAGCTCTCTAAGATATGACGGAGCTTGACCATTTAGAGCTTTATAAGTTAACAGTAGGATTTTAAATTCAATTCTGGATTTTACAGGAGCCAGTGCAGAGAAGCTAAAACAGGAGAGATATGATCGCGTTTCTTAGTTCCTGTTAGTACACGTGCTGCTGCATTCTGAATTAGCTGGAGAGTTTTTAAGGACTTACTAGAGCTACCTGATAATAGAGAGTTACAATAATCCAGCCTTGAGGTAACAAAAGCGTGGACCAATTTTTCTGCATCTTTTGGTCAGGATAGGCCTAATTTTCGCAATATTACGCAGATGAAAAAATGCAGTCCGTGAGGTTTGCTTTAAATGAGAATTAAAAGACAAATCTTGATCAAATGTTACTCCGAGGTTTCTTACGGTAGTGGCAGGCCAGAGCAATGCCATCTAGAGAAACTATGTCATCAGACAAAGAGTCTCTGAGTTGTTTGGGGCCAAGAACAATAACTTCAGTTTTGTCTGAATTTAACATCAGGAAATTGGTGCTCATCCAAGTTTTTATGTCTTTAAGGCAATTATGGAGTTTAGTTAATTGATTGCTTTCTTCTGGCTTCATTGATAAATACAACTGAGTATCATCAACATAACAATGGAAATTTATAGAGTGATTTCTAATGATGTTACCTAAAGGAAGCATATATAGAGTAAACAGGATTGGTCCGAGCACAGAACCTTGCGGAACTCCAAAACAAACTTTAGTACGTAAGGATGGTTCATTGCGAACGTCAACAAATTGAAAACGATCAGATAAATAAGATTTAAACCAGCTCAGTGCTGAACCTTTTAAGCCAATTAAGTGATCCAGTCTCTGCAGCAGAATTTGATGGTCAATTGTGTCAAGCGCACTAAGATCTAATAAAACAAGTACAGAGACGAGTCCTTTGTCTGAAGCAATCAGAAGGTCATTTGTAATTTTAACTAGAGCTGTCTCAGTGCTATGATGCACTCTGAATCCTGACTGAAATTCCTCAAATAAATTATTATCCTGGAGAAAATCACACAGCTGGTCTGCGACTACTTTCTCAAGGATCTTTGACATAAAGGGAAGATTAGATATTGGTCTATAGTTGGCTAACACCTCTGGATCCAGGGTGGGCTTTATTAGTAGAGGTTTAATTACAGCTATCTTACAAGACTGTGGTACATAGCCTGTTAATAAGGATATATTGATCATATCTAATATATGAGTGTTAACTAAAGGAAAGACCTCCTTAAGTAGCCTAGTTGGGATGGGGTCTAAGAGACACGTTGATGATTTGGATGAAGAAATCACTGCAGTCAATTCTTGAAGAGAAATTGGGGAGAAGCAATCTAAATATATATTAGATTTTACAGCTGTGTTTGAGGTTAGGTAGGTACTATCTGAGGCAGGAGGTCATGAATTTTGCCTCTAATAGTTAGAATTTTGTTATTAAAAAAGCTCATAAAATCATTACTGCTAAGGGCTAAGGGAATACAAGGCTCAACAGAGCTCTGACTCTCAGTCAGCCTGGCTACAGTGCTGAAAAGAAACCTGGGGTTGTTCTTATTGTCTTCTATTAGAGCTGAGTAATAGTTTGCTCTGGCATTGCGGAGGCCCCTCTTATAAGTTTTGAGACTGTCTGTCCAGATTAAACGAGATTCTTCCAGTTTGGTTAATCGCCAATTCCTTTCAAATTTTTGCGATATTTGTTTTAACTTACAGGTTTGAGAGTTATACCAAGGAGCGAACTTTCTTTGCTTTTAACTTCTTTTAAGAGGAGCTACAGAGTCGGCGTTGTTCAGAGCGAGCCTACGGTGCTATCAACAAAATGATCAATTCGAGAGGTTAAAGTCGGCACGGGAAACCTCTGTTACTGAAGGTATTGGTATTGAATTTAACGACGGAAGTAATCTTTTCCTTAAGTTTTGCGACAGCACTATCTGATAAACATCTAGTATAGTAACTGTTGCTGAGTGGCGTGTAATCGAGTAAAAGAAATCAAAAGTAATCAGATAATGATCCGATAGCGAGGATTCTGTGGAAAGACTTTTAGGTTATCAATTTCAATTCCATACGTCAGAACTAGATCGAGGTATGGTTAAAACAATGAGTAGGTTCATGTACACCCTGACTGAAGCCAATGGAGTCTAATAATGAGATAAACGCGGTAGCCAGGGAGTCATTATCAACGTCAACATGAATGTTAAAATCACCTACAATAATAACTTTATCTGATTTAAGAACTAAACTGGATAAAAACTCTGAGAATTCAGATAAAAATTCAGAATACGGGCCAGGAGCACGGTACACTATAACAAATAAAAGTGGCTGCGAGGTTTTCCAGGTCGGATGTAAAAGACTAAGAACGAGGCTTTCAAATGAATTATAATCTAGTTTAGGTTTAGGGCTGATTAACAGGCTAGAGTTAAAAATGGCTGCAACTCCCCCTCCTCGGCCGCTGCCTCGAGGAATGTGGGTATTATTATGACTGGGAGGAGTGGACTCATTTAGACTGACATATTCATCTTGACACAGCCAGGTTTCAGTAAGACTGAGTAAATCAATATGATTATCTGATATTAATTCGTTGACTAATACTGCTTTAGACGATAGAGACCTGATATTTAACAGTCCGCATTTAATTCTCCTGTTTTGTCTTTCTGTCACAGAAGAGGTTTTAATTTTTATGAGGTTGTTATGCACAACTCCTCTTTGTTTAATTTTAGATTTAGATAATTTAGGCGGTCGGGGGACAGACACCGTTTGTATAAAACTATTAAAACTATGGCTGGGTAACTGAACTAGAAGCTCAGAGAGGCGTTTAGGACTGCGTCTCCGAGTCCTGGTCTCAACTCTGGGTTGTCAGGGATTTAAATTACTAATAAAGTTTGCCAGGTTCCTAGAAATGAGAGCAGCTCCATCCAAAGTGGGATGGATGCCGTCTCTCCTAATAAGACCAGGTTTTCCCCAGAAAGTTTGCCAATTATTAACAAAACCCACATCGTTTGCTGGAGTGAGTGTAAGAAGTTTGACGAGGATGTCTGCAACATCACACGGACCATAGCCAAGGGCAGCATTGACAGCCAGCTTCACAGCATGACATCCATCATCCTCAGCTATGCAGCAGAGCGGTTTGGCTACACAGAAAAGGGGGAATCTGGAGCCCCCTACACCAAGAACCATAGGGCCACACAGATACAACAACTATGGCATGGGCTTTGGATGCTGAAAGGGCAACAAAAAGGCGCAAGGGAGAATGAGAAGCAATTTCTTGCCGAATTAAGAGGCATTTTGCGGAAGAAGCTCATGAAACTATGCAGAGTAGAGGGGCACAGGAGAAGGAGAAAGGAGAGAGCCAGGAAACTAACAGCCTTCCTGTCCAACCCCTTTGGCCTTTTTAAACAGCTGCTAGGGGACAGGCGAAGTGGCCACCTTGCATGCTCCCAAGATGAGGTTGACCATTTCCTCACAAACACTCTAAGTGATTGAAGTGTCAAAAATCGGTGCCTGGAAGTGGGCCTGTAGGCTCCCGACCTTGAACCTCTTGTCTCTGTCGGTTGTTCTCAGATGTCGATTTGGTATCTTACATTCAGTTGCAAACTCTTAAAGAATCACTGGAAACAGGCAAAGTCCGATGCAATCAAGTTTAATGTGTCAACAGGCATTAACACATACAACTTCGTGAGTCAGCCCCCGGGATGCGACTAAAATCCTGCTCTCAGCGTTCTAGCTTATATGCTGGTGGAGATTCAAATGAGTCTCCACCTCTTTTTGCTAATCCTTCCCACTCAGGGCCAATTCTATTGGTGGAGAACTTTTCTTTGTGTCCAATTCTGATTGGGCCCATTTTTAATGGTGTAATGCAGCCTGGAATTTCCCAAATTTCCTTCCCTTATGTTTGGTTTCATTTTCACTTTATTTTTTTAAAAAAAATGTGAATTCTAGGGACTTTCTACACAGTCCGCAGTGCTCTTAGTTTCTTATAAAATAAAGCCTTAGTCATAGTCATGTGAGTGTGTGTGTGTGAATCATCATTGAACAAAACATGGTGTGTTCTTTCAGTAAGTGCATACAACATCACATAATGATCTGATATTGTGAATACTTTAACAATACTTAACATTGATCCAAAGTCTTTATAATACCTTATACATGATTATATAGCTCCTTTATAATCAATTTTGGGTTAAAACCTTGATTCATTTGAACACAACTTTTACACTACATTCCCCCCTTTGGGGCTACACAGTCCCATAACTACTCGAATCAAATGGGGAAAGAAAAATATATATTCCCCCCTTTGGGACTTTATAGTCCCATAACTATTGATTAAGATTAACTAGTACCACACATGAATCATCTGCTAGTGATTATCAAAAGCTCTATCTCATAGATCAGGTTTCGCCAATCATCGTTGTGTCACACATCCCTTCATTAATGAATAACATACATCATGTGTACTCTTATTCAGCAGTAAGCATAGATCACAACTCATTGATTTATATCCAAATCACGTATCAATAGGTATTATGACATCACTAAACATAATTTTCATCATCACTTTGCCTTATTCATTTCAGTTCTTATGGCTTAGGTATTGCTGGGTTGCCAGCTGCCCTCTCAGCACATTGAGCTCGGCCAGGAGAGTGTCTCTGAACTCAGTCATCTCCTTGAGTTGAGCGCGCAACTGCAGCAGCTCGCTGGTGGCACGTTGGTGATGTTGTCGGCTCAGCGCATGATTTTCTCCCTTCCTGATTGCGTAGATGTCACGGCGAATTCTGCGCACTTTCTCACGCAGGGGGAGGGGGAGACTGCGTACCAGCATACGGTAGGGTCCTTGGCCAACAGAATGAAGCTGTGTACGCAGTGTGTTTTCAACTTCACGATCCCGTTTGGTTTTAGCCCTTCCTTCAGGCAGTAGCCATAAGTTGGCTTCGATAAACTCTGGGACTGTCCCATGTTCATTCTGCAGCCTGTGACGTGTGTATGACTGCAAAGGTTGTACCGGCGTGGGGCCTATCGGTCTGCCTCTTTTATTCCTTGGTTGTTCGACTGGCTCTGGAGGGGGTTCAGGAGTGGTAGGAGAGTAACTCAGTGACTCAGCATCATCGTCCGTTGCTGATGAGGTGTCATCACGCACACGGTACTGGTGAGGGAGGCATCCACTCTGGCATGGCACTTGTGGAGAGGTGGGTGTCTGTACCTCTTCAGTGCCAGCTCGTGGAGTGGTGGGCCCTTGATTTTTCATGTCATTCTGTTCTGGGATTGGGTCAACTGGAGCCTGACCTCCCCCAGTGGAGGTGTCTATTGCTGGATGGGAAAGTTCTGGGGAGTTATCAGCATGACCGGGAGTTGATGATGGCAACAGCAGTGAACGAAAGGTGGGTACTGGTGGTGGACTGCACAAGAATGCAGCGAAGGCCTGTGCTGGCGTCATTGAGTAGGGAGCGGAGCTGCGTCGTCCGCCCGTCTGGATATCTTCATCGGTGTTGCAGGGGGACACCTGGCGGCTGCCCACGGGGTATGGTGGTGGAGGAGGACGAGGAGGTCCCATCACACCTGGCATCTGCTGTTGATACTGGAACACTGGCTGGTCCTCTGGGTCTTGTTGGTATGGATGTGGGGTTCTCCAAGGCTCAGCCATGGTTTATGTCTATCTCAAAGATTTGTAGAGGACACTTTTAGTATACTATCCCTTCCCTGTTAGTGCTGTGTCTGTCCCTTCAGCATTAAATTGTGTACATAAGCCATGCAAGCAAACTGACTACATATAGTGGCTAAATTGTTAGTGGGGTAGGTGACAGCAGGGCCTCTGTCCTACATCATTTCCACATATTCTGCCTCAACTGACCTCCATTTCTGATCATCCTGACCCAGTGTATTGTTTGGTATTTCATACTGATTCCCCTCAATCAGCCCTGTGCATTGGTTGAAATTCTTAAAGTCTTTCCCTCCAGGGCCACTCATGTTTTCATACAATTCTGTGACAGTCTTGGGGCGAGAACTGTGATCTATTATAATGAACTGTCCTGCGACGCTTGCCATCGCTCTTTTGATGAGGAGTTGCACTAAGGGGAGAATGCAACAGGCTATTACACAAAGAGCCAAAACTACAAATCCCAATAACATTCCATTCCATTACAAAATCTTTCCTGGGGATAAGGATGACAACCAGTCCCAAATTGAGGAAATCTTAGTGTTCCAATTAGAGTGCTGTACATGTTGGTCCCTTAAAGTGCGTATATTCTGTAAGGCACGGGTTAGGTTGCCATCCTCCCCTGTGTGCATGGGGATAACGGTGCAACAGTGTTCTCCTATCACATCACAGACCCCTTGATCTTCAGCAAGCATAGTCTCAATAATAAGCCTGTTCTGCACCGTCATTAAGGATGTGGCATGCAACTGCTCACTCACACCTTGTAAAGCTTCTATCATCCAATTCACAAATCGCTGCTGGTTGTACCATAAATAATTTACCCAATGGCTATTACGGGCTGTATACTGAGCATTGGCTACAGCTCCCCAGAGTGGCCAGGAGCCCAATGCTCTGCCTGACACTATCCATCCGTCTGATATAGCTTGGTGGTCTGTTGGGACCCCTTGTGGCACCTGATCCCATGTAATGTACACACTGGTGTCCTCCTGCCAGGAGGAGGTTTGGGTACTAGTTGATCTACGGCGCCGACTGTTAGTAGTGTCATTTGAGCTGCTATTTACAGTTAGCATTGCAAGTTGGCCTGTTAACATGAGTGGGGTATAGATGCCTGTCCAATTGGCTGGCAGCACAACCTTTACTTGTAGATCTTCTTCACACATCCAAAATATGTCTGCTAGTGGTGTTGTACCATTAGTTAAATTGAATGTCATAATCCAGGTGGTATCATTATAATGACGTCCCATCACATACGAATCATTCCCACCATTCACCACCTGATGACACTGAATTTTAGCTTTTTGGGTTGTGTTACACACCTTCTGTGCCCCTCTAAGTTGTGTTGTACCCGCTGACGAGGTTGCATTCCCTACAATCTCCTCATATCTACACTGGATCAACCTCTCTGCTTCTTGGGAGGAATTAGCGGCAGTGGCATTATTTAACCATTGTTCTATGTCATTTCCCCGTGCCACACAAAATGGAAATACAAGATCTGGTGCCAAATGTACTACTGGGGTCATGTGAAACTCCTGCTGGAACTGGTCAGAAGCATTGTTAAAGGTTCCAGGACAAATCGCAGTCACGTTGGACCACCTTGTTTTTCCCGCCGCCATCCACATAACACAGGCAGTGAAACACGTCTTATGTTCCCAGCACTTATCTATATTTGGGAGTGGTCTGACCCCTGGTAGGCCTTTCCTTCTATGGCATGCTATACACGTGATGTTAGTTACCTGTTTGGCGGAGTATTCTGGCCATTGATAAAAGAGGTTGTACTTCCAAGTGGTGGTTTTAATTAGTTCTGCCCTCTGCATCACCACTTCTCTTGGCTTTCTCTGGGAGGGTGATTTCAGTTGAAGCCACTGGTGAGCTATTTTAGTGGAGACACTGTGTTTGGTGTCTGTATCAGTGCAGCCTCTCGTGTCACATATTACTCTTGCTGTCACCTTTCCCTCTGCAGTGCAGTGTGAACTTATAGCTTGACCATGCAACCTGATATTTTCTGGACCCTCCACCAAGATGTCATCATAAGCATGTGATTTGTAGCAGGTTAGTTGTATCATCTCCCTATGTGGTATCTGTCCTTGTTTCGCAGCCATGGTTCCTAAAGCCACTAAACATTCACTCATCTGCATCTGATGTTGATTGCCCAGTTCTACTCCTGCACTCTGCCTTACTTTTAGAATGAGCAATAGGGTTAGTAGCACTACACCTATCACTCCTACATCAGCTCCTCCTTTTCTGCTATTCAGGCCCTCCCGCTTGTCGGGGGGCTGTTCCTTCTCCTGGGTCTGATCCCCTTGTGTCTCTTGAGTTTGAGTTTGAACCTGATTCTGAACCTGAGTCTGCTGAGCCACTCTCGCCTGATTCTGAGTCGAGGCTTTCTTCTCCCTCTTCTCCCTCTGCCTCTGTTCCCTCTCTCTCCTGTCTTTCTGCCTCTGCAGCCACCTCTCTCTCTGTACTTGTCCCCTCAAGATCTTCCCTATCTCTAGCAGATGGTGACTCATGAGGTTGAGATTGGCTGCCAGTCCTGGAGGTTGAGGAGCTCCTCTCTGTTGAGCTCTCTGCCACTGTTGATACCCTCTCCTGTAGTGACCCGCTGCTCTCACTCTGGGCTGGACTGCTGCCATCTCCCTGGGCTGCCTCTGCCCTGCGTCTTCGTGCAACGCGTGCTGATCTCCTTGTCCCCTGTTCCTGTGGGGTGGCGTCGCCATCCCCTTCTGGTTGATCACTTTCTGGGGAAGCTGCTCTCTGCCTGGTTCTAGGCCAGGGTATGGGTCTTGCTGGGCCTTGTGGGTTAGCTCTGCAGCAGTGGTTAAGATGAAACCAAACGTCCTTACCTTCAACTTTCAAGGCAGTTGGTGTGGCAAGTATCACCTTGTATGGGCCTTCCCTCCGTGGCTGGTCCCACTTTCTTTTGAACACCTTGACGTACACCAAATCTCCAGGACGTATTCTTCGTCTCTTGGGATGTCGACCTCTCTGTTCTCAGTGGCACCCTTCACCTGCTGGAACACTGCCCTGTGGATGCGAGTCAGACATCGTAAGTAATCAAACATCTCACCTTGTAACTGTTCCAGGGACGGTCCCTCATAGGGACCTCTTAAGTATGGTAGCGGCATGGGCCGGCCCGTAAGCATTTCATGCGGTGTTAGATGCATGACTCGGCTGGCTTGTGAACGCATAGACATCAGTGCAAGCGGTAAAGCATCCACCCAGTTAAGTTTGTTTCCACTATCTGCTACTATTTTGGCTATTTTGGTTTTCAAAATACCATTTGCCCTTTCTACAGCTCCCTGTGATTGGGGATGGTACACGCAGCCAAATTTTTGTTTGATCCCTAGTTGCTTCAGTGTCTCTTGTATGACGTTAGACACAAAATGGCTGCCATTATCTGACGATATGGTGTCTGGCATTCCAAATCTTGGGAAGACTTCTTGGCACAAGAATTTGGCAACTGTCCTGTGGTCTGATTTTGCAGTTGCTTTTGCCTCCACCCATCTGCTAAATCTACATATGACCACCAAAACGTACCTCATTCCCCTGACTCTTGACTGTGGTCCCATGTCTATGTAGTCTAGCATGATATGTCTAAAAGGACCGTCGGGGGGTGGTATGTGTGCCAATGGAGCTGAAAAAACTTTCCTGATGTTATGTTGTGCACAGATGTCACATTCATTTAATACCCTGTCCACTGTAGCTGCCATAAATGGTGACCACCATACTGCTTGTAGTTTCCTTAGTATCTCCCCCCTTGCGCAATGGTCACTACCATGCGCCCAAATTATGGCATGTCTTAACAATAAGCTTGGCAGGACAAAATGTCCATGAGCATCTAACCATACACCCTGCAGTGGCCCTGGTCGCATATTCTTTATAGCTCCCCTTTTTGTCCACAAACATTTTTCAGCTTCGTCTACCCTATCCTGGGCAGTTTTAAGCGAGGGTAAGGAAGTGAGTGACTCATAATCTTGTATGGTAAGTATAGGTGCCATTGTTGCACCTATTGCCGCCCGTTTGGCCACTTCATCTGCAAGGTTATTACCTTTTGCTATCAATGTATCGGTTTTCTGGTGAGCTGGACACTTAATTACAGCTAGAGCTTTGGGAAGTGACATGGCCTCCAAAAGGTCGAGAATGGCAGCCCCATGGGTTACTGGAGTGCCATCAGCTCTACGAAACCCTCTTTGTTTCCAGATATTGGCATGAACATGACATACACCATAGGTATATGCTGAATCTGTGTAAACATTTAGTGATTTTCCTTTTGCCAATTGACATGCTGCTGTCAAGGCTTTTATCTCTGCGAGTTGAGCTGAGCAAGGTTGAGCGAGGCTACAGGATTGCAATGTCACAAAGCTTTGATCAGTGTTATTGAGTTGAACAATACCATATCCTGCATGGCTACCGGTGCCGTCGCGAAAACAGGAGCCATCAACAAACAATGTAAGATCTGCAGGAATTGGTTGGTTGTGTAGGTCTTCCCTAGCGCGCATAAAATTGTCTGTTTCATGAATGCAATTGTGTGGTGCACCTTCTGTAGGCAACATCAGCTTTGTTGCAGGATTAACAATGGTGCAACGCTGTATGTTAAGTTCAGGGGCAGACAAAACAACTTCATAGCCTGTGCGTCTGGCTTGCGTTAAAACAAAACGTGGACTTGTCAATAACGCATGAATTTGGTGAGACGTGTATAGTGTCACTGGATGTCCCATGGTCAGCGATGATGCTTTCTGAAAGGCAAAAGCAGCTGCTGCCAGTCCCTGGTAGCAGGGTGGCAAACCAGCTTCTATGTTGTCAAGTTTGGAGCTGTAATAGGCTAGTGGTTGTTTACCTGTGGGCGTGTCTTGCATCAGGACAGCACACGCAAACCCAGATTTCTCTGCAACATAGAGGTGAAAAGGTTTAGCATAATTAGGTGTCCCTAACGCGGGAGCGGATTGCACATCACTCTTTAAGGCTTGGAACGCTGCCTTCGCCTCCTCTGTCCATTGCAACTGTGCTGCATTGTTTGTTTGCCCTGCTGCCCTTATCAGAGCCCTGAGAGGAGCAGTTTTTATAGCATAGTCACAAATCCACGGTCTGCTGTAACCTGTCATACCCAGAAAAGACAGCATCTGGCCAACCGTTTGCGGTTGAGGGGCCTGGATTACTGCTTCTAGCTGTGAGGGCGCAATAAGCCTTTTGTCCCCAGATAATTGTCTCCCCAGATACTCAACTGACTGCTGGCAGAATTGCAGTTTGTTTTTGCTGACTTTGTGTCCGCCTTCTGCCAAGGCTGTGAGTACAGCAATGGAATCTTTTTCACATTGGTCTTTGGTTGCACTACAGATGAGCAAATCATCTACATACTGCAACACAGTGCTTGACACATTCAGACTAGCCAGATCCTGTGTCAAAGCGCGGTTAAATAGTGATGGCGATTCGGAGAGACCCTGTGGCAAGCGCTGATATGTAAATTGCCGGCCTTCATACGTGAAGGCAAAAAGATATTGAGAATCTGGATGCAGTGGTACACTGAAAAAGGCTGAACATAAGTCGATGACTGTGTACCACTGAGTGTTTGGTGGGATATTTGAAAGCAATGTATGAGGATCAGGAACCTGTGGTATTTCCCTGTCTATTACCGCGTTTACAGCTCGTAAATCGTGGACCAAACGGTAGTCTGTTGAATTTGGTTTCCTTATGGGAAAGATTGGTGTGTTGCAAGGACTTTTAGTCTCAACCAATACTCCAGTCTCTACCAACCCCTTTATTGTTGGTCTGATACCATCAATGGCATGCTGCTTGAGAGGATATTGTTTTTGATATGGTAAGTTAACATGTGGTTTTAACTTAATGTGAACTGGTTGGGCTGATTTTATTAAGCCTACATCCGTCTTATGGGCCGTCCACAACTGTGGTGGAACTTGGCTTAGCATTTCTTCATGCTCTGTTGCAATTGCCATTTGTGTGGATGTGGTGACATTTACCGCCACCTTTTGTGCTACTGCCTCATCACCTACTTTAAATGAGATCCTGATGAACTGCTTATCTTTAGAAATGTGAACGTATTTATTTCGCGTAGGTGTCCACTCTTGCACCTGCAGAGCACGCCTGACCATAGGACCAAGATGATGAGACTCACAATGATCTGCCACCAACAGCGTTACGTGTGGTGTGGAGTTTGGCACTTGAAACCACCCTGTTAATTCTTCCGGAAGGTGAATAGCTGCTGCTACGCCCTCCGGCCCCAGAAATATGTCTTCACTTGTGATCAGACATGGTTTTTTGTTGATTACAGTATCCCAGCATTCTTGGTAGTCTATGTGAGTCAGATCTCTGTCATACAGGAGCGTGCAGTGCAGTGGCAGAGTGAGAGGATGTACTGTGTCATAATGCATGCGGATCCATGTCTCCCATTCAGTCCATTTCTGTTTGAGATGTGACTCCTCAGGTGACAACTGAAGCCAATAGACTAGGGCCTGTTGTTCTTCTGATATGGTCTGGGGAAGCTGAGACATCATGCTTTGTGGGGGATCATCGGGGAAATCCAAATACAGTCCATCTTGAGTGCACATAATCTTAGCCTTTAAAGGACATAAGATGTCCCTTCCCAACAAATTTACTGGAGTGAAGGCTGAATATAACAAAGGAGCACAAATGACCTTGCCTGCAATGAGCATTGGAACGGGCTCTGTCAGTGGTATGACTTGTGATTTCCCAGAGAAGCCTATGGTCTTTATCGATGATGTGGACAGGGGGAGCCTTGAGCCTTCTTTTCCAATGCATGAATATGTAGCTCCAGTGTCAACCATGAAAGGATATTCACGGTCCTGGATGACAACAGGTATGATTGGTTCATCATGTGATTGCAATGATATAGCTGGTAACATCAGTTCCCCCTCAGGCTCCTCTGGGCATCCCTACCAAGGGCGTGGTTGTTCCATGTTAGGCCAGTTCTGTGCTGGTCCCTCCCATGGGTTGCTGGGGCATTGAGCTCGTATGTGGCCTGGCTGTCCACACCCCCAACAGAGACCATCAGATGGAGCCTGATTGGCCCCTGGGTAGGTTGCACCCATATGAGGTGGTCCTGGTTGTTGATTGAATTGTTCCTGATAGCCCGGCTGGTTGCCTGGAATATAATTCCTGCCCCCTCTCCATCCGTGGTTTCCTCCTCGGCCCCGCCCTCTGGGGGGTCGTTGAGCGCCACCACCTCTTGGTGTCTGCATCTGGTAGTAGTGATGGTGATGTGTGGCGTTAACAGCAGTATCATTACCTGTTGCATTGGAGTCGGTCTGGGTTGGCTGTGGAGGGGCTTGGGACTGGCTACTCTGCGGAGCCACTTGGGTTGCCGCTACCATGGGAGCCTGAACCTTGGCTTTTTCTTTCTCTTTCTTCACCATTTTGCTTAACTCTCCCAGTTGTAGCTGAGTTAGCTTGGTAGCCAATTGTTTATCATCTTCCTCCTTTTTCTTTTTATCTTTCTTATAAAGCTTGACATGATGAACGATGTGTTCTGTAAACAATGGCCATTCCATCTTCATCAAACCCACCACACCCTCTAGGCGTCGCTGTACCTCTTCAGGCATGGCCTTTTTTACCATCATCTTAAAGAGACTCTGAGTGGTTTTGTTAGCATTCCATGCCTCTCCCGTCTCCTCCTTCCATCTCTTCTGGAAATTGTGCAGGAATTTCGAGAGACATTCATCCTCTCCCATGGTTTTTCCTTCCAGTTTGGATGGGTCCCTTTTTGCTGGGTAGTGTTTTCTCAGTTGTTCCCACACGCGAGATCGGTAGCCTCCAAATTCCACTCCATCGTTGATATTGGTTCCAAAGGCTGCAGTCAGTCCAGCATCTGCAAATATCTCCTTGGTATTTTGTTTTCCTGCCACATACATGAGGATAGCTTTGATATCCCCTACTGCCAACCGTATACCGGCTGTAGTTTCTTCCAGGGCTAGTATCCATTTGTCAGCACCATCTGTGAGTATTGGTAGGCGTTCTGCCAGGCCTATCATGTCCATAAAAAGCCAAGGTTCATATTGTCTTCTGCCACTGGTCTTTGTTATTATAGGGTACATGCTGGACCCCTCACAATCGTCATTCTCCTCTTCAGCCATCTTGAGCACTTTTATGACTCTCCCATTTCTTAGTGTCATACCTTCTGGAGTCAGATTGCTGCTGTGCATTGAGATATTGTGTGGCGTCAGATCCGTGTCCGTGTCTTGCATGTCCCCTGCTTGCAACTGATCTTTCTCCATTGTGCCCTGGAGTCGTATAGTAATGTGCTCTGTTGTGGGCTTGGCATTGGGTCTTTGTTCTTTATTCGGGCTTTGAGATTGTTTCATTCCTTCTTCCAAAGCCTCTATTTCCTGAGACATGCAATCCAGTTTTTTGTTGGTTTTCTCAATCATGTCCTGCATTTGTTGCATCATGTCTCCCCTCCCACTCTCTTCGTCGGGGCTGTGGTTGTTTCTGTCAACCTGCATGGTACTCTCGTTGTTAAGCACGCCACGTGGTGGGTTTGAGGCTGCCCTCTGCTTCAGCCAGTCTTCTTTGAGGCGTCCCATCTCTTGTTCCAGTAATATTTCCATGTCAGAGGTACTCTGACGTCTCAGCAGTCGCTCTTGTTTCGCCTTTTGTGGATGTTTGACTTCTCCAGCAGAGACATCACAACAGCTTGAATGGTAAGGCTTGGTACCTTTTAACTTTAATTATCTGTGTCTCTGATCCTTACGTTGTTTTGCGGGTGGGTCCTGTTCTTCAAGGGGAGGAGTCTCTTCTTGACTGGCAAATCCTGTCAGCTCCATGTCAGTGGTCCAGGCACCACCACTACCTCTCCTGCTGTGAGGTGCTCGCTGGCGTCGGTCTATCTTTAAGACTTCAACTTCTTCATCTTCTTCATCAGCTATCGAACCATCTGTGCTTTCTGTGTCTGAGGAGACAAATTTCTCCATCGGCAACTGGACTCTTGGAGTTGATGTTTTCTTTCGTTTGGGCTCCTTTTTAATGTGCTTGTTTAAGGTTACTGTGAACGTCCCTCCCATTTGGTCCCCCAGCTCTATGGTGTCCAACAATGGATATTGTCCCATTACTGGTTGTGCAGGCTCTTGTGGGTATGGGGGTGGTGGTGACGTGGGTAGGGGCGGTGCTGTGGGTAGGGGTGGTGTTGTGGGTAGGGGTGGCGCTGTGGGCGTTGGCGTGGGCGTTTCCCTACAGTTATAGCAGTTTTGTATCGTGTTCCTCCAATTGGGTTATACTCTAATTTATGTGACCCACCCTTTTGTGGAACCTGAACTAGGCACCCAAATTTTCCTGTCTCCCACTCAACTTTTCTGGGTACAATAGTGATCTGCAGCCGAGGATGATATACTTCTCCTGTATTGCTCTGTATTCTTATCTGTTGCAGAGGCAGTGAGGCTAATGGCGCACCTTCATAATTTTCACACATATATTGTAATAGTGAATGTAATGAAAATGGATTCCACAGGCTACGCAAGATCGCTTCCCACGGGGCACCTGGAAATTGTTCTTTTACTTTCTTCAAATTTACAAATTTAGTGATTTGCCAGAGCTTTTGTTTAATTTCTTGCTCACTTTGCTCGTGCTCAACCCCTTCACTATCGTAATAACTTCTTTCTATCCAGAAATGTGTTCGTATTCCCCTGTATTCTATCGGGCCCTCAGTTAAACAGTGTTCTTCTCCCCAAATCTCGTCTTCAATGATCTCTCCCCCATCCATCTATTTTTAGATTCACCGTCACTCTCCTGTGCTCACCTCCCTACTGCAACAGGTTGATTTATTATTTTAATTTGTTTTCTGCTGGCTCTATTCCACCCAGCTCTGAACAGTTTGATCTCAACCTACCTTTATTCAGTTATTTGTTTGTTATAAACCTATTCATATAAGTTATACTTACTTATTTTAAGCTTTACTCATCGCTTATTCTATTTATATTCGATTAAATTAATAGATATGTCTTTTTATTCTCCCCTTAACAGCCAACCAGTTTGTATGGAGTTCACCCGAGCAACTGGTTCAATCAGTGAAACATATGGACTGTTCGTTGGCACCGTTAGCTTTCCAGTCCCCAGATAGTTTACTGATACCGTCAGGCCGCCCTTATCTGGTTTTGTTTCACTGAGACACTGTTAATAACTACCTCATATAACAATTTTAAAGCAGATTTCACAAAATAAACACAAATGTTAGATTATGACAAAACATTTAAACCCCAATTTGTCTATTTTCTTGTAACGACCTTTAACCCAATGAAGATCAGACCCAAATGCCAAATTATAACAAAGCTCTGTTTTGTGTAAGCCTACTACCGTTGGCTGAGTTCCCAAGTCTGTGTTAGCTGCAGTCCTCACCTCCTCCTCTCGTACTCTCAGTCAAGCCAGTCTTTCAATGATTTGTCAGTCTTTTTACAGCTATCTCTTTAACCCTTTACTATATTTACAACACTATACTGTTTTTACACACCTAACTTCGAAATATATTATGATGTATATACAACAAACTTACAGCTTACGGTCAGATTTTTACAATTTTTACACTTTTTGATCGATCTGTTAATTCTTTTGACTTATTTTTGGTCTTTTTCTCTTTTTCTCTGTAGTTGCAACGTCTTAAGCTCAGTCCGTTCAGGCCCGTTTTGTCTACGGTGACTCCCCCTCCTTCTTGGCTGGGAGGTCACTTTTCTCAAAACAGCGGTATCCACAGAAGCTTTTTCTTTTCAAACCTTTTATCTCTTAAGAGTAAACCGCCTATCACAGTCCTGGTGTCTCCCCTAACACACCCACTCAGGGTATGCTAGGCAAGCCAACAGCTGTATCCGCGGATTTACTACCAGCACTCCGCCCGCGCAGCCTGCCGGCTGGCATCAGCACCCCCGCCCCTACAGGCCAAAGGGAGTGTTGGCAAGTTTCGGCAGCGGTAACCACGTATGTGCTTTTGAGTACCTCTGACTCTTTATCTCTGCATACCGGTTTTACTTCTTTGTTCTCTCTGTTTACTCAATACTTTAAATACTTTAACTATCTTTATCTACTTTTGTTTACTTATTTTCTTTTCATTCACACACACATTCACTCTTCCGCGCCAAGATCGCATGCGCTGCACCAGACCTAGCCGTTTCCCAGTGATGTTAGTTGTGACTCAATAATTTTCTTAATAATTCAACCAATTTAAGTCTCTCTTAGCAAATCAAATGATTAATTCATCATAACTAGGTTCTTTAGAGGAGGAACAATGTCAAATACCTTCGACCTGGGCGGCTCCAACACTGCACCCCAGACACACCCGGTTTAGGCAGAAAAAAGGCTCTGCTTACCTTAGTTTGGTGGCCACCTGTGTGTCCGGCGTACAGCTCAGTGCCCCCGGTCTCCGGCTCCAACACGTCCTTCTCTCCTGGCTAACTCGCCACTTGAAGTGTCAAAAATCAGTGCCTGGAAGTGGGCCTGTAGGCTCCCGACCTTGAACCTCTTGTCTCTGTCGGTTGTTCTCAGATGTCGATTTGGTATCTTACATTCAGTTGCAAACTCTTAAAGAATCACTGGAAACAGGCAAAGTCCGATGCAATCAAGTTTATTGTGTCAACAGGCATTAACACATACAACTTCGTGAGTCAGCCCCCGGGATGCGACTAAAATCCTGCTCTCAGCGTTCTAGCTTATATGCTGGTGGAGATTCAAATGAGTCTCCACCTCTTTTTGCTAATCCTTCCCACTCAGGGCCAATTCTATTGGTGGAGAACTTTTCTTTGTGTCCAATTCTGATTGGGCCCATTTTTAGTGGTGTAATGCAGCCTGGAATTTCCCAAATTTCCTTCCCTTATGTTTGGTTTCATTTTCACTTTATTTTTAAAAAAAATATGTGAATTCTAGGGACTTTCTACGCAGTCCGCAGTGCTCTTAGTTTCTTATAAAATAAAGCCTTAGTCATAGTCATGTGAGTGTGTGTGTGAATCATCATTGAACAAAACATGGTGTGTTCTTTCAGTAAGTGCATACAACATCACATAATGATCTGATATTGTGAATACTTTAACAATACTTAACATTGATCCAAAGTCTTTATAATACCTTATACATGATTATATAGCTCCTTTATAATCAATTTTGGGTTAAAACCTTGATTCATTTGAACACAACTTTTACACTACATGATCCACAGAGAGATCAGGTGCTTGATCCCCAAAAGGCTCTCACTGACCCTCCACCCCCCGAGGTCGACTTTGACCTAAGAGAGCCCTGCCTGAAAGAGGTGCAGGAAGTGGTGAAAGAGCAAGATCAGCCTCAGCTCCAGAACCCAGCTGTGTGCCATACATTATTTACAAGAGATGCGCAGGACTCCTCCGACACCTGTGGAATATCTTGAGAGTGATCTGGTGAAGAGGGAGAGTCGCTTATTCAGTGGAGGTGTGCAGAGGGTGTATGGATTTAAAAGAACTCAAAGAACATTAAACAGTTTTGATCCACATCACTGCTTAATATGGAATAATTTTGTCTTGACGGCTGACAGAGTTTATCCTCCAGAACGACTACATTAACACATTAGTGCAGAAAGGGGGGTTCCAGGAGTACCCGGCTGCCTGGAACACACAGGTGTCATCACCCAGCTCATCTGAGAAGCCCGGGAAACAAGAGGAGATCTGGCTGTCCTGTGGTTGGACCTGACCAGGGATGGGCATCAATTTTCGGTTATCGATGATTGATTGTTAAGGATTTTGATCGATCACAAATAATTTTGCTCGATAGTCGTAGTGTTTCCCCTACAATGCTACAGGCCCGGTGAGCCGCCATGCCTACGAGACCCCAACGCTGGACCTATGCCAGGCAAAAAATCATAAACAGACGGAGGCTGTCATTGCTCTCCAAAGCCTCGGCGGCTTCCCTTGAGGCCTCGGAAAACACTACGCCATTGACAGTTTGGGAAAGATCTTCGACGCCAGCCTCAAGGACTCCGTTTCCATCCAAAAGACCATCAAAGTACCTAGAAGAGTGGCTAACAAAAGCAGAGAAGTCAGGTCTACCAGGAAGATTCAAAGCCTGGATTTACCAACATGCCATCCTGCCCAGGATCCTGTGGCCGCTGCTGGTACACAAGGTTCCATTGTCAACAGTCGAGTCAACGGAGAATGTACAACGGCCTACCAAGCCTGCCAGATCTCCACGTCTGGGGCAAGAGCGAATCACCATCTTGTGCTGTGTGCTCAGGGAGAGGTTCCCTTGAGCACATCATAAGCAGCTGCCCAAAGGCCCTTGCAGAAGGCTGCTACCGCTGGCGGCACGATCAAGTGCAGGAAGCAGTAGCAGAGACTGTAGCCTCAGCTATTAGCACCAGCATCGGCCAAAGACAATTATCAACTTTGTTAAGGCTGGAGAGGAAAACATCATACAACCAAGATCAGTAACTGGACTCCTCGCCTCAGCAGCCAACTGGCAACTGAGAGTTGATCCTGGCAAGCAGCTGCGGTTTCCAGAACACATTGCATCAACAACATCTTTTCTGATTCCACCAAACAAGTGGTTATGATAGAACTCACTGTGCCCTGGGAAGAGCGCATGGATGAAGCACAAGAGCGAAAACGCACCAAGTACCAGGAGCTGACGGAGCAGTGCAAGAGGCAGGGCTTGGATACCTGCTGTGAGCCTGTTGAGGGGGAAGTCGGGGCTTTGCAGGCAGGTCACTCAGCAGAGTCTTCATAAAGCTGGGGGTAGTGGGGCTGGCAAAGAAGAGGGCCATTAAGAATGTCATCAGTGCCACAGAGAGAGCCACAAGGTGGCGATGACTGAGGAGGGAGGCCCTGTGGTTAACTGCTGCTGGGGACTGATCACCCACAGCTGGGTCACCTGGGTGAGGGTGTTTGAAAAGAACTGAAACACCCAATGACCCCAGGATACGTCATTGATCATGCATCTCAGCGCATCCACAAGAAGTATTCTAAAAGAAAAAAAGAAAAAACTTATATAAAACTTTAATAAATATCAGAAATTTACCACATGGGCATGGAGAGTCATTTCTTTCATAATAGGCAGGCAAGATACTGCCAGTTTGGTTTCTCAGTGGTCAGAACTGTTGTTAACAAAGTAACATTTTAGCTATAAATTAGATGTAAGTAACAACAAGTAGAACATAGTCTTTGACATCAGCTTTTAGGTCAGTTGTATTGCTACTTTTTATTTTCAGTTTTTAACAATGCCAGCATACCGGCTCATACCCATTAATGAGCTCTCCTCTCTCATTCAGCTTAAACAAAAAATGTTCTCACACTGGAGCTGTGGAGAGCTGCAATAAAACTGAGTCCATTTGAACTTATTTTTCCATTCACTGCCGTGTGTGTGTGTGTGTGTGTGTGTGTGTGTGTGTGTGTGTGTGTGTGTTTGTGTGATGTGCACAAACATACATAAAACAAGGGCAATATGGTACAATATATGGACATGATGTTGCTAATTTTTGCTGACCATGATAATTTGCTTATTTAATTATCACGACAGGCCCAGTGTTCACCCTAAAAGGTTTTGATCATGACCAGGCTAACTGAATAAAATGGACTTTTGCAGGTTTGAACTTAAGGACGTGTTGCTATGACAACAGCCACTGATGAATTGTAATACAGCTTTAGAATAGAATAAGCCACAGCCCAATTAAGGCTACAGCACCACACCTGGTAGAGCATCAGCATGTCCCACTGTTGATGTTACTATGTCTGCCTTGAATGGGCGATAACTCTGTCAGATTGTATGATAGTGTCTTTCCATGTGCATCACCACCAGAATTGTATTCTTATAGGGTGAAACCCCATCTTAAACAACATTAAGGTGCAAGAAACTGTGTAAATAAGCCCTTCAGGTTCAGCTTTTATTTTATTTTCAGTGGGAGAGATACTGTTGACTACACATTTCAGATAATAACCACTTCAGCTCATTGGGTTTTTTGTCTTTGGCTTCTACTTGCAGGGATCATGATGAATGTGTCTCGGTGTTGGCAGGACTCCGCCTTTGGCACAGTCAGCAGCTGCAGGGTGGTCTGCAGGGATACATTTTAAATCCAGTGTTCAAAGAAAACCTGAGGATTGCTCTCCTTGGCGGGTAGGTCTCCTCCCTGTGAACATGATGTTTAAATGTGGGGCTGCAGCACTCTCTAAAAAACAGTTTCTGTCCACACTCTCTCACTCTCTGTTTGAGATAGAATGCAGTAGCTACAGTTATCAACTGATGTTTTAAGTCAAAGAGTCTAAAAGATTCTACTGATGTGTCAACACACAGGGGCAGAGCATGGGCAGATGAGGGCAGCACTCTGGGTCCTGACCGCCACGCACGGGACATTGAGAGTCTTGACCGCTACGCCATGGAGCGCTGGGAGGTCATCCTGCATTTCATGGTGGGTTCTCCCTGCGCTGCTGTCAGTCAGGACCTGGCTCAGCTGCTGGTTCAAGCAGGCCTCATGAAAAGGTACATACAGTTGAGAGCGCTTACAAGTTTATTTCTGCTCAGCACATAGGTCCCAATCATTTAAGAACCAATGGATCCTTATCAGAAATGTAGGTATATGATTTGTGTATATATACACTAGTGTATATTACATATAACTGTCAGATTTTTTTAAAAACATACAGTACAGGCCAAAAGTTTGGACACACCTTCTCATTCAATGCGTTTTCTTTATTTTCATGACTATTTATATTGTAGATTCTCACTGAAGGCATCAAAACTATGAATGAACACATGTGGAGTTATGTACTTAACAAAAAAGGTGAAATAACTGAAAACATGTTTTATATTCTAGTTTCTTCAAAATAGCCACCCTTTGCTCTGATTACTGCTTTGCACACTCTTGGCATTCTCTCGATGAGCTTCAAGAGGTAGTCACCTGAAATGGTTTTCCAACAGTCTTGAAGGAGTTCCCAGAGGTGTTTAGCACTTGTTGGCCCCTTTGCCTTCACTCTGCGGTCCAGCTCACCCCAGACCATCTCGATTGGGTTCAGGTCCAGTGACTGTGAAGGCCAGGTCATCTGCCGCAGCACTCCATCACTCTCCTTCTTGGTCAAATAGCCCTTACACAGCCTGGAGGTGTGTTTGGGGTCATTGTCCTGTTGAAAAATAAATGCAAACCGGATGGGATGGCATGTCGCTGCAGGATGCTGTGGTAGCCATGCTGGTTCAGTGTGCCTTCAATTTTGAATAAATCCCCAACAGTGTCACCAGCAAAACACCCCCACACCATCACACCTCCTCCTCCATGCTTCACAGTGGGAACCAGGCATGTGGAATCCATCCGTTCACCTTTTCTGCGTCTCACAAAGACACGACGGTTGGAACCAAAGATCTCAAATTTGGACTTATCAGACCAAAGCACAGATTTCCACTGGTCTGATGTCCATTCCTTGTGTTTCTTGGCCCAAACAAATCTCTTCTGCTTGTTGCCTCTCCTTAGCAGTGGCTTCCTAGCAGCTATTTGACCATGAAGGCCTGATTCGCGCAGTCTCCTCTTAACAGTTGTTCTAGAGATGGGTCTGCTGCTAGAACTGTGTGTGGCATTCATCTGGTCTCTGATCTGAGCTGCTGTTAACTTGCGATTTCTGAGGCTGGTGACTCGGATGAACTTATCCTCAGAAGCAGAGGTGACTCTTGGTCTTCCTTTCCTGGGTCGGTCCTCATGTGTGCCAATTTTGTTGTAGCGCTTGATGGTTTTTGCGACTCCACTTGGGGACACATTTAAAGTTTTTGCAATTTTCCAGACTGACTGACCTTCATTTCTTAAAGTAATGATGGCCACTCATTTTTCTTTAATTAGCTGATTGGTTCTTGCCATAATATGAATTTTAACAGTTGTCCAATAGGGCTGTCGGCTGTGTATTAACCTGACTTCTGCACAACACAACTGGTGGTCCCAACTCCATTGATAAAGGAAGAAATTCCACTAATTAACCCTGATAAGGCACGCCTGTGAAGTGGAAACCATTTCAGGTGACTACCTCTTGAAGCTCATGGAGAGAATGCCAAGAGTGTGCAAAGCAGTAATCAGAGCAAAGGGTGGCTATTTTGAAGAAACTAGAATATAAAACATGTTTTCAGTTATTTCACCTTTTTTTGTTAAGTACATAACTCCACATGTGTTCATTCATAGTTTTGATGCCTTCAGTGAGAATCTACAGTGTAAATAGTCATGAAAATAAAGAAAACGCATTGAATGAGAAGGTGTGTCCAAACTTTTGGCCTGTACTGTAGATATTGATGTTTGTGTTGGTCTCAGAATTTCAGTACTGATCACTCTGTGAAACTAACTGACCCCTCACTGAGCCCGCCTCCTTATACCCCTTTTCGACAGTTATGGGTTGGCTTGGCTTGGTTTGGTTTGGTTTGGGCTGTCAGCCCAGCGCAGCAGGAATTTACATTTCCCCGACAACAGGGCTGCCCACTTGAAGGTGTGTCTTTAACTGATGATGGCTTGTCTTGAGTGATGATGTTTAAAAACAGTAATAGCTGGTTCATGGCTTAAGTCCCCCATTATTTTTGCTGCATGTGTTTTTCCATCACACAGCATGGCAGGTAAAAGAAGTTTACTTGTTGGAGTGTGCTGTTGCAGAGGTGCAGTAAGAGCCTGTTGTCTGCAGCTCTAAACCTAACATCTCACTGTGATGTTTCTGCTTTCACTCTTCCTCCCTGTGGTATTATTAGACTCTCATTTATGGAAGAAAAGCTGCTGAAAAATGTCTCCTAATTCAGTGATAAACACATTTCATTTACTATGGATTCTTCGCAGTAAAAGTCCCCTGTTATTTCGTTATGTAAAAACCTTTATTGTGAAGCAGCAAAATAAGGACTTCTAATACAGCTGATAACGGACATGAAACAGTAAAATAAAGCAGGTTTCTAAAGTAAAAAACAGGATGCAGGAGAGAAACTAAACTCCAAACCACAGAGATTCAGTTAGAAGCTACAAAAGCACTGAGAGCTGAACACAGTGACTTTCTCTCTGGTCTCCTTCAGTCAGAGGTGAGTCTTGCAACACACACAGCTTGATTGAGGGGGAGAAGTGGGGTTGTTGGAGGTTGGCTGCAGTCGGCGAGATGTCACCACTACCCACCTGAGGGCAGGCGGCCTGGCTTTTTTACCAACTCTGGAGTAGGTCCATCTCTGGTGCAGCTCGGTGTGGCATGGCGCATCTTAACTGATAATGGAAACGCAAATCTGTGCGGCATGGCTTAACTCACCACTGCCAAAAGTGACAGTGGAAAAGGCCCATTAGTTACTGATGCTACCAGTGGTGTAGTGGAGGATATACCATGGATGTATTAAGAGACCTGGATACAGTGTTGAAGGCGGGACCCTGTTCATTCCTATGAAGTTGCTCAGTGGTGCATGAAGCCAAAAAAGATCTGTTTCCGCAGTTTGAAATTACCCAGATGAGAGGCTCTACTTCCGCATCATTAGGCCCACAGAGCAAGCGCACTAAAGACCTCCACCAGCCAAGCTGACTACTTCCAGTTTAGCGCTCCACTAACTTGAGTGGAGCGCTAAACTTTAGTCTGCTTTTCTGGTCTTTCAAATATTATTGGACTAAATGGATTAAATCCTGAAAGTAAAACAAGTCATTTCGTGGGGGTTTTGACCCTGAAAAAAATGTATCCACTGATTTACAGATGTCTCTTGTGTACATGGGGATGGAGAGTCATTTCTTTCATAACAGGCAAGATACTGCCAATTTGATTTTTCAGTGGTCAGGACAGGATTTCTCAGTGACGTCTTTGACATGAGCTTTTAGGTCAGTTGTATTGCTAGTTTTTATTTCCACTGTTTTTTAATAATGTGAACATACCAGCTCATACACATTAATGGGCTCTACTCTCTTATTCAGCTTAAAGTATAACTTCGGTATTTTTCGACCTTGGCCCTATTTCCCCATGTGTATGTGTGCGTATGATACATAGGTACAACTCGTTTTAAAATTGGTTCAGTATTGAGGGAGGCGGATGCAGCCGGCAGCCACGAGGTAGATATGGAGGCAAATGCGTCCCATATAAGTTTGTGCATTAAAAGTGCTTTTTTTTTTCGCCACTGACCAGTTCAGATCACCAGTGCTATCTCTGTAAATAGCATACTAAGCGTTTCCCTGACCCTTCACCTCCTCCTGGCTCTGTGTGACGTCATCTCGCGTCATCTCTGGTGGGTCAGTAGTTGTCGGGAAAAACACCTAATAGCCTCTCCGTTATCCTCACTTTACCTGATTCACTGCCTTGTGTGTGTGTGTGTGTGTGTGTGTGTGTGTGTGTGTGTGTGTGTGTAAACAAACAAACATAAACACAAGGGCAATATGGTACAATACATGGACATGATGTTGATAATTTTGACCTTGATAACTTGCTTATTTAATTATCATGACAGGCCCAGTGTTCACCCTAAACAGTTTCGATCATGATCTGCAAAAAGATGTTTTAGGTCACAGGGCATCACATCACATGGCAGACTCAGGTGTTGTAATTCAACTGTTTGGCAATTATGACAATTGGCTTGAAAGCTCAGTGTACTTCTTGGGGCCTGGGGTATATGCAGGCTGACAATCTCTCTAAGGATTTCATCCTGGTACCTAACAGCAGTCGGGTAACGTTGGCTATGACATTGAAGTCTGTGCAACCCTCCAGGGATATGCCTCCCCAGACCATCACTGACCCACCGCCAAACCAAATTTCCGGTGGCGCTGCTCTGCGGCGACACGGACGGCAGAGCTGCTGCTTTTATGTTATTTTGTTATTTTGTTATGTTGTAAGTCTTATTGTTCTTGGTTTGGTCAGCGGTTGTTTATTGTTACATGACATTACGGGATGGCGATTTCTCTGAGGGTTTTCGGCGTTGGACTGCTTCTGTTGCTTTCTGCAGTGGAACCATGCCAAACAATTGACAGCAACCAGGAAATGCGCCTCTACGACAGGGGAACACTCTTGTCCCTGCACAACAGCTATACGGCAGAAGCACTGCTTTTTGCCGACCTGCCCAAGGAATTACAACATCCCCTGGGAGTCAGCTAGCAGGACGAGGACAGGGACGGGCCGCGGAGACGGCGGCGGAGGAGGGGCAGACCTGGCGGAGTGAGGAAGAGGCTCAGACGGCGGGGGAGCAAGCCGCCCTTGCCTTCGCTTATCCTGACTAACGTGCGTTCACTGAGGAACAAAATGGACGAGTTAAAACTCTACACCAGGAACTGCAATGAGTACCGTGAGTCATGCGCCATGGTTTTTACGGAAACATGGCTACACCCAGACATTCCCAACTCACTTGTTGAGATGAACGGTTTCTCTCTTGCACGCTTGGACAGGAGTTTTGAGACGGGCAAGAGGAGGGGGGGTGGACATAAACGATAAGTGGTGTAGGCAGTACACAACACGGGAGACTGTCTGTAACCCAGACATTGAACTACTTTGCTTGAGTCTCAGACCATTCTACCTGCCAAGGGAGTTTGGAAACATTTTAATTTGCGCTGTTTATGTACCCCCGAGTGCTAACGCAGTGAGAGCTGCAGCCCATGTAGCGGACTGTGTGCACAGACAGCTGCAACGTACACCTGATGCTCCCATACTCATTTTGGGAGACGTGAATCACTGCAAGTTGGAAATGTTGTTACCTGGGTTTGATCAGTACATTAAATGTAGCACTAGGATCAATAAAGTATTGGACAAATGTTATGGGAATATTCAAAAGGCATATACAGCTACAGCTAAGGCACCGCTGTCTAATTCGGACCACAACGTTATCCACCTTATTCCCATTTACCGTTCTGTACTAAAGAGGAGTAAACCCCTGGTTAAAACTGTTAAAATCTGGTCCACTGACAGTATTGAAACTTTGAAAGGGTGCTATTTAAGCACCGACTGGGACATCTTTCACAAACCTGATCTGAATACATCCACAGAGGTTATTACATCCTACATTAACTTCTGTGTGGAGGCGGTAATACCTCACAAGACAATTAAGATATACCCAAACAGCAAGTCATACATTAATAAGGACATCAAGGACTGCATCAGACGCAAGAGGCTTGCTTTTAAGAGCAAGGACATAATGCAACAAAGACTAGTGCAAAAGGAACTGAACCAGAAACTCAACGCAGCAAAGCGACAATACAAGGAATCCATTGAAAAGGACTTTAATGCAAAGAACACAAAAAAAATGTGGGACACCATGAAATCTATTACAAATATGATCCCTACCAGGAAACCATTGCATTCAACAGATGACAGTTCTATGGCAAATGAATTAAATAACTTTTATCTCAGGTTTGACACACAGGACCATTCTTCTGAATGTAATAATGTCATTAGCACCATATCATTTGGGGGTGATGTCCCAAAAATAGACATAGACCACACTGAAGTTACAAACTTATTTAAAAGATTGGAAACAAACAAGGCGGCAGGCCCAGATGGTATTTCTTCTTTCCTTTTAAAAACATGTGCGGAGGAACTCACAACAGCTTGGGCCCCTGTCTACCAAAGGTCAGTGGACTCGCACACAGTTCCATCTCTATGGAAGAAGGCGACTATCATTCCTCTTCCCAAAAAAGCTGTCCCTCAACAAAATAATGACTTTAGACCTGTAGCCTTGACTTCCATTGTAGTCAAGTGCTTAGAGAAGTTGATGGTGGGGAAGCTGAAGTCAAACTTACACGGACAGTTAGATCCATAGCAGTTCGCCTATAGATACAACCGTGGCACTGATGATGCAATTCTTACTATAACACACTCAATTTTGCAACATCTTGAAAATCCCAAGGCCTATGCCAGATTACTATTTGTTGACTTCAGCTCCGCCTTTAACACAGTGCAGCCACACATCCTTCTTAGTAAACTTCAACAGATGTCTGTTAACCCTTATATCATCAGATGGCATCACTCTTTTTTAACCAATAGGACCCAACAGGTCAGAGTGAACCAGACAACATCCCAGTCAAAAACAATTAATACAGGAGTTCCTCAAGGGTGTGTGAGTTGTCCCCCTTTATTTACGGTGTACACAAATGACTGTATCAGCAGTCATCCTAGTGTTTCTTTCATTAAATTTTCAGACGACACTGCCTTCCTGTGTCTACTGGATACAGAAATAAACACATCTGTGTACAAGCAGGAGGTAAACAACTTTGTACAGTGGTGTGAGGACCACCACCTCACTGTTAACACAAAAAAAACAGAAGAAATGGTCTTTGACCCTGGTCATGTGGGGGACCATACTCCATTACTCATTCATAATGTCAATATTGCTCAGGTTGATTCATACAAATATTTGGGTGTGCATATTGACAGCAGTTTGTCCTGGAATGTCCATGTGAACAGTGTGTGTACTAGGATCCAGCAGCAACTTCACTTTCTACGTAGGCTTAGGGTGCTTGGTGTCCAACAGAAGGTGATGTTGCTTTTCTATCGTGCTGTGAATGAGAGTATATTTCGCTATGCAATTTCTGTTCGGTTTGGAAATTCAACTGTGAAATTAAAGTCCCAAATCAACAGACTAGCTCTCAGTGCACTGAAAGTGATGGGGGTGAGGGAGCACCCCACAATCCAAGCAATATTTGAAGACACTGTACTCAGACAAGCCAGGAAAATAATTGAGGACCCCTCTCATGTGTTAAATTCAGAATACGAACTGTTACCCTCTGGCAGACGTTACAGAATCCCAGTAAAAAATAAAAAAAGGTTTTTGAACAGGTATAAATTTTCATTCATTCCACTATCCATTACGCTGTTGAACACAGGCCGGTTATGTATGTATGTATGTATGTATACACTTAGGTAGGCACTTTATGATTGTATGTCTGTATGGAGTATGTGGGTATGGACTTTAGGTATGCACTTTACGACCGCACTTTATGTCCTTATGTCTGCACTGTCAGCACTTCTGTTTTTTGTTTATGTTATGTGTTATGTCCTAGGTAGCAGCCTGTGTATGTCCAACACAAATTTCCTTAGGGACTAAATAAATGAATCTTGAATCTTGAATCTTGAAACCGGTCATGCAGCATGACGTTCAACATGGCGTCTCCAGACATTTTCACATCTGTCACATGTGCTCAGTGTGAAACTGCTATCATCTGTGAAGAGAACGGGGCCCCACTGAAGGACCTTCCAATTCTGGTGTTCTAAGGCGAATGCCAGTCAAGCTGTGTGGTGCTAGGCTGTGAACATAGGTCCCACTAGAGGATGTCAGGCCCTCATGCCATTCTCATGGAGTCTGCTAAGCAGGTACCGCCTCATGCTACCATGCTACCAGTAGTGACAAGGACACTAACAGAGCACAAAACTAGAGAAGAATCAGTCAGGAAGGAGGACGAGAGAGTAGTTGTCTGTGGCCACCACATGCAAAACCATTACCTTTTTGGGGGTTGTCTTGCTTTTGCCTGCTGCACCTGTTGTCACTTTAATTTGCACCAAAGCAGGTTAAACTGATTCACAATCACTTGTGCTTCCTAAATGGAAACATCGATATCCCTGATGTTTAACTGACTTGGAATTATACTGGGACCATAAAGTGTTTCCTTCATTTTTTTAATCAGTATAGTTAACATGAGCTCCATGAGTTGGTTAAAACACTGTCTCATCCTGGGCCTCTGTTACACCCTTCCACAAAGTTTCATGAAAATGGGGCACAAGGTTTTCTTTTTCCATTGGTGGAGGTATTAAGAATGCTGCACAAGTGTTCTGTATATGCTTTTCATGACCAACTAACATAATATAATGTATAACGCAACGCTGTGTAATGATGCAATAAAGACTGAAGCTGAAGCTTACAAGTCCCAGGCAAAAAGTCAGCATCCTCGCCAGGTGATTTGTTAAATTGATGCTTAATTTGAAGTGTTTTCACAACGATTGGCCTCATGCAGCAACATTTTTCTTTACATTTTCTCTTGAATTTTCTGTAAAGAAAAAAATAAAAGAGGTCAACTCCAGCTGCACCAAACATTCTTAACCATCTGGAAACGGGAATTTTGTTTTTTTACACGTTGCTGCTAATTGGGTAACACCCCTGACACACCCATCAAACAAGTGATAACGCACCTGAAAGCTTGTTGCACTCCATTTCACAACATTTCATAGTTACTTGCCTTTCAACCTGGAAACCATAGCAAAAGGGTGAACACATTTTCCAGATTAAACGTGCCTCTGGTGTGCTGATTAATAGGCTTGTTCGAGGTGAACTGCGCCTCGCCTGGGAACTGGATGAGATCAGGTGGCTGCAGCAGGAGGCTGTGACAAAAAGCTACGGTCAAGTCAGTCAGTTTCCTGACAGTTTCCAGCAGCCTTCAGTCTATACAGGAAGTCACTGAAACACTCACATCCTGTCAGATCTGATGCCAATTTATTAAAAATGTTATCAGACCCATACATCAGTTTGTTCGCAGTCTCCTATTGTTTTAATTATGACAGAATAGCCAATAAAATGCTTTACAGTAATTTATGTTCATGGTATAACCCCCATTTTACATGAATTGTCATGTACACCAGCATCACATCAGTTTGTTGCTGCAGAACAGACCTGTCCCCTCAACTACATGCATAAATTGAAACAGTCAAACACAGAGGAAAGGAATACAAGACAACAGCTGTCATTAAAGATCAGTCAAATATACAGTAGTCAGACTTCACATATGTATACAGATGTTATTTCAAGAATCCTCACATCTCGCTTACTGCAAGTTTCTGTGTTACTAAATACTTAAATAATTAAACAGTCCAATATTAATATACTATAGACTACATGTAGTTTATGATGGATGTATTTAGTCTGATTGTTAGATGTCACTATCCATAACTCATGTTCTGTTAACAGACTAAACCTTCAAATCAGACAAATAAAATCTAAATCTCTAAAAATTCAAGAAAAGTTAGAAGTTTATCTAAAATGTCATATTGTTGAGTCAAAATCTAAATCAATCAGCCCTTCGTTCAGATAAGAGCCAGAAGTTTCCCATCATGCCCGGGGTCTTGCAGTTCAGTTCAGTTCAGTTCATTTATTGGTCTCATACATAATACATACATCAGACACACTCCTCATTAATCAATTTGATCGACAACAGAATAAACGAGTCCTTGTACCTGTTATACCTGCAACGTGGTAATCTGTACCTTCTTCCCAAATGCAATAACTCATATTCAGGATTCAGTACATGGTCAGGATCAGACACGATTTTACGAGCTTGTCTTATCACTGATTGTTCAAAAATGACTTGAGGAGTGATCAGAGGTGTGGACACACCCATTATCTTCCCTGCCATATTAATCAACCTAGCAATTTGGGATTTAAATTTCACAGTCAGGTTTCCAAACCAGCTACCATCTTAAGACAGAATACTAGCATTGTAAAAAAAAAAAAAAAAAAAATCATCATTATATTTCTATTGACCCCAAACAGTCTTAATCTCTGTAGGAAGTGCAGGCGCTGATGTATGCATGCACAGACATTTTGCACATGTGAGTGCCAGCTCATATCCCTATCAATCTGTTCTCCTAGATACTTATAGGAGACAACTTTCTTAATTGTTTGGTTATGTATAGAGATTGCAGTGTGGTCTCCTACGGACTTGGGATCCACTACAATCTCTTCAGTTTTACCAACATTAATTTGCATGTGGTGTTTGCAAAACAAATTGATAATGCAAATTGATATTGATCTAAATGTTGCTTTGTTTCTCTCCTAAGTTTCTCTATCACAAGTTTCTCCATTGACTTGACCACATTTGAAGTTAAGGCTACTGGCCTGTAATTGTTATTTTCTTGCGGGTATGTCTTTTTAAGAACTGGGACTATCACCGATGTTTCCAGCTCTCTGGCACTGTATGTGAGTCTAAGGATAGTTGGAATAGCACATTCATTCATTCATTCATCTTCTAACCACTTCATCCTCTTGAGGGTCGCGGGGGGGCTGGAGCCTATCCCAGCTGACATCGGGCGAGAGGCGGGGTACACCCTGGACAGGTCACCAGACTATCACAGGGCTGACACATAGAGACAAACAACCATTCACACTCACATTCACACCTACGGACAATTTAGAGTTATCAATTAACCTAGTCCCCAATCTGCATGTCTTTGGACTGTGGGAGGAAGCCGGAGTGCCCGGAGAGAACCCACGCTGACACGGGGAGAACATGCAAACTCCACACAGAAGGGCTCCCACACCCGGGAGAACAGCACATGTTTTTAGTAAAAAAGCAGACATGCCGTCTGGTCCAGTTGCTCTATTCAATCAATCAATCAATCAATTTTATTTATAAAGCCCAATATCACAAATCACAATTCGCTTCACCGGGCTTTACAGCATATGACATCCCTCTGTCCTTAGGACCCTTGCAGCGGATAAGGAAAAACTCCCCAAAAAAACCCTTTAACGGGGGAAAAAAACGGTAGAAACCTCAGGAAGATCAACTGAGGAGGGATCCCTCTTCGAGGACGGACAGACATGCAATAGATACATTTAATACAGAACAGATCAACATAATAAATTAACAGTAATCCGTATGACACAATGAGACAGAAAGAGAGACAGAGACAGAGAGAGATGCAGGACAGACGGTAATGACAGTAGCTTACAACAACATTAATGAAAGTAATAATATTATAGTTATAATTCTGGCTATTGTGGTACAATATGTTGAAAGTATATATTTATATCTGATAGTATACATATGTGACAATAATCATATGTGTATAATAACAATAGAAGTATGACTAATGATAACAGCAGCAGCAGGAGGCATCTGGCAGGACCACAGCAGCAGCACAACCACACACGTTACACTATCCAGGCACCGCTGCGATATGTATGGTTTTAAATACCTATCACCATCATTACAGGACAGGGAATTAATAATATCACAACATTTATTAACAGTGTCAGTTTCGAAACGTGCGAAAAAAGCATTCAATTCATTAGTTTTTGTGCCTTTGTCCTGGGCCACTATCGGCTTCCTTTCAGATTTCATATTAGTCATTTTTCTAATCGACTCCCATAGTCTCTTTGTGTTTGAGTTTTGTAAGTCCTGCTCCACAAGCTCCTTGTACTGCCTTCTGGATTCACTCTGTTGTTGATTCAGTTCTTTCACTGCAGCCTTTAATGCTAATGTGTCGCCTGATTTAAAGGCTGGATACATTCCTTAATTGTCTTGGTGGACAGCAAGGCAGCGCCCTTGCACTTTTGCATGATGTCAGAGCAAGTCAGGATGAAGTCGGACACAAATCTAATCAACATGCATTGTACGACGATCGCTGCGCAGGCCGCGCAGGCCTGGCTAATCTCAAATGAGCTTAATGAATCCCACTTGATCATCAGTAACCTATTAGTATAGGTAACACCCCCTAAATACTATTTAAGGGCAGGGGCACGTTCAAACTCAAAACAGCGTTCACCGTTTTACTACTGTTTTCGGGTTGAATAGCATGTTTCTTTGAAATGGTGTGCAATGGGTTTTGAGATATGTTTTCTCTCATTTGGTGGGTGTGTCAGAGGTGTTTTCCAATCAACAGCCATGTATTTATAAATCAAATTCTGGTAGATCAGGGCCCTATTTCAGAGAGCAGGCTCAACAAACTCTGAGCCTAATCATGATCTCCGAGTTGATTGAGCCTGAGCTGGGAAAATCTGAGTTTTCGGTTCTAGAACAGCTCATCAGAATTAGCTCAATCAACTCTGAGTATGTTCAGCCTGAGGAATGCACATTCATGGTGAGCACCAAAAGCCATCATCAGTGGAGTGCGGATGACAACTGAATTGGAGATTTTAATGACCGCGTATGTGAACTTCGAACATGTCTTAAAAATAAATAAATAAATAAAAAATTCGAATATGTTAGCTGCAGCTAACAGCGTGAGTTGGGGTGAGGTGGCATTGAAAAAGATTGCAGAGCATAGGTAATGTGAAGTGACCTTATGTAATACGATGCGTTAATGTTTGTAGGCGGCTCCCAGGCTGTGGAACGCCCTCCCTGACCACCTCAGGGCACCACAGTCTGTGGATAATTTTAAGAAAGGTTTAAAAACTCACCTTTTCAAAAAAGCTTTCTGTTGACCACTTTTTTCATGTAACTTTCATCCTTATTTATCCCATGTAATGCTTTGATCATGTGTTCTTTTCTTTTGTATCACTTTTGAGTGCCTTTTTCTGTTTTAATTGTAGTTGATTGTACTACACTGTTGTTTTTATCATTCTTTTTATAGCACTTTGTGATTCCTTGGAATGTAAAGTGCATTATAAATAAAAATGTATTATTATTATTATTATTATTATTATTATTATACAGAAAATTTAGAGACATGTTAATATATAAACTAAATGAATGTACATATATTAAATATAATTTCCTATATCTTCTCTGCTGTAATCGGAAATATTGTACAGACTGGTAAGAAATTGTGCTTACATTCATTCTTGCAATATTAGGCTCAGGTTCATTGAATTGCTGAATTGCTGTGAAATAACTTCTGAATCACGTAATCTTCTTTATTCTCAGATGGAGCTTTGATGGGGATGTGAGTCCCATAAATGCAGCCAGTTACACTGCGGCATCTTTAAATGTATGAAAAGTATTCATAAATCATTGCATAATGTATCCACATAGATCAGTTTCCTATTAACACTGACAACCCTGCAATTCTGTGGAATTCCCCTTTGATGATCCTTTCTAATTTATACACAGGGAAAACCACAAAAATGGGCAGAAGTCTTTTCAGAGCCAGAGTCACTTTTCTTATGGCCCGACAAACAGTTGCCTTCCTGATGTGTTCAGTATCTCCTATGTTATAAAGAAAACCGCCATTGCCGAAGAATTGAAGGGCAATGCATAACATTCGCTGCGATGATAATGCAAATCCACGATGTGTAATATTTGATATACTTGGGTTGAGAAGATTGTTAGATAAAACCTGCCAGCCAGCAGGTTTGCTTTATGTTATGTTGTATGGGCCTGTATGTTGGCATAGTAACTGACACAGGGATACCCTGAATGGAAAACTCAGTTTCCCTCAACCTAGGCATAACATACTGTAGAAGCAAAAAAGTCAAGGTCCCGAGCCGTGCCAGAAAGCTTGCGACCTCGCTCTTCTCCTCTCAAACGGACTTTCTTTGTCTTCTATTAGATATCAAAAACTCAAATACTCAGAGGTCAAAAAATCACTGGAGACACGTAGAATCAGATGCAACTGAGTTTAATGTGCTCGCAGGCAACAAACACATCACAACTCAATGAGTCAAGCTCCGGAGCAAGACTGAAATTTCTTTGTTTGCGCACTTGTTTTTATTGTAAAGATTTTCTGCTGAGTCATCTCTTTCTTAATCCTTCCCACTTGGCTCTGATCATAATGATATCCCACCTCTGCTGAGTCACTTTTTCTCCTTTCATCCTACCACCATAATGGTGTCATATTTCTGCTGAGTAATGTTTTTCCTAGACAATCTAAGACCGCCTCCTCTTACTAGGGTCATTCTCAGGACAAGCTGTAATTCCCCTAATTTTCCACCAGTGTTTCTGAGCCCATCCTCATGCTATTTTTAGAAATGATTCACAGTGAGTCCTAGGTACTTCTCCACCACAATGCTTAAGTGCTCAGTGAGTGGGAGTGTGTCATAAGAATACATGAAATATTAAACCAGTGTGTAATTTGTCAGTTGCACAGATTATATTGCTTCAACACGTATCTTTTAAAGGTCAGTTTAAAGGTACAGTACGAACACTATAGTAAATATTACACTACAATACTCAGAGTTTTCACTAATCCTGCTCTCTGAAATAGGGCCCTGTACTCAATTTTTGTATTTATTATTTTCACCCTTGCTTTGGCGATGTGAACGCCAATAAAGCCCCTTTTGAATCAAGCTGAACCCTGCTTTATAAGGACAGTGTGCCTGCGTAACACAACAGGGTGTTCACTGCACCATTGTTTCTGTTTAAATAAACATTCTGCCATTTTGGGGGGGGCTCAACACAGCCCAGGTGTTGGCGTGGACGTGGAAGAGTCTGGTTAATAATTCCACTAACACAAATGAAATGAGCAGATGACAATGCTGCGCGCAAAACAACTGTGTAGTGCACGCGCAAGCGTAAATTATTTCTTTTCATTTGGATGATGTGCTGCTGGATCAAAGATCATAGAGCGCTATGCGTAGGGCGGGGTTGTCAGGTCCGCTTATTAGCCACGACTCTGGGCTTGTTTTTTTGTAAAGTCGCTTACAAATATTGGTAGTCGCGGTTTGCGGTTTTTTGGGCTTGTTTCTAAAGTGGAGTTGGTTATTTGGGCTTGCTCTCTAAACGTCACCTTTCTCTATGTATATCCGTCTAATAAGTTATTTAAACCAATGATAGTATGTCGGACTGCAGGATGTTTCCACAGCTCCGCTCCCTCTGCCCCTCTCCTTCTCCGCATAGGCCTACACACAGGTGACCGTCAGTCAGTGAGACTTTTCACATTTAAATTGCGTGATTAATGGAAGTTCTTTAACTGTTTCGCTAACAAGTGGGTGAAATATGGAAAGAATACAATAAAGATTTATAGAAAGAAAGAGGATTAAAAGATTCGACTTCAAGTGGGGGATGATTCAAAGGGAGTGTGCAGATTCAGATTCTGTGTGAAATATGTACTCATCATTCAGATCTTGTTCAGCATACCAGCACTGTTACAGTGAAAGTAAAATGGCTCGTTATATGCAACTTCTTTACTTTCATTTTCATTCATTTATTCTCTCCACGTTTTTGTTCGGCTAGTTGGTTTGGTAGAGTTCAAGGGCAGTAAATATAATGTATTTGTAAAGTAATTTTGAAATGGTTGCTTATGAAACGCTGATAAGTTCATGCATATACATATATATATATATATATATATATATATATATATATATGATTAAGATTAAGATTAACTAATACAGTGGCCTCTGGCTATTTTTAAGGATGTCATTTTCATGCCAAACAACGCAAACATTCCATAAACAACCTGCATTTTATATCAATTCCAGAGTGAGCAAGTACCTTGTAGCTGATATAAAAAAAAAGAAATTGTGGAAAGAGGCAGGATGAACTGCACTCTGTTTTGTTAGTTTTGTTGAAACATTCAATTTTGTTCATTTGCAGAATGAGGGAAATTGAGTGGTAGTGTATTTTAATGTTCAGAATTTCTTTTTTTTTTTTTAATCATACATTCCAGATGTAAAAACCATTAGCAAAAACATTCAAGGGCACTTGCCCCAGGATATTCAGATGGCCCTTAGTTTGAAACTTACGTGTTATTTGTAGTAGGCCAATCTACCCGCTTTGTTCAATATAAAGAGCATGAAGAAATGTATAAAGATTTGGACTTCTAGCAAGATGGTCATGACGGCTCAATGGATTTGTTCTGTTTTATACACAATATATGAACTATGGAATACACAATATTCTTCCAAATTAGTGTTTGTGTATTTTAATATTCAGAATTTCGCTTCGACAAGCTCTGTCTTTTTTGACCATACACCTGTTAGCATCCCTGAAGGTAAATCTAAAACCATACTATACTGTAAAAACACTCTGCATTGAAAATGTTACTTAAGTAAAAGTATGAAAGTACAATCTGGAAAATGTATTAAGTGTTAAAAGTAAAAGTACTCAATGCTCTGTACTCCATTTAACTAATTAAAAGGAAAAGCAGCAAGTCCTCATATCAACCAGTCTCCATACAGGGGGAGGACATTGAGGTGGTGCACACCTACAAATATCTGGGGGTCCTCCTGGATGATAAACTGGACTGGTCTTCTAACACTGACGCCCTATACAGACCCACTAAGAACTGTGGTGGAGAGGGGCACATTGAACAAAGTGAAAGCGATAATGGACAATAGCAGATAGCCTCCTGGAGTGAGAGTGGAGCAGCTGCAGCAGTTGGCTCATCTCACTGCGTTGCAGAACAGAGTGTTTCAGAAGATCCTCGTCCCCATGGCAATAAGACTATTTAATACATCCTGAATCCAGTCACACACACACACTAACAAATTTTCACAACTGGACTGGACTATGTAATGGACAATTTTATTTTAATTTAATCTCTATTTATGCATTTATTTTATTTCGTTTGTTGTCTTTTATGAGCTGCTGGACAGCTGAATTTCCCTTTGGTATAAATAAAGTTCTTTCTATTCTATTCTATTCTATTTCAAAAGCTGGACCCATGAAATGGTTTTGCATGAAAAGGGGTTTAAAGAATTACCAAAATAGTTTCCAATTATTTTCTAATCAGTCGACTAATCACTTCAGCTGCATTTAGATAGGGTCTTGATGAAAGGGTCTTTGTGCAAAAATCTTAAATTGTAAATTAACTTAAGTTTTCAAAAAAATATGGAGTAAAAAGTAGAATATTTCCCTCTTAAGTGTGGTGGACCAGAAGTAGAAAGAACCATGAGCATAAGATACTCAAGTAAAGTGGAAGTACCTGATATTTGTACTTGTACTTGTAATGATAATTATCATAACTTTGTTTGTAAAACACTATTCAGATCCCAGTTAAAAAGTGGGACAAATAACAGTTATGGGACAAATAAAATAGCAGTCATCATCAAGATAAGCCAGCAATAACTGAACAAATATGTTGTGAATATGATTATTACTTTGCAGTAGTCACATCAAAGTGTCAGTGAAACATTGATGAGTGCCTGCCCATTCTTTAACTTCTCTTGACTTACAATGAAAAAGACTGGACTATTTCATAACTCTCCATACTCTTCAGTGTATGTAGAATTATGAGAAATCCAGACACAGAAATAATCATTAGTCAGAATTCACCACAGGGAGGATAATCAAAGAGGAATGAAAGTGAACATGGACTCGAATCTGAGAACTTTAGCTTCAGGTTGATTTATTGTTGTGTTAGCAACACAGAAGGGTTTTTTGTTGTACCTCATGTTGTCCTGTCTTCTGCTCTTTGTCAGTGAGGCAGGAGAGGCACCCTACATCACATCAGCTGGATTCCAGTTCCTCTTATTGGACACAGCCTCTCAGCTTTGGTACTTCACCTTGCAGTACCTCAAAAGTGCACAGGTATCTGTGTATCATCTTCTGCTTTGACCTGATTACCTTTAATTGAGTTAGACCAGTGGTTATCATCATAATCATCTAGTCTCATAGCCTGTCATTACTCTGATCAACACATCTTCAAGCAGAGAGGGCTCTAATCAGTGACATGAGCTGCTGCATTGATTGGCTAGAGTTAAAACCTGCAGACTTTCAGGTCACAGTGATCCATTTCTATGGTTTCTGAGTAAGTAGAAAATGTGACAAGCAAAATACAGGAACAGGCCAGGGACCAGTTAATAAGCAATAATATTAATAATATTTATCAGTATATAATAATTGAATTGCCTGTTTTCAGCTTTCAAACATTTGGTGTCCTTACTCATCTTTACTAAGAGGCAAATCCAGTAGCAGCAGCCTCGCACAGGTCAGGGTTTTTTTTTTAGGATTTTAGGACATTTTGGGCTCTCCTGGACCTGTGTCATGGGCTCCAGGGGATCTTCCACTGGCCCTACTGTATTTTTAAATTAAAAAAAGCTCTATTTTGATGCTTATTTTCTGCCCTTTGGTACCTTGTCTACATTCAAAATACAAAAAAGAAAAAGAAATCCCAGAATGAATAGATAAATTTCAATTCTGAATTGGAAAATGGTTGGCGGGCTACCAGCACCGTATTGCGGGGCAGATTGGGCCCACAGGCCACAAGTTGAGTATTATTGATTGAGGAGTCTAAATTTGTACACAATTGCCCTCATTTATCAATCAAATATACAAACCAGAGAAGATCTGAGCATAGAAATCATCTAATAATGGGGTTCACGAGTGATACATGAAATGTTGTTATCTCGCTGATCACAGCATCGGAATAATTGGGTGTTGATAAATGTGGCAGCTGAAAACTTTTTTTCATTTACATATCCCACTCCACTATATTCTGGGTTTAGAGGCCTCGGGCCTAGAGTTTAAAACATGGACCACAGCCAAGAAGAGAAAATTCTTAGAGCTAGAAATGCAAAAACTGATATCCTCAGGTCCAATCCTACCAAGTGGTTCTATTTGGCTGCCTGAAAAGTGGCATCAAAGGAAGTTAGAAAAACACAGTATGGAAAGAAATCACTGCTGCAGTCAACAGCTGGGCTGGACAACCAAACTCCAGCTAAGGATGGAATATTTGATTTATATATCCATGATGCGTACCTGCCTATAGCCTACACCTATTAATAATATTAGCCTACATGTATTATATAATATTGTCATGATATTCATATACAAGCTTAAAATTGACCCAAACCGAGGAGCGTGTGGCTGTGTGCCTGTGGGGCTGCAACAGCAAACTTTCCTTTTTTACCTTTTAAATGCCTCTGTGTCCTTGTATATCAGTTTGTGTTCTGTCACTGACTTTGGAGGTTTTTGTGGGTCCATGAACACAGCGCAGGTCTGGCTTTCCATGAGTTCTTTTTTCCTCAGCAGTAGTTTGTGATTTGTGGGGTAAATAATTGATCTGTTGATTCAGTCAGAACTGATCAGATCAGATTGATGGACGAGAGGAACAGCTACTGTGAGTGACTGCAGACTTTTAGACCCAGCAGAATGAACGCTTAAATTTTACTTTCAATGTGCCTGACGTTCTGCTGCTCTGTCTCTGCCCAGAGTTCACTCTGCACTGTGACAATGTGGCGCCATAGATAACGGAACAGTTTATATAGTACAGTGCTGCTCACAGGGTTCCCGCGGATCCTTAAAAAGTTTTAAAAGGCATTGAATTCATTAATCTACAAATAAGGCCTTAATTGGCATTAAAATGTCTTAAATCAATCTTTCAAAAGTCTTAAAAATGTTAACACGTGGTAAGTAGGATTTTATGATTGTAATTAGTCTAAACTATTATACTAAAAATAATAGGTAACATTTATTTTTTAAAAATAGTTTGCCAAATAGCAGTAACGCAATCACGAGAGCGGAACCAACAAAACAGTGATGTGTTTGCGGCCGTGCGCGACTCTCAGAGCAGATGTATGTCGTTCATGTAGCAGTCGGACCACATGGGAAAGTGTAAATTTAATGAAAATTGGCTGTCCAACAAAGATTTTTCTGGATGGCTGAAACCGGTACCAGGCAATTTATACAAGGCATGGTGTATTTTGTGCAAGAAATGTTTCAAACTCGGCACAATGGTAATCAAGGCAGTGGAGTCCCACATGCACAGCGCGAAACACAAAGCCTCAAAATCAAGCTGTCAACAAACACTAGGTATTTCCCAGTTCTGTTCTACTCTACCGTGCCTCCACCCCCATCTCCGATATCAACAACCGGGACAGCAGCACCAAATCTCTAGACAATAGGCTCGTTCGAGATGAACTGCGCCTCGTCTGGAAACAGTGGAAAGTAGACAAGAGCAGGTGGTGGCAGCGGGGGGCGGTGACAAAAACCCGCGGTGAAGTCGGACAGCTTCCCGACAGTTTCCAACAGCCTTCAGTCCGTAGGCTACAGGGAGTCACAGACACACTCACATCCCGTCTGGAATGATGTCAATTCATTAAAAAAGTGATAAGACCCATATTTCAGTTTGTTTTCAGTCTCCAGTTGTTTTAATTATGATAGATTAAGTTATTAAAATGCTTTACAGGTGATCTGTAGTTTATGTTCATGGTTTATCCTCCATTTGACATGAACTCTCCTGTAAATCAGCATCATATCAGTTTGACTTGTCCCCTCAACTACACAAACAGTGTAGTTGACTGTAAGGTTAATATTTTCAGATGAAAAAAAAAAATCCAGGACAACAGCTTTCATTAAGGCTCAGTCAGATACAGCCAGGGCTTCACATCTGTACTCACGTTATTTTAAGAATCCTCACATCCCACTGACCACAAGTCTCTGTGGCTAAATACTTAAATAATTATAAAAGTCCAGTGTTAATATACAGTAGACTCTGTATAGTTTATGATGAATGTATTTAGTCTCTGACGACTAAACTTCACCATCAGTCACACAACATGTTTTCTGTTCACAGAATAAACCTTCAAATCAGACAAATACAATCTTAATCTCTAAAATTCAACAAAAATGAAAAGTTTATCTAAAAAGTCATATTGTTGAGTCAACATCTGAACCAATCAGCTGTTAGATCAGGTGAGAGCTGCAGTTGGTCTCCACCGACTGCACCGCCTGGCTCTAAAAACTGCAGCCGCCTCGCTCTCGTGGTTTTATTGCCGTCCACTTTTGTAATATGTCAGAGCAAGTCGGGATGAAGTTGGACACAAAACTAACCGGCATGCATTGTGCGCCGATCGCCAGTGATCGAATCTGCGCAAACCTGGCTCGTCTTGAATGAACCTAGTGTTCGGGTGCACACCTATGCTAAAAGCAAAGGTACTGTGGTGTCTGAACACCGTGACAAAACACCAATCATACAAATCAAATGAGGGAGTTGGAGATTTATTCATTTATTTCATTTGTGTTGATTGTGTCGTTGGTCTTAAATTTCATTTCAAGTGGCATTAAAAAAGTCTTTAAAAGTCTTAAATTTAACTCGCCTTAAGCTGTAGGAACCCTGAGTGAACAGTCCAGTTTCAAAAATAGAAAATCTATTTATGGTGACAGATGTTTTTAGTTGTGCAGGCCACCACAAATAAATGAATGTGTGGGAAACCCTGCTAGGCTTCTAGTATTTAAATAATAACACTGTTGCAGGGTTTATTTGCTTATTTCTAATAATATTTTAATGATAAATAATTTAAACAAGCTTTGGCTTGCCAGTATTTAAAAACACAATGGACCAGTCCTTCAGAGCCAGTCCCACGGATCCAGTCCCACAGAGCCAGCCCCGCAGAGTCAGCCTTTACAAAATATATTTTCCCACATTTACTGCACACTTTTAAGTGATTTATATGTGGCTGCAAATAAGTATTAAATAATAAGCATAATAAGTAGCTCGCATCCACATTGATAAAGGCAGAGCTTTATGTGGAAATGATTGTATGCCCAGTTTTCTGTTGTACATTTATTTAATAAATGAGGGCCACAGTTAGTGAACAGTTGACTGAATAAATAAATGGTTCAGGAACAAAAAAACAAAATCCTTGTTGGCTCCTAATGTCAAATATCTGCAGGAAATGTCAAGTGTCAGTGATGGGAGTATTTGGAAAAAAACAAACATCAGTGAATAAAAAAAAAGTATTTAAGATAGATAAGATACACCTTTATTGATCCCACAATTGAGAAATTCCAGTGTTACAGCAGTCAAGGCGAAAGAGTCAGATTAAAGATTTCAAAATTTAAAAAACGTAAAATGAACTAGGCATGCAAAAAGAGTACAAAAAATACAAGAAACAACAATAAATAATAATAATGAGCAGTGAATAAAAAGTGAGCAGTGGATTAAAGTGAACATATTTAGTGCAAAGTGAATATTGTATGTGCAAATAAACAACAACAACAACATGGGGGACAGTTATACTTATTATGGTGTCCATAAAGTGTCCATAGTGTCCCTAAAGTGTCCATGGTGCAGTTCACTGTGAGCAGTGCTGGTTATGTAGCCTGACAGCAGCAGGCAGGAAGGACCTGCGATAGCGTTCCTTCACACACTTTGGGTGAATCAGTCCATCGCTGAAGGAGCTCTCCAGAGCTTTTATCTCCTCCTGCAGAGGATGGGAGTCATTAGTCCTCAGAGATGACAGCTTGGCTGTCATCCTCTTTTCTCCCACCACCTGCACAGAGTCCAGAGAGCATCCCAGGACAGAGCTGGCCTTCTTGAACAGCTTGTCCATTCTCTTCCTATCTGCAGCCGAGATGCTGCTGCTCCAGCAGACCACTCCGTAAAAGATGGCTGATGCCACCACAGTGTCAAAGAAGGTCTTCAGCAGCGCCCCTTGCACTCCAAAAGACCTGAGCCACCTCAGCAGGTAGAGTCTGCTTTGGCCTTTCCTGTACAGTGCTGTTACGTGATCAGTCCAGTCCAGTTTATTGTTAAGATGAACACCCAGGTACTTATAAGATGTCACCATCTCAATGTCCTTTCCCTGGATGTTCACCGGTGTTGGGGGGAGGAGTCTGCGCCTGCGGAAATCCACTACCAGCTCTTTGGTTTTCAACGCGTTGATCTGAAGGTGGTTCCTCAGGCACCAGTCAACAGAGTCCTGGTTCAGTTCTCTGTACTCCCTGTCGTCCCCATCTGTGATGAGGCCAACTATGGCAGAGTCGTCAGAGAACTTCTGCAGATGACAGGTGGTGTGGTATGAAAAGTCTGCAGTGTAGAGGGTGAAGAGGAACAGTGCCAGCACCGTCCCCTGCGAGGCCCCCGTACTGCAGACAACCAAGTCCGATACACAATCTTGGGTCCTGACATACTGCGGCCGGTCCGTGAGGTAGTCCAGGATCCAGGATGTGAGGTGATTAGCCACCCCTACGTGCTCCAGTTTGTCCCTCAGAAGTGCAGGCTGTATGGTGTTGAAAGTGCTAGAGAAATCAAAGAACATGATTTTCACAGAGCTTCCAGGCTTCTCCAGGTGAGAAAGAGCTCTATGCAGGAGGAAGATGATGGCGTCGTCCACCCCAGTGCCAGGCTGGTAGGCAAACTGCAGCGGTTCCATTGAAGGGCCTACTGCAGGGCGGAGACGAGACAGGACCAGGCGCTCCAGAGTCTTCATGAGGTGCGATGTTAATGCCACCGGCCTGAAGCTGCTGAAGTCCTTGGGGTGCAGAGTCTTGGGCACAGGGACCACGCAGGATGTCTTCCACAGCTGTGGTACTCTCCCCAGTCTCAGGCTCAGGTTGAAGATGGTTTCAACTATCCTGCACAGTTGGTCTGCGCAGGACTTCAGGAGCCTGGAGCTGATGCCGTCTGGACCCGCAGCCTTCCTCGTCTTTATCCTCCTCAGCTGATCTCTCACCTGACAGGTAGTGAAGGACAAGTTGGAGCAGGGGGGCTGTGTGCTGGGGGGTGGGGGTGAGCAGTGCTCACCCCCACCCCCCAGCACACAGCGTCGAAGCAGTGTGCCAGGAGTGTAGGTGGGGGGGAAGGTGAAGGTGAGGAAGAGGGGGGTGGCAGCCATGATGTCTGGGCCAGGGGAGGGGCAGACTGATCAAATCTATTGAAGAACAGATTCAGATCATTCACCCACTGCTGGTCGCCTCTGGCCTTGGAGTCTGGTTGTTTGTGTCCTGAGATGGTTTTCAGACCTCTCCAGACTCCGCTGACATCGCTCTGCTGCAGCTGTTCCTCCATCTTCTTTTTATATCGTTCCTTTCCCCGCCTGATGTTTCTCCGTAGCTCCTTCTGCACGGCCTTCAGCTCCTCCTTGTTTCCAGAGTTAAAAGCTCTCCACTTCTCCTTCAGGAGAGCTTTTATATCTGGAGTAATCCAGGGTTTGGTGTTGGAGAAGCAGCGTACAGTCCTGGTGGGTACGGTGCTTTCCACACATAAGTTAATATAATCCGTAATGCATGATGTCATACTGTCAATGTCCTCCCCATAGGAATCGCTGAGTACCTCCCACACAGTAGCCTCGAAGCAGTCTTTCAGGGCCTCCTTGGCCTCCTCAGACCATCTTTTCACAGTGCGGGTGGTTGCTGGTTCGCGGGTGGTTGCTGGTTCTCTCTGCACCAGAGGTCTGTAGACAGGCAGAAGATGAACCAGGTTGTGATCAGCTTTTCCCAGTGGGATGAGTGGTATGCCTCCTTGGTGTTGGCATAAAATAAATCCAGTGTTTTATTGTCTCTGGTGTGGCAGGAAACATACTGGGTGAAGGTGGGCAGGGTGGTGGATGGACAGGTGTGGTTGAAGTCCCCAGAGATCAGAAGGAGGGCCTGAGTGTGCTGTGTTTGCAGCCTATTCGTAACAGAATGGAGAATGTCACAAGCAGAATCAGCCTTTGCAGACAGGGGGGACATACACTGCTACCATAATGACATGAGAAAACTCCCTGAGTAGATAATATGGTCTCATGCCAACAGCCAGCAGCTCAATGTCCCTGCAGCAATGCTGTTCCTTGATAGTGATGTGCCCAGAGTTACGTCATTTATCATTCACAAACACAGCCAGCCCCCCTCCTTTCCTCTTACCGCTGTCCGCTGTCCTGTAGTATCTGATGAGCTGGAATCCGTCCAGCGCGGCGATCGTGTTCGGTACTTCCGCGTTCAGCCATGTCTCGGTAAACACCAGCACGCTGCTCTGCCGGTACTCCCTCTGATGGCGAGTCAGCGCCGACAGCTCGTCCATCTTGTTGGGGAGCGATCTTACGTTCCCCATGACGACGGACGGGAGGACGGCTTTGTACCGTCTCCTCTGGTGTCGGCGCTGCACTCCGGCGCGACATCCCCGTTTCCTTCTTCGCAGCTCGCGAGGAATATATTCAATTTTATTTATAAAGCCCAATATCACAAATCACAATTTGCCTCACAGGGCTTTACAGCATACGACATCCCTCTGTCCTTAAGACCCTCACAGCGGATAAGGAAAAACTCCCCAAAAAACCCCTTTAACGGGGAAAAAAAAACGGTAGAAACCTCAGGAAGAGCAACTGAGGAGGGATCCCTCTTCCAGGACGGACAGACGTGCAATAGATGTCGTACAGAACAGATCAGCATAATAAATTAACAGTAATCCATATGACACAATGAGACAGAGAGAGAGAGAGATGCAGGTAATGACAGTAGCTTACAACAACATTAATGAAAGTAATAATATTATAGTTATAGTTCTGGTTACTGCGGTACAATATGTTGAAAGTATGTATTAATACCTGGCAGTATACATATGTGACAATAATCATATGTGTATAATAACACATGTATGAAGTATGACTAATGACTAATGATGGCAGCAGCAGCAGGAGGCATCTGGCGGGACCACGGCAGCAGCACAACCACACACGTCACGCTGTCCAGGCACCGCTGCGGTATGAGTTAATCTGAGAGACAGTGGAGCACAAAGGCTCCGAAGAAGAAGCCGAGTTAGTGACATCCAGAATGGCCGGGTTAGCTAAATGCAGTAATAGGATACGAGAGAGAGAGAGAGAAGGAGAGAAGGGGCCCAGTGTATTATAGAGGGGTCCTCCAGCAGACTAGGCCTAAGTCAGCCTAACTAAGGGCTGGTACAGGGCAAGCCTGAGCCAGCCCTAACTATAAGCTTTATCAAAGAGGAAAGTCTTAAGTCTAGTCTTAAATGTGGAGACGGTGTCTGCCTCCCGGACCGTAACAGGAAGATGATTCCACAGGAGAGGAGCCTGATAGCTAAAGGCTCTGGCTCCTGATCTACTTTTGGAGACTTTAGGGACCACGAGTAACCCTGCGTTCTCAGAGCACAGTGTTCTGGTGGGATAATATGGCACTATGAGCTCTCTAAGATATGACGGAGCTTGACCATTTAGAGCTTTATAAGTTAACAGTAGGATTTTAAATTCAATTCTGGATTTTACAGGGAGCCAGTGCAGAGAAGCTAAAACAGGAGAGATATGATCGCGTTTCTTAGTTCCTGTTAGTACACGTGCTGCTGCATTCTGAATTAGCTGGAGAGTTTTTAAGGACTTACTAGAGCTACCTGATAATAGAGAGTTACAGTAATCCAGCCTTGAGGTAACAAAAGCGTGGACCAATTTTTCTGCATCTTTTCGGGTCAGGATAGGCCTAATTTTCGCAATATTACGCAGATGAAAAAATGCAGTCCGTGAGGTGTGCTTTAAATGAGAATTGAAAGACAAATCTTGATCAAATATTACTCCGAGGTTTCTTATGGTAGTGGCAGAGGCCAGAGCAATGCCATCTAGAGAAACTATGTCATCAGATAAAGAGTCTCTGAGTTTGGGGCCAAGAACAATAACTTCAGTTTTGTCTGAATTTAACATCAGGAAATTGGTGCTCATCCAAGTTTTTATGTCTTTAAGGCAATTATGGAGTTTAGTTAATTGATTGCTTTCTTCTGGCTTCATTGATAAATACAACTGAGTATCATCCGCATAACAATGGAAATTTATAGAGTGATTTCTAATGATGTTACCTAAAGGCAGCATATATAGAGTAAACAGGATTGGTCCGAGCACAGAACCTTGCGGAACTCCAAAACAAACTTTAGTACGTAAGGATGGTTCATTGCGAACGTCAACAAATTGAAAACGATCAGATAAATAAGATTTAAACCAGCTCAGTGCTGAACCTTTTAAGCCAATTAAGTGATCCAGTGTCTGCAGTAGAATTTGATGGTCAATTGTGTCAAACGCCGCACTAAGATCTAATAAAACAAGTACAGAGACGACTCCTTTGTCTGAAGCAATCAGAAGGTCATTTGTAATTTTAACTAGAGCTGTCTCAGTGCTATGATGCACTCTAAATCCTGACTGAAATTCCTCAAATAAATTATTATCCTGGAGAAAATCACACAGCTGGTCTGACTACTTTCTCAAGGATCTTTGACATAAAGGGAAGATTAGATATTGGTCTATAATTGGCTAACACCTCTGGATCCAGGGTGGGCTTTTTAGTAGAGGTTTAATTACAGCTATCTTAAAAGACTGTGGTACATAGCCTGTTAATAAGGATATATTGATCATATCTAATATATGAGTGTTAACTAAAGGAAAGACTCTTAAGTAGCCTAGTTGGGATGGGGGTCTAAGAGACACGTTGATGATTTGGATGAAGAAATCACTGCAGTCAATTCTTGAAGAGAAATTGGGGAGAAGCAATCTAAATATATATTAGATTTTACAGCTGTGTTTGAGGTTAGATAGGTACTATCTGAGGGCAGGAGGTCATGAATTTTGCCTCTAATAGTTAGAATTTTGTCATTAAAAAAGCTCATAAAATCATTACTGCTAAGGGCTAAAGGAATACAAGGCTCAATAGAGCTTTGACTCTCAGTCAGCCTGGCTACAGTGCTGAAAAGAAACCTGGGGTTGTTCTTATTGTCTTCTATTAGAGCTGAGTAATAGTTTGCTCTGGCATTGCGGAGGCCCCTCTTATAAGTTTTGAGACTGTCTGTCCAGATTAAACGAGATTATTCCAGTTTGGTTAATCGCCAATTCCTTTCAAATTTTCGCGATATTTGTTTTAACTTATGGGTTTGAGAGTTATACCAAGGAGCGAACTTTCTTTGCTTTTTTAACTTCTTTTTAAGAGGAGCTACAGAGTCGAGCGTTGTTCGTAGCGAGCCTACAGTGCTATCAACAAAATGATCAATTCGGGAGAGGTTAAAGTCGGCACGGGAAACCTCTGTTACTGAAGGTATTGGTATTGAATTTAACGACGAAGTAATCTTTTCCTTAAGTTTTGCGACAGCACTATCTGATAAACATCTAGTATAGTAACTGTTGCTGAGTGGCGTGTAATCGAGTAAAAAGAAATCAAAAGTAATCAGTTAATGATCCGATAGCGAGGGATTCTGTGGAAAGACTTTTAGGTTATCAATTTCAATTCCATACGTCAGAACTAGATCGAGGGTATGGTTAAAACAATGAGTAGGTTCATGTACACCCTGACTGAAGCCAATGGAGTCAAATAATGAGATAAACGCTGAACACAGGGAGTAATTATCAACGTCGACATGAATGTTAAAATCGCCTACAATAATAACTTTATCTGATTTAAGAACTAAACTGGATAAAAATTCTGAGAATTCAGATAAAAATTCAGAATACAGGCCAGGAGCACGGTACACTATAACAAATAAAAGTGGCTGCGAGGTTTTCCAGGTCAGATGTAAAAGACGAGGCTTTTTTCTGATTAACAGGCTAGAGTTAAAAATGGCTGCAACTCCCCCTCCTCGGCCGCTGCCTCGAGGAATGTGGGTATTATTTTGACTGGGAGGAGTGGACTCATTTAGACTGACATATTCATCTTGACACAGCCAGGTTTCAGTGAGACTGAGTAAATCAATATGATTATCTGATATTAATTCGTTTACTAACACTGCTTTAGACGATAGAGACCTGATATTTAACAGTCCGCATTTAATTCTCCTGTTTTGTCTTTCTGTCACAGAAGAGGTTTTAATTTTTATGAGGTTGTTATGCACAACTCCTCTTTGTTTAATTTTAGATTTAGATAATTTAGGCGGTCGGGGGACAGACACCGTTTGTATAAAGCTATTAAAACTATGGCTGGGTAACTGAACTAGAAGCTCAGAGAGGCGTTTAGGACATCTTTTCTTATGTACATTTCATAATTTGTCTCTTTCAGTCCAGAGGGATGGACCTGGTGGAGATCTTGTCCTTCTTATTCCAGCTCAGTTTTTCTACTCTTGGCAGAGTAAGTGTGCAGCAGTTTGCTTCTGTGTGATCCTCAAAGCGGTGTGTGTGTGTGTGTGTGTGTGTGTGTGTGTGTGTGTGTGTGTGTGTGTGTGTGTGTGTGTGTGTGTGTGTGTGTGTGTGTGTGCTGAAAAGCAACATGATAATGTTGGCGGTCTGAGGCCGGGCCAGAGCAAGATGCTTTAAACATTCAGGGCTCAACCCAAACTTGGGCATCCATGTGGGATTGGTTCAGATTCACAGCAGCTGTATGCATCATTTTTTAAGCCATTTGGAATAAGAGAATGCCTAAAAATATTGATATCATTTGGTAAATACAGGAGAGTTGCCAAGGATGAAATGAATCATCCTGGCAAAACATACATCCTATTTGTATCTGTGTCTCTCTTTATTTTCTCCAGCTTTCTCCATCATTCTGAAACCATTTCATGCTTCTTGCAGTTGGTCAGCGCGGTGCGGATGGTCACATGTTGTTACAAAATCTTGGAGCTGCATGGTTCGGTATTTAGACCCTTCACGCACAGTTACCCATGCTGCAGTTGCACAATATTGCTGTCCATACTGTGCTGACCCCAAGAAGCATGGAGCAGGTTTAACACATCAAATGTTGAGGATGACTAATTTTCACTCTTAGCAAAAAAAAAAAAAAAATTTAGAGTCATAAACTGATGTTACTATTTTTAAGATACATAACAAAGGTAGGGTAGGGATTTGGAATAAACAGCATTACTAATCCTGAAACTGTACTGGAGTAAAGTTCACAGAATGACCCACCCATTCTAGCTCAACCCTTGATCTGAGGTTTTACAAATTCTAGTTTAGTTTGAGTTTCTTTATTGATCATGTGTTGCCTGTGTGCCTCAGGATTACTCAGTGGAGGGCATGAGCGAGTCATTACTCACCTTCCTGCAGCATCTGCGGGAGTTTGGACTTGTCTTCCAGAGGAAGGTGAGACTGAGAAGGAGAGGAAAGATCGACTAACACTTACGATACTGTCAGTACCACTTCATTACTGTCAGAAGAAACTGTGATGATCTTCATGGGGACGCTGGGTCACTGCAGTGACAACACAGTGATACACGTGAAGCTGCATTGCAACTAGAAAATGAGTCAACAGATACACTCAACTGAAATAAAAAGGAACAGATGGTTTATGTGATTATATGTAACTGATGTTCAGCTGTAGTGCATGTTCAAAAGTGAAAGTCAGATAGATTGGGTATTGTATTCAGGTATGTTATAGCAATAACAGCTTGTACATCGGCAGCAACTAATAATGGCAGTTACCGACAGCTCAATCGGACCTTAAGGGAATATTTAAAAGTGATTATTTGTATATCAGTTATTTACCCAATGTAACACTGAGGTCATGAAGTAAACTTTGTTTTTATTGCATGCCCCCCCCCCCACCCCCACCCCCCCACCCCCAAAAAAAAAGTTTAGAATACATGTATGAAACTGAACTAAACAATGAAATTGTTGAGTAAAATTAGTTTGGATATCCTGCATGTAATTATAAGTATTCTGAAACCTTAGATTTCTGTCATTTTTGTCTATTTTCTGTCTATCATTTCATCAGAGGAAGTCAAGACGCTACTACCCCACCAGATTAGCCATCACTCTGGCTGCAGGAGTTACTACCAGCTCTTCACCCTCCTCCTCCTCCTCCTCCTCCTCCAATTTGACTTCCACCACTGGTACTGGAGACGCAGGCTTTATTGTGGTAGAGACCAATTATCGTATCTACGCCTACACAAGTATGTCTGAACCGGGAAGCTTTCTGTGCTGCATGTAAACACTAATAAATACATTCTATCAAACGTTTAAGTCCCTGTTCATATTGGAGTATTTGTGAGAGGACTGGGAGACTCTTGTACATGGGGTTATAGCAACACTAGCTGGCTGTGGTTCTGAGTAAGTTGAGTGAACTGTGAACTGCATTAGGGTTAAATCATTAACACCAGTGTCTACCATACAGACGACCCAGGTACACTTCCAGTAGCAAGACATCAAGGAAGAGTTCAACATTTATTCATTGTCTCTTAATGCATTTGGTCATATTCTCTTGTTAAAATGCTTCACATCACAGCAAAAAAGATGCATAACTTGGGGGTTCCTTACAGAACCTGTACTGACTTGATTGTGTGTCTCTCCCAGACTCTGAACTTCAGATTGCGCTGGTGGCTCTCTTCAGTGAAATGCTCTATCGCTTCCCGAATGTAGTGGTGGCTCAAGTAACAAGGGAGTCAGTGCAACAAGCCATCGCTAACGGCATCACAGCACAACAGGTACTCAACAACTGCACACACTGTACTACTACAGGACAAGGTCAGGGTTTTTCACTTATATAATTAACAATGCAAAAATATGAGAAATATTAATAGAGAAAAATATATGCTACCACAACAGTGCCCTGTTGCCCCACACATACCCAGATATTATCCTAACTCACTTTTGTTGTGTTGTGACTTTAACAAATTCAGGAAGTGTGTATTAAATAAAATAAAAAAGAAACTTCGTCTTTGACATGTGTATATGCACATTATGTAATATGTAACTTTTCACCTTAAAGGACCAGCTCACCCCACCCCAAAATCAAAAATCCATATTTTATGACGAAAAAATCAAACATAAAAATCATTTAAAAACATTAAAACTGAGCATTTTCAACAACAATTAAACACTATGCATTAAATCAATTTCACTCCTTAAAAAGACAGTTAACCCAAAAATCAAAACTCCATATTTTACCTCTTACCTGTAGTGCTAAGTATCACCTTAGATTGTTTTGGTGTGAGTTGTCAAGTTTTCAGCCACTGAGATGTTTGTCCTGTCTCCAATGTAATGGAACTAGATGGCATTCGGCTTGTAGTGCTCAGAGTGCCAAAAAATACATTTGAAAACCTTTCTTTTTCCAGAAGTCATGACCTGGATACTTAAGATAATCCACAGACCTTGTTGTTAGCAGTTTCATGTAGGAACTATTTTCGTTTTTCCTAACTATACCTGCCAGCTATTTCACTATGCAGAAGGAAACATGCATCTACTGCAAGCTCACAAATCCTGCAAATCTTGTCATCCAATTCATAGTGGTTTTGTGCTGAGTCCTTTTTCATGCCTTTTTGTCTACACCACACAACAACACACAGAGGTCAATGAGTCCCCTTTCTCTAAAGTCTAACCAGATAAATAATCAAAGGCAGTGTCCAGTGATGAGCAGAATTCTACAGTATATGTGACACATGAAATGACCATTTGTATATCAATTACTCACCCTGTGTTACATTGAATTTGTGAAGAAAGCAATTGTTTTTTCCCACATGCCTCTGGTTAATGAAGAATCCAAAAATGAAGAAAATTCTTGGTGAATTGAAGTCATATACAACCACATTTCACAATGCAAATATATTTCAAAACACACATTGACAAGCCATCACACACAACTGGGCCCTATTTCAGAAAGCAGGCTCAACAAACTCTGAGCCTAATCCTGATCTCCGGGTTGACTGAGCCTGAGCTGGGAAACTCTGAGTATGTTCAGCCTGAGGAAAGCGCGTTCACGGTGAGCAGCAAAAACCATAATCAGTAGAGTGCAGATAACGTGATTTTCAATGGCAGAAAGCAGAAAACTTGTTTCATCCCAGCTGAGTCAGAGATTTTACTGACCGTGAATGAAAACATGAGAAACAAATCTAATGTAGCAGCTGCAGCTAAACAGCATGAGGTGTGATGGGAAAAGATTGCAGAGTGTGTTAATAGGTAATGTGAAGTGATGTTATGTAATGTGATGGGTTAATGTGTCTAATATACAGAAAATATATCAACATTTTTACATCTTAACAGTGTTCATATATTTTAATATAATTTGCTATATCCTCTTATTCAGCTGTAATCTGATGGAGCCCAAATGCACTAGGCAGCAACTCAAAATCAAACACAAAGATATTGTACAGACTAGTAAACATTTTGTTTATACTTACTTAATTCTGTCAATATTAGGCTGAGGTTAATTGAATTGTTGAATTGCTGTTAAATGACTTCTGGTTCACTTAATCTCCTTTATTCTCGGATGGAGCTATGATGGGATGTTGAGTCCCATAAATGAGCCAATTACACTGCGGAATCTTTGAACATATGAAAAGTATTCATAAATCATTGCATCATGTATCCACGTAGATTAATTTCTTGACAAACCTGCAGTTCTGTGGAATTCCTCTTTTTTTTAAAGATTATTTCTTGGGCTTTTGTTGTATTTAATGGCAAAACAGCATAATGTTAAGGGGGTGGGAAAGATGCATGGGAGGCTGCAGGCTGGGTTTGAACCTGTGGCTGCCTTATCAAGGACTGAGCGTCAGATCACGGTGCGTTCGCTACATCCACTAAGCCGCCGATGCACCACGCATTATTTTGATAATCGTTTTGATTTATGCCCAGGGAAAACTATGAAAAACGGGCAAATGTCTTTTCAGAGCCAGAGTCACCTTTCTTACAGCCTGACAAACCGCTGTCTTGCTGATGTGTTCAGTGTCTCTGATGTTGTAAAGAAAACTGCCGCTGCTGAAGAATCAAAGGGCAATGCATGCACTTTGCTCCAATGATAATGTAAATCCACGATGTGTAATATTTGATATATGTGGGTGGAACAGATTGTTAGATAAATGATAGCGTGTGAGGTCAAACAGTATCTGTCATATAGTCACTCCTCTGGGGAGACATCCAAACTGGGTCTAATCACCTTCTCCTTAGCAACAGCTTCTGAATTAATTGTGCCTCAACGTCCATGACTTCATTCACAAAAGGACATGTTTTTACTTTCTGCTACATGCTCAGCCTCAGGCTTAGATGAAGCAAACCTGCGAGCTAGCAGCTTTGTGAAACGGAAAACTCAGAGTTTCCCTCATCTCAGGCTCAACATACTCAGAGTTCTCACTAATCCTGCCTTCTGAAATAGGGCCCTGGTGCAGTATAATCCAAGTCTCATACAGTGGTGGAAAAAAGTTTTCGGACACCCTTAAAATTTTACACAATCTCAAATATTATCATGAAATATTTGTGGAAATATTTTTGTGTTTAAAAAGGTGTGGCTGCATTAGACAGATACAAACAAATACAAATTATTTTTTTTTTGTTTATTGTGTACAAGAAAATCTAACAAAACTAAATTCTTGACAGTTTCAATATGTCAGTTCTCAACATTGTCAGTATCAAAGTCAACAAATAACAGAGAATGTGTTCAAAACTGAACAAAAAATAAATAAACCATCACATCATCAAATTAATATTTAGTAGTCCTGCCATTGGCACATAGTAGAGCTCTAATCCTGGCTGGCATGTTCCCCACAAGCCTTTCACACTGTTGAGGGGTAATCTTGTCCCATTCTTCTTGAATTACTGCTTTTAATTCTTCTAAATTCTTTGGTTTATGCTTTGAAACAGACCTTTTGATAATCCACCACAGATTTTCAATGGGGCTCATGTGCGGGGATTGAGCTGGCCACTCTAAGACCTGGATACTGTGCTCCTGCAGCCAAGTTCTACTGGCCTTGGACGTGTGGCAAGGGGCATTATCTTGTTGAAACATCCAGTTTTTACCTCGACGGAACAGTGCACGCGCAGAAGGGAGCATGTGGGTTTCGAGAATGGTACAATACTTGGTAGAGTTCAATGTGCCATCACAGACAGTGAGATGACCAACACCAGCAGCACTCATGCATCCCCAAACCATGATACTGCCTCCACCATGCTTGACAGTAGGTACTGTACATGCTGGAGATAAAGCTTTGCCTGGCCTTCTGCGTACCCTCACATTAGTAGGAGGAAGATAAAGCTGGAAACTGGACTCATCTGACCACAAAATCTTCTTCCAATGGCTGTCCAGTTCTTGTGTGCCTGGGCCCAACGACGCCGGGCTAACCTCTGTCTCTCATTGATCAGGGGCTTCTTGATAGCCTTGTAGGACCTTAAGCCATGATCTAAAAGTCGGCCACGTACATTGCGGGTGGAACACTGGACACCAGTTTGGTTTGACCACTGCTGCTGAAGCTCCTGTGATGTCATTCGGCGGTTTTGCCTGCACATGTGGATCAGGATGCGGTCATTTCTTGCTGAAGAAACCCTTGGACGCCCAGATCTTGGTTTGTCTTCCAAGCTGTTGGTTCGTCTGTATTTCTGCAGAGTGTATCCAACTGCTGAAGGACTGCATCTGCACTTCCTGGCTATCTGGCGGCAGCTGTACCCTTCCTGGCTGAGAATCTTCATCTTCAGGCGTGTTTCCTGCATTAGGTTCCTTGTTTTAGCCATTTTTGTGTCTGAAGAACTTTCAAATGTGCTGGCTTTATATAGACACGAAGCTTGGCAACAAAAATTGTGTTTTTTAATAAAAAAGAACGACCTTCATCACTGGTACCAAAATGACCCACTACTCAAAATTTCTTATGTATTTTTATGGAACCAATCAATTTTAAGTTTTTAATGGCTTTTTTAGGATTTATTTAGTATTTTGGCTGTGACTGTACTAAAAGAAATTGCACTTGAAGACCTAAGAGTGATTCTTAATGCAATATTTCACAAATGCATGGGGTGTCCGAAAACTTGTTTCCACCACTGTATGTCCAGTTGTGCTACTCAAATAGACAGCCATTTCAAGCGGGCAACTGAACAGAAAGTAAAACTTGTCTATGTTTTGGTGAATCTGAACAAACCTTAAAAATACCAAAGTCACACAGTAACACAAACAAACTTACTGAAGCGGTGGTAGACCAGCAGCTGGCGTGTTCAGTGAGGTAAAATTACTGTTTTTGCCAATCGAGTCTGGCTTTAAAAAAAGCAAAAATCAAACTTCACTTTCTGTTCAGTTCCCCATCAGAAAGGGCTGTCTGTTTGACTTCAATTCATCAAGAATTTTTTCCATTTTTGTGTTCTCCATTCACCATGGAGTCATGCGAGAAGAATGCAGTTTTCTTCACAAATTCAACAGAACACGGGGTGTGTAAACGATTTACCAAGGCTCATTTGGGGAGTGAAGTATTAAGATTTAACCAAAAACATTTTTAAAAAGTAGCTTAGCCCTTTTTTAAACTGTTGGTACCAATGCAGGTACTAGGAAAATACAGTGGCATGCAAATTTTGGGCACCCCTTTTCAAAATTTGGCTTTCTGTGAATAGTTAAGTAGAAAATGAACTGGCCTCAAAAAGGCATGAATTTAAAGATGAAACATTCTTGTCAACATTTTAAGGAAGATTGGTGTATTGTTTTTGTTTTGTTAGAGTGGGGAAAAAATGAAAGGAGCACCATGCAAAAGATTGGGCACCCCAAGACATTTTAGCTCTCAGACAACTCTTAACAGGGTCTCAGACCATAATTAACATGTTAGGACTATGGCTTGTTTACAGTCACTGTTAGCCCTTTTTGACTGCTAAAGACCTGCAGAAAGATTTATCACTCTGGAGTGGTGGTACACCGTTCTACTGTGCAGCGACACCTGTACAAATATGACCTTCATGAAAGAGTCATCAGAAGAAAACCTTTCCTGCATCCTCACCACACCACAAAGGAACATGTAAACAGGCCTGATGCTTTTTGAAAACAAGTCCCGTGGACTGATGGAGTCAAAATAGAACACTTTGGACATAATGAGCAATGGTATGTTTGGAGAAAAGGATGCAGAACTTCATGAAAAGGACACCTGAATTGTTAATCACAGGGATGGAGGGGCGTCGGTAGCGTAGTGTATAGTGCCGGCGACCCATGTACAGAGGCAGTGCCTCGCTGCAGCGGCCGCGGGTTCAATTCCGGCCTGCAGCCCTTTGCTGCGTGTCACTCCCCACTCTCTCTCTCCCCATTTCACACACTGTCCTGTCCAGTGGCATGGAAAACATTTCACAGATAGAGGGAAGAATGGATTCAATTAAATTCCAGTAAATTCTGTAAGCAAACACCACACCATCTGTAAAAAAAGATGAAGATGAAGAGAGGATGGCTTCTACAACAGGACAGTGATCCTAAACACACCTCAAAATCCACAATGGACTACCTCAAGAGATGCAAGCTGAAGGTTTTGCCATGGCCCTCACAGTCCCCCCTTAAACATAATAAAAAAATCTGTGGAGAGACCTCAAAAGAGCAGTGCATGAAGACCGCCCAAGAATCTCACAGAGCTTGGAGCCTTTTGCAGGAAGAATAAGCGAAAATCCCCCAAACAAGAATTGAAAGACTCTTAGCTGGATACAAAAAATGTTAAGTTTAGGGCAAGTATCACAGCCAAAGGGGTGCTACTGAGTGCTGACCATGCAGGGTGCCCAAACTTTTGCTTTAGGTTGTTTTTAGGGCTAGGTGATAAATCGATTTTATCGATTAATTCGAATTTGTAGTTTTGGTCGATTTGTTTTAATGAAAATCGAGTTTCTCTTTAAAATCTGCCACCGCCGCTCCCCGCTGGGCTCCCGTAGTTCAGAGTGGGCTCACCCCTCCCCCCCGCGCGCTTGATACACAAACAACATGGCAGCGAGCGGGGAAGAACTCGTTCTCAAGAAAGGGAATGAGTTCTTCAGCGCTTTTGTGTGCTCACCTGTGTCTGTGTGTGTGTGCGCGCCCATCAGGGCCGAACTCCGCCGTGCGTGACACAGAGCAGAGGAGGATTTTAGATGCGCACTGTGTAGGGACAGAAATGACATGCCGTTGTGTAAATAAGATAATTAAGTGTTACCAACGCCAAGCTGGCAGACCCCCAAACCGTAGTAAAGGGACCATTAGCTCCTTTAGCTTGTGTTAGCTCGTTGTGGCAACAACACATAAACAACAGGACTTCGTCTGCGTTGGAGAACGGCACTTTATTTTCAGCACTGCAGGGATGATGCACAGCCTCTCTCATCAGTGTCTGACTTTTACATAGAGGGAAATAACTCAAAAACAGCATGCAGAACTGTGTAGGCTTCTTCACTGTGGCTGCTCGATGTAAACAACATAGCACATGCCTCACTTTCTTCCTGGGGCGCATCCGTCTGACGTCACACACCACACCCGGCACACTAACATCTCATACCTCCTACATCAACTATACACATACACAGCTCCACACACACACACACACACACACACACAAGCCACACACATCAGGCTCAGCCTGTAACGTAAGGCTATTTAGTTTGTTTAATAAAAGGACAAGGTTTTGACCTGTTCTGTAGGAAAGGTAACCTTAATTGACTTCTGTTTTGATCCAATATAATGGTAGGGGAAACACTGCCGTATGATAAGAAAGGGGTCCGGTGGAAAGCGATCACAGATGCAGTCGCGATGTATATTGCAAGAGATATGGTGCCCATACAGTATATAGGCTACCGTGGAAAAGCCGAGGTTTATACACATGCTGAAAGTTTTGGACCCCAGGTATGTGTTACCAGGCCGCAAATATATATTTTTTTAAGTAGGAGGGGAAAAAATGATTTAAATCGTGAATCGGATTTGTTGTGGAAAAAATCAGGGAGATTTTTTTTTTTTTTAGGCCATATCGCCCAACCCTAGTCGTTTTCATTTGTTGTTGTTTTGAAACTGTAGAAGATTGTAATTAAAAAGTAATCTTGCTTAAAATATTGAAGAAATGTGTCATCTTTAACTTTGGAAATCAATTCATCTTCTACTTACTTTACTATTCGTTGTAAACGAAATTTTGACCAGGGGTGCCCAAACTTTTGTATGCCACTGTATGTGTTAACAGAAATTGCACACATTTTGCCTCATGTCTGTATATGTTATGGAAATTGTTTTTATCCAACAGTATGTGTAGATTGGATTTTATTTAAAAACATCCACCTGAGTATGTTAAATCTTCTTTCATCACTACCCTCCAGATTATCCACTTTCTCAGGACTAGGGCTCACCCTGTCATGCTCAAACAGGTACATCAAACCATTCTTTCTTCTCACACTTCATTCTAACAACAATAAGTGGTTGGCCTTTAATGGTTCTACACAGTGTATCTTCATCCTCCATCTCTGTGCCTCAGACCCCAGTGCTACCTCCAACCATAACAGATCAGATTAGACTGTGGGAGCTAGAGAGAGATCGACTGCAGTTCACAGAGGGTGAGTTTATCTGTGTGTGTGTGTGTGTGTGTGTGTGTATGCCAGGCAGTAGAGGTTTGTCTTGCTTCTGTTTTAATTTGCTGTAAATGCAAACTCAGCAGTTCCTCCATGTTTATGTGTTGTCATCGTGAATTCAGTATAATGTATAGTATTTCAGCACTAACTATAGGCATTACTATCACCACAACAACAGCCATGTCATACTTACCACTCTGCTGAATGTACACCTATCAGCCAAAACATTAAAACCACTGACAGGTGACGTGAACAACATTGATCATCTTGTTCCAATGCAATGTTCTGTTGGGAAACCTTGGGCTCTGACATTTATGTGGTGCCACCAGACACGCCCCACCAACCTAAACACTAGTGCAGACTAGGTACCCACAGGACCCAAAAGATCTGTTAAAGATAAGTACAACATCTGTTGCACATCTGTCCGTCCTGGAAGAGGGATCCCTCCTCAGTTGCTCTTCCTGAGGTTTCTACCATTTTTTTCCCCCGTTAAAGGTTTTTTTGGGGGGGAGTTTTTCCTTATCCACTGTGAGGGTCCTAAGGACAGAGGGATGTCGTATGCTGTAAAGCCCTGTGAGGCAAACTGTGATTTGTGATATTGGGCTTTATAAACAAAATTGATTGATTGATTGATTGATTGATTGATTGATTGATTGATCTGAAGCCAACGCGTTTGTGCCAGACACTGTAGGACACCCCCCAGATGTCCTGTGTTCATGCCTTGACAGGTCAGAGCCAAGTCTGGTCCAAGGAGGACCCTCTGTGGATCGGGGGTACCTCTGGTGTACCAGCATGTCCCTCAAATGTTTGATCAGATTGGGATCTGGATTATCAGCATCATTGCTATCGACAAGTGCCATTGCCATAAGGAGGTTTACTTGGTCTGCAACGGTGTTGGGATGGGTGGAACACATCAGGTAGCATTTACATGAATGCCAGGACCCAAGGTTTCCCAATGGAAAATTGCACTGTAACAAGATGATCGATGTTATTCAGTTTTGGCTGATCGATGTACATCCTCTTTTTAATTTAATTGTTTTCATTTACTAAATAATTGCAGTCAGTTAATTTTTTGATTGTATGTTTCACTTTAAAAGCCTGCAACTGGCTCAGTAGGCAAAATCCCTCCCTTTCCTGGTAGTTTTTATTGTGTAACATCTGCAGGAAGTTACGTTTTTTTGTCAGTAGGTCAGGAGTGATCAATAAACAGCATGCAGAGGCAACTGAAAGTATTTGGTGAATGAAAACTGTTTTTCTTACAAAGAGAAGCTGAGAGTATCACCTCTGACTGGTGACAGAAAGTGTCAGAGTGGTGACAGTGTTGTTAATAGAATTAATGCTATGGAAATGTACATTATACTGATTGTATCATGTGAGCCTGTAGGACAGTTAACAATCTCGATTCCAAGAAAGTTGAGACACTGTGTAAAACATTGTAAATTCACCAAGTCAATAGAGCTAAGCAGCAACTCTTACTGTATGAGATGTTGTACACAGTAATAGAGGGGCTCAGTATTGATGTTGTGCTGGCCTTTAACCTCATGTCTCACCGGTCTGTATGTTGTTGATGTCTCCTACAGGAGTGCTCTATAACCAGTTCCTCTCCCAGGCTGATTTTGAAGTGCTGCGAGACAGAGCCCAGGTTGGATTGTTTTTCCCTATTATGATGAATGAATAATATATGAGCACATAACCAATACTACTATGGATTTTATAATTAATTTAGATTTCTGAATAATTTATTTGTTTTCTAAATGATAATTTGTTTTCTGTCTCCGTATAGTCTGTTGTCAGAGATTACTATTGATTTACACCCTGTTAAAGGTCCAGTGTGTAGGATTCAGGGCATATATGAGCAGAAATTAGGTGTAATATAATATGTACATTTTCATATGTTTAACAGCTAAACAGTACATTAAAATCAGTGTTGGCAGTAACCCATTACAGTAATAAAATTACTTTTTCCAGTAATGTGTAGTGTAACTAATTATTGATAAAATTTCAGTTACCCAAAAACCAAACAACAAGATACTTTTGTTATCACATCAAGACTAATTTGAAATGCAACATCACATCAGCAGACTTACTTTGGTAATCATTGCACTGTGCAAGCACATCACAAAGAAGCAAGCTAATTTGGAGGGTGGAAGCGCTTCCCTTAGCAGCTGGAAATATTCCCATTACTTTGACTTTGTTGGGAGGAAAGATGACAAAAACACTGTTGCTGTAGACCGGCATCTTTCAGGCAGAGCCTTGGGAAAAATAGTCCCAGGCAACTGAAGACCCCCAGATAAAAAAAATATATACATATATATATATAAAAAAACTCTGCAAGCTACCTAGCCTTCACTACATTTACCGGTGATTACCCTGACATTCAGAGTCACGCATCTGAATTTTGGGGAAATGCGCAATTACTAATTTCTATGGGGTGTAACAGAAAATTAAAATAACAAGTAGCGTAACAATTTACTGTTGGCAGGGAGTAATAAGTAAAATAATTTTATTACTTTTGAAAAGTGTAACAAGTGATGAGTAGTATATTTTTAGAGTAACGAGCCCAACAATGATTAAAATATGTTTCTGAAATAGTCTGAGGTGAAAAATAGGCAATGCAGAATCTTGTTTGATATTTGATCAGCCCTGCAGAGTTTGACTGCAGGTCACTAATGGTGACGGACATGATTGACTGCATTGTTAGAGACTCCTTGGCTCAGATTGGTTGTTTTTGTTCAGGCGCATGGAATTCTTGCAAATGCCATTAGGAACAATACAAGGAGGAACCAGAGAAACAACCCCCCCCCCCCCCCCCCGGATTAAGTGTTTCGTGTACTTCTGCCAGGATATAGTGCTAGTGTCAGTAAATATGGCAGTTATTTTTATAGTAGTTTATAAGTTGTTTAAGTTATCAACTGTGGCTTGGAGAGAGAGATTTGGAGATTTTTTTTTCTCGTCTTCATTCTGTTTAAAGCCAGTATCTCTGCACAATTACAGCTAAAGATTAGGCTACACGAATATTTAAAGTATGATGCTATTTGTAGAATTAGATTTTAGTGGGGACTGCGTAGTAGTGATATGCGGTTCAACCCATAACCGCCCCTGGGCAGGTTCAGGTAAGCTTATGAGAAAAAATCATGAACATATTTTGTTTAGTTGGTCAAAAAGTGACAAAGCAGCATTCTGAGTAAGTTATTAATAACTTAGAGAAATAGTGTGTGTGCAATAGTCCACCTTCTCCTTTCCTCACTCTCTCGCCTCATTTGCAGACCAATAGAAGAGTTGAATGTGAAAATATGACATTGGGTACAGCTCTACCTGCTACCTGGGCCTCTGCTTCAAAAATGATCCACCCCTCCATCTCCTGACCTTTCCAACTTACTGCTGCTCTGTCACCATTTAATGACATAATCATTAACTGCTTGCAGTTCCATTAGTTCCTAGTAGTTAGATGACCTTTGTACCTCTTTGATGAATTCCATGTAAGTGAGGTGCTGACCTGTCTTTAATTGCCTGCTGTTGTTTAATAAAGTCGCTGTGATGCAGGGTCTGGGCTGTCTGGTGTGGCAGGACGTGGCTCACCGGGTGATGGTGGTGACACCACAGGGACACAGTGAGGTCAAGAGGTTCTGGAAACGACAGAAGTCTAACCCCTAACTGGAGGAAGAGAAATGAAGAGCAGTAGTATCACACCTGCTTGCTGTTCCTCCTGTGACAGGATTTTCTTTCAGCTACAGTTGTTCATCGCTGTGAGTGCTGTAAGACAGTGGAAATGAAATAATTTCTCTGTATATTTCATGAAATGTTGACTTTCATGTATCCTGAATTAAATACTGATAAGATGATGATACCCCTCTGCTCATTCTACTTTCATATTGAGTAGTTATGTTATTTTCAGAAAAGTCAATAATTAAATTGTGTCTGATGTACTGTAGATAAAGCAATGTCTAAAGATAGATGTGTGTAGATTTACATGGACCAGGATGCATGTGCAGGTGTGTGAGCATGTGAACATTCATTCGATTTGTGAGTAGAAAACATAAGATTGAGGTGCTAAAACTTGCAAAAAAGCTGAAGGGCAGAGGTGTATATGACACTTAGCATCTCACGAAGAGAAATGCTGTAATTGCACGACAAGCAAGTATCCTGAAGAGGGAAAAGCAAATTCAGGACACCTGGACAAGGAAATGCAAAGTTACGATAAGACAGAAGGGTACACCTGAACAGCCTTAAGTAATAGCTGTCAGGGGCATTACAGATCTAATATAAATCATGATGAATATCACGGTGAAATACGAGGTAAAATATTGTTTGTGAGTGATAAAGCTGATATAAGAGAATGTGTGAATACAGAGACTTCAAGCCTTTTGACTTTTGACCAAGTGATCCACTTCTACCGGAACATTAACATATGACCTGTGAATATTATTTGTTTATTTTATTATTATTTTTTTTTAATATTAAAATAATCCAAACAAGACAAATACCATGAAACTGCACAAAAACAAAACAAAACCACTCCAAAACAATACAACAATTAAAACAAGAGCACAACAAAACATCACAAACATACAAAACGTAACCAGAGACAAACAAATAAATAGAAAAATCTCATCATTCTTCTAGACTTGGCCTTAATGAATTCCATTTTTAATCATAATCATTCCTTGTTCCCTGTCTGTTAGCAATAATATCTTCCAACATAAAATAATGTTTTAAGAACGCAAGAAAAGTGGGAAGTGTCAGTCTTTCTTTTCCTTTGCTTTCAAAAATAAATCTCTTGCCTAACAAAATAACAGTGTTTACAATGCTAGGACATCTATTTCCCAGTTCACCAACTATTATTGTTTGAGGGCACATATTTAACATAATTGAGTGCAATGCCAGCCATTTCTTAATGTTTATTCAAAAGCTCACTACATGAGGACAAAACCAAAATAAATGCAAAATATCTTCAGCTTCAGATTTACAAAAACGACAATTTTCATCATCTTCCATATTCCAAATAAAAGAGTTTTTCTTGTAGGCAATATTTTGTACAAAATTTTCAACTGAAAATATTGTGATTTAGTGTCTAGAAGAGATTTATAAGTTAAATTATACACAAGTGCCCATGGCAACGGGGTATCGAATTTTAACCTCCCAGTACACTTGAAATTTAAGTGGTTTATCATTCAAATCATATGCCTGCAAGAAAAATGCATACATAAAAGAATTTATCATTTTTCTTTTAAGCCAAAAACATTTTTTATGAAAGGTTTACACAATTTCCTTCCCGCGTTTTTCATATTTCTCTTCCAGTCTGAAGGCACTGCAGCTACTAATTGGTGATATCTAAATTCTGAACAGAAAAATCCATAAGTTTCACAAAAAATTTTGTAAGAATAAATGTCACTGTTCAAATCAGTTATATTGTTTATAAAAATAATACCTTTTTGAACAAATTGTTCCCAAAAGATAGGTAATCTGTTAATTAATATACTAGAATTGAGCAATATCATTTGTTGTAAAATGGCGTCAACAGAATCTGGTGGGAAATACTGGAAATGCAACCATGCTTGTATCATGTCTATAAAAAAGGGTGATAAATTAGAGAGGATTTTTTTTGTATACATTGAAAATGGATTTTTGCAATCTGAACAAATGGAAGAAGTTTATACTTAAATACTGGAAGAGTGTTACAAGTAAGTTGTGAAGAGCTCCAATTGGGATTCCAATATATTTTCTGTGACCATGATGCTTTTAAAGACAGGTTTAATGCTTTAAGATTAATTAACTTTACTCCTCCTTCATTCAAGCCATTATATATATATATATATATATATATATTTACACCTGATTTTTTTTTTCTTGTTTATTATTCCACATAAAATTAAAGACTATTTGAGTATATCTTTTATAAAAAATTTCATCAGGCGATGGAAGAGATATTAACAAATAAGTAAACTGAGAGTTACACAATGAATTAACAAGGGTGACTTTACCAAATAAGGATAATGTTGATTTCCATGGACATAATGTCTTCTCCATTTTGTTAAGCTTTCTCTCAAAGTTTATTTTTAGAAGTTCATCATTTGTTTTGGAACATGAATACCAAGGACATCTATTGGTCCACCTGACCATGTATGTTTTGAATTGCAATAAAGTTTAAATGTGGAACCATGTAAAGAACCTAATCACAAAATAATACATTTATCATAATTTGGCTTCAGGCCAGGCAGAATCGCAAAATCATCCAACTCTTTTAGAAGGGCATTTAAATAATTTTCTTTAGGTGACAAACAAAAAATTGTATCATCAGCATATAATGAAATATTTGATTCTACTCCATGACAATCTAGACCTTTAATATTTATATTGTTTCTCATTTTTATCGCTAGTGTTTCTATTACCAACAAAAATAAATATGGAGATAGGGGGCAACCCTGTCTGACTCCCCTAGATAATGGAAAACTTTCTGACAAATAACCACTATTTATAATTTTACTTGGTGGATTATTATAGAGCACTTTAACCCAGTTTATCAAGGAGCTTCCAAAATTGAAGAATTCCAAAAATTCATAGATGTCCTCCCATTTCACAGTGTCAAAGGCCTTTTCAAAATCAGCCACAAAAATTAAAGCAGGTTTTTTTCTTTCTCATAAAATTAAATTATCTCCAAAAATGTCTTATCTCCAATGACTCTACCCTCCATAAATCCATTCTGGTCTTTATCAACAATATCATGAACAACTTCTTTAATTCTAGAGGCAATGCATTTAGATAGAATTCTTTTATCAAAGCACAATAATCCAATTTTTTTAATTTAACTGTATCTTTGTATTGACCATTTCCCTCTTGTTTTAAAAGAAGAGAGATCAAGCCCTACTGCTGGGTTCCAGTCACTCTACCAGTCTCAAGTGAGTAATTAAAGCATATTAACAAGGGATGTTTTATATAATCATAAATTATCTTATAAAATTCGATTGGAATCCCATCTAGACCTGGTGAGTTGCCTGATTTAAAAGAATTCATGTTTCATTCATGCTTTCATTCTCAGAGATCATACCATCACAATTTTGTTTCTGTGTTTCTGATAATTTTTTGTGATATAAAGCAGGGAAAAAGGAGTGGTAGAGATCTGGTGGTGGGCTGCTCTGTTCTTCTAGGGTGTAAATATTTTGAAAAAAGGATTTTCCATCTTCTAAGATTTCATCTGAAGATGATAACACTAAACCATTCTCAGTCACCAATCGAGTCATTTTTTCTTGTTTGATTTTGTTGCATAAGTTTCAAAAAATAGGCTGTGCATTTCTCACCCTTCTCCATCCATGTAGCTTTAGAACTATTTATAATGCCACTGACTTTTTTATGGTAAAGTCTCTCTAACTCTCTCTGTTCTGTCTTCATTTAAACTGTTTATTTCTTGTAGCAATTTATTTTCGTAATGCACACATAACTTATGTTTCCAAGAAGAATATTTTATGGAATGTCCCCTAAAAGAACATTTTGTGGTGGACACTAACTGGGAATGTCACCTCAGAATAGACAGCACAGGTGGAGGTGATTAGGTGATGTCAGCGTGGGCGGGGTGTGTTAAGTTTGCCCTGGCTGTTGTGGTGTAGAGTTTTGTTTGGAGTTGGAAGTCTGCCAGTAAAGAGAGACTCAGCTGCACTCCCGTCTACTCGTCTCCTTTTTATCAGCTTCTACATTGGTGACCCTGATGTTTGATTATGTCAGTGGAGGCGGTGCCCCCGTAGTTTTTGCGGCTACAGTCAAGTTGCCGGAGTTTTGGCAGCATGATCTGGACCCGTGGTTCCAACATATCGAGGCGCAGTTTAACCTCCAGGGAATCACAACGGACGGCACCAAGTATTATCACGTGGTCACAGCGTTAGACTCCTCCACAACCCCGCCGTGTGATGGGATTGCTGAGGGACCCACCGGCGGCCGGAAAATACGACGCTCTGAAGGCACAGCTCCTACGGTTGTTCCAGCAGAACGGGCTGGTCGCCTGTTGTCCCTCAGTGGCTTGGGAGACAGTAAGCCTACCGAACTGATGGAAAATATGCTAGCACTGCTTGGTTCTGGGGACGCTACGTTTCTGTTTATACAGCTGTTCTGCCCGCACTGCTCTGGCCAATTTGCCTCTGGTGTGCACAAAGGATTACCGGGGGTTGGCGGAGGAGGCCGACAGGATCCTGCTGGCGTCTCGACAATACAGTGTGCATGCCATGCTTCCACCGCAGCCTCAGCTCCTGCTGGGGGAGAGGGTGGCAGCTCCGGTGGCTGCTGTGTCTGATCGCCGGAGGGAGGATGGACTGTGTTATTCGCCGGTTTGGTGATAAAGCCAGATGTTGCATGCAGCCTTGCTCTTTTTCAAGCCAGGGAAACGCCTTGGCTGGTGCTCAGTAGTGGCTCTGAGCGCTGGCGCCATGGATAAGCTGCTGTTCATTAAAGACACTTTGTCGGGGAGGCACCTGCTGGTGGATTCGGGCGCCCAGTGGAGTGTCCTGCCAGCATCCACCATGGACGCTTTGGGTGGCGGACACGGCCCCCCTCCGGACGCCGCTAATGGGACTCCTATTTGCACCTTTTGCCCCAGGCTTGTGACTGTGTGTTTCAATGGATGTCAGTTTGGATGGGATTTTCTTATGGCTTCAGTCTCGGCGCCTATACTGGGCGCAGATGTTTTTTGTGTGCTAACAGAGTGTTAGTGGATGTGGCGAACTGCCACACGGTTTCGTTTGCTACATATCCCTGCACTCTGGGGGGGCCCGGACCGCTTGCCCTTGCTAACATCCTCGCTGCGGGGGATGTGTATCAGCAGCTCCTCGCAGAGTTTCCTGCCCTGACTGTTCCCGCTTTCTCTGCTGCAGTCGCTAAGCACGGAGTGGAACATTATATCACCACTGTCGGCCCCCGTTTTTTGCATGCGCACGTCACCTCGATGCAGCTAAGTTGACTATAGCCAAGGAGGAGTTTGCCACAATGAAACAGCTCAGCATCGTGCGCCACTCTGACAGCCCGTGGGCCTCACCTCTGCATATGGTTCCCAAGGCCAGCGGGGGATGGTGTCCCCGCAGGGATTTCCGGCACCTCAACAGTGTTACCACTCCTGACCGGTACCCTGTCCCACACATTCAGGATTTCTCTGTCCAACTGGCAGGGACCGCGATCTTCTCGAAGGTGGATTTGGTGCGTGGCTACCACCAGGTGCCGGTCCACCCGCAGGATGTGCCCAAGACCGCTGTCATCACCCCTTTTGGACTGTTAGAGTTCTTGAGGATGCCGTTTGGCCTTAAAGGGGCGGCATAGACATTCCAGCAGTTGATGGACTCCGTGCTGCGAGGTATGTCATTCCTATTTGTGTACCTGGATGACATTCTGGTGGCCAGTGCCTCTGCTGAGGAGCACTTGTCACACCTCCGGCAGCTTTTTGAGCGGTTCAACGAGCATGAGCTAATTGTGAACCCGGCCAAATGTCAGTTCGGCCTGCCAGCCATTGATTTTCTGGGCCACTGTGTCTCTCCACAGGGGGCTGTTCCCCTGCCTGCCAAGGTGGAGGCAGTCGCCGCTTTTCTGCGCCCTCGCTCTGTCAAGACTCTGCAGGAGTTCCTCGGTATGGTGAACTTTTATAACCGGTTCATACCACATGCGGCTCTCCTGATGTGCCCCCTCTAAGAGGCTCTGAGGGGCAGGAAAGACAGCCAGGACGTGGACTGGTCAGCGGAGAGGGTCCAGGCATTTGAGGACGCTAAGGCTGCTCTCGCCAGTGCTGCCATGCTAGCACACCCGTCCCCTGCTGCTCTTATGGCTCTCACAACTGATGCCTCTGAGTATGTGGTGGGGGCGTTGTGTGAACAGTGGGTGGCTGGTGCTTGGCAGCCTCTCGCCTCCTTCAGCAGGAAGCTGCAAGACAATGAGAGGAAGTACAGCACGTTTGACAGGAAGCTTTTTCTCTCCACGCGTCACTTCAGGTTCCTGCTGGAGGGTCGTGAGTTCACCTTCTTCGTGGACCATAAGCCCCTTACTTTTGCCCTGGCCAAGACCACAGAGCCGTGGTCAGCGCGGCAGCAGCACCAGCTCTCTGTCATTTCTGAGTTCACCACGGATATTCGGCAAGTAGCTGGCAAAGACAATCTGGTGGCTGACTGCCTCTCCCAGGCACACATCAACTCTGTGCACCTGGGCGTGGACTATGCAGCCATGGCCGCTGACCAGCTCTTGGACTCAGACATTCAGGGGTTCAGAACGGCCACGACAGGACTGCGGCTGGAGGATGTGGAGTTCCATGATAGCAGGTCCACACTGCTCTGTGATGTCTCCACTGGCTGGCACCGCTGGGTTTTTGATGCCATTCATTCCGTGTCACACCCAGGGGTTAAGGCGTCAGTTAAGTTGGTGGGGGCCAAGTTTGTCTGGCCTCAGGAAGGATGTCAAGAGGTGGGCAGCCTCCTGTGTGGCATGCCAGCGTGCCAAAATACACTGTCATACTAAGGCCCCCCGGGGCCGTTTTTCATCCCAGAGAGGAGGTTCAACTATGTCAACGTGGACCTGGTGGGTCCGCTGCCCCCTTCCTGTGGGTTCACTCACATCTTCACTATGGTGGACAGGACCACCAGGTGGCCGGGGGCTGTTCCCCTGTCGTCTACCACGTCTGCGGAGGTGGCACGCGCGTTTATCTCTGTCTGGGTGGCCCAGTGTGGCATGCCATCTGACCTGACTTCTGACAGGGGCCCCCAGTTCACCTTTGAGCTGTGCAACGCCGTGGCAGGGGGGGTGTTCCCCTGCCTGCCAAGGTGGAGGCGGTCGCCGCTTTTCCACGCCCTCGAGTCAAGACTCTGCAGAGTTCCTCGGTATGGTGAACTACTGCTAGTTTCTTCCGGTGGCCTCGGCCCCCTGGTCCGCTGCAGCTCACTGGTCTGCCTTCCGCAATGCCACCAGCATTTTCGCCCCCGTTCCTGTACATAACTGCCTCCCCCAGTCCTACATCCCAAAAGATCTGATGTCAGCCGAGTACGTGTTCATCCGCCACAGTGCACATCGTTCCCCACTCCAGGCTCCGTATGACGGGCCTTTCCACGTCCTGGAGGTGGGTCCCAAGAGTTTCGTTGTAGACATGGGGGGGAATCAGGAGTGGGTTTCAGTGGATCGCCCTAAGCCTGTTCACGTGGCCCCGGATGGACTGGTGACGCTGGCTCAGCCCCCACGCCGCGGCCCGCCCTCCCACCTCTGCCCCTTTCTCGTGCCCTCCCGCCTCTGCCCTTTCCTCAGGCCCTCCCCCTGTTGCTACCTCTGCCTCTGTGTCAGCCCAGCCTCGTCGCCGGTGTGGACGCCCCCCTGCCTTTGTCCCTCCCCTTCCCCCTGTGACTGTTAAGTGCAGCCATTATGGTCGAGGGGTCAGACCTCCCAAATTGAATAGAGACTGTTTATTTGTAATGTTATGGGGTTTTGGGGGGGCTGTGTGGTGGACACTCACTGGGAATCTCACCTCAGAATAGACATCAGAGGTGGAAGTGATTAGGTGATGTCAGCGTGGGAGGGGTGTGTTAAGTTTGCCCTGGCTGTTGTGGTGTAGAGTTTTGTTTGGTGTTGGAAGTCTGCCAGTAAAGAGAGACTCAACTGCACTCCCGTCTGCTCGTCTACTTTTTATCAACTTCCACAATTTAAATGAATCCCATACAATATGGGGATTGGCACTACCAGTATTATGCTTAAAGAAATCAGAAATAAATGTTTTTGTTTTTTCAATGAACAAATCGTCATGGAATAAGGATTGATTAAACTTCCAGAAACCCCGGCCCCTGGGAGAATCATCTGTCATCACATGGAGGGTTATAAGGGAATGGTCTGAGTGCATATGTTCAGTTATGTCTGTCTTTGATATCTTGGAACAGGGTGAGAAAGACAGAAGGAAATAATCAATTCGACTGGCCTGTTTTTTCTATGCCATGTATACCTAATTTTTTCAGGGTTTCTAAAACGCCAAATATCAATCAAGTCAAGAGAAGACATAAGAGCTTGAATGGCTTTTAATGCCTGTGGGTAATAATTAACGGAGTAACTTCCAGACCTATCTGTCATTGAATCCATCACCGTATTGAAATCTCCTGTAAAAATAACATGGGCCCCACAATCTTTTAATTTTTGTACAGCCTGTACAGCCAGACTCGTGAATACTTTTAAAAAATATAGCATCATCAGTATTAGGTGCATGCAAATTAACCAGACATAATCGTATAGATTTGATTGGGAGATCTACAATAATCCATCTTCCATCCGACTCTCGTAAAGTTGTATGGATTACATATTCAGTATTTCTCGCAATAGGAATTGAAACCCCCCTTTTATTCCTACTCCCATGACTGAAGGAAATATGTCCTCCCCATTCTCTCATCCATTTAGTGTCGTCATTTGGCATCGAATTTGTCTCTTGTAAACATATAATATTAAATATATTTTTATCTTTAAGCCATATGAGAACCTCATTTCTTTTCACATTATTGGCTAACCTATTGCAATTATAGCTACCAATAACCAGCTCGTTGTTATTCATAGGGTGAAATAAAATTGTATTAGATTATAGTCTGCATTATGTGAACATAAAGGGAACATTCTCATATTTGGCCAACTTGTAGAATCAAAAAAGGAATACGATACACAACATAACATTAAACAATCACATATGAGACTAAACATACCAACAAACAAACAGGGCAAACATAAAGGAAAATAAAAATAAAAGATTGTCTTATGTGGTTTAAGAGGGAAAAACCACTCAAGTAGGCCTGCAAGTATATTGTGGAGGCATAATTAAGATGTCAGTTCAAATATCCAAATAATGTTGCAAAACAAAAACCGTATCCTTAAATTTTCTTTTCTTTTATTTTTCATTTTATTTTTTCCCTATCTTCCTAACCCCTACAGCCCATGCACAACTCCACTTTGTGTTCATGTTGCATCAGAAAACACCACAGTCAGATGGGCAAATATTGAATCATTCTAGCACCCATAGATTAATGTCACTTAACAGTCTTAATTGTCTAGCTGGAGTGAAAACAGCCATGGTGTGATTTCTTTGTCCTTAAACATTCTGCTGTTTATGTCAAGTTTATCTACAACAAGTCTTACCACATCTTTATTTTCACGATGCTCTTTTAGTTTAGGGATCAGTTTTCTTCTTCTTGCCACAATTTCTGGTGGAAACTGGTCGTTCAGTCCAAAGGGCTTGCCGGCTAGGCGTTTGCTGAAACTTTTAACAACAGCTTTATCCTTGAAGCGCACGAACTTCGTCACCAGCAAACGAGGCTTTTCTTGATGTTCTCTGCTGCACTGCATCCTGTGCACATGGTCAAACTGGATAGTTTTCACCATTTCCACGTCCATCTGCAGCTCTTTAATAAAAAACTGTCTCAATGTTGTCTCCGCGTCTTCACCTGGTGTTTCTGGTATTCCGGAGAAAATCAAATTCTCTCTCATGGATCTAGATGTCATCTGCAGCATTTTTTCTTTCATCTGTCCATTTTCGGATTTCATCACATTCACCAATGTTTCTGGTTTGGCAACCATGGTTTCCAGTGTGTCAGTTTTCTTTTTATATTCATCCAGTGTCGCACATATGAACTCGGATGTTTGTTTTACCTTTTGTACATCTTGCCGCAACTCATCCAGAATATCGAGCTTTTTGAGCCTGGCATCAATGGAGGCCAACAGGCAATGATTTACCTCTGTAGAGTAAGGGCTGTCTGGTGACCAACAATCCGGTTTATTTCGTTTGGATGGAAGCTTTTTCCCTGTGTCTAGGGCCTCTTGCTCCTCCGTTGACATGTGTCAACGCTGGCAGATAAGCTGCCCTTCTCGGTCTCTATGTCTCGGTCATTGTGGCACTATATTCCAACTTGTTAGTAGGTTTAAGTCATATATATGTTCCCCTAGAGATTTAAGTCAAGTTTTAAGTCATCATCATTTGGGAATTCAAGCTTTAGGTGAAAGTAATTATTTAAAATGTTTGCTAAACAAAGATGCCTCCACAGCGCGCTCCGTGTTACTCACGCATGCTCAGTCTGTGTACTCCGTGACCTGTGAATATTATTCTGAAGACAAATTAGATTCCAAAATGAGGGGTTTTTCTGTGATCCACTTTAACAGAAATAGTCTCTACAACAACTTCTTCAAAATGAAAGATTACCTTCAACAGTTTCAGCAAAGATTCAGTGTAATAGCAATCTCAGAGACTTGGCTGAGTGATGATAAAAAACAGCACAATATATTAGAGGGTTATGAAATATTTTTTGCAAAATAGGGCCAGCAAAAGGGAGGGGGTGTTGCCCTGTTTGTGATGTCTGCTCCTAAATGCAAGATTATTGGTAATATGACAACCGCTATTGACAATTTAATGGAATGTGTAACCATTGAAATTAAGGCCGAAAGATCCAAAAACATATCAATTAGTTGCATTCACAGAACACTGGGGGTCCTGTAATGATCAATTTAATGAAGCTCAGTGTAAATTCAATCAGGAAGACCTTCCCGTGCTCATTCATTCACAATTCTCCCTCTCCTACTCCCACTGCTTCCTCCAATCAGCTGCCTCTGGGCGTCCACTCTTCTAGCTGTCCTATCGTAATTAGCCACGACCTCCATCAGCTAATCAGGTTGTCACTAGGAGATTTTAAATCTGTTCTCTCCTCTGCCGCTTTCTGCTGTCATTCTAGGCAGAATCGCCACTGACAATTGCTCACCTTACCTTTTTTCCCTGCAGTCTCTTGTTGATTGTAACAGCCTCGTGCGACTCCTCAGCAGCAGTGGAATCATCTCACTCATCACGTCGTCCAGTTCAGGCAATTTCGCCTGTCATAAGTCATATTGTCAATGCGCGTCTTCTGCCTCCGTTTCCTTCTTCAGTCTCAAGCTCAGTGTCGTGTATGGATTCAAGATGTGGGCCCAAACTACACATAACATGATTTGTTTCTTCGGAACACATTGCATACGTACACCCAGATTGCCACGTGCAGTCCCCCGTTACTCCGGCCAAGCTTCCATGCACACCTTTCTTCAGTCCCTGGATATGCTTCATCCTCCGCCTCGCCATCGTCCTCATCACCGCAGGCCTCCACATGCAGTGGTCTCCACTCGCAGCCGGTGTCCACCCCGAACCAGCGCTTCAAACTGCCTCCAGCCTCTCCAGCCCTGGAGCTCCGAGAAGCCCCTGATTGCAGGCCCGCAGACCTCAATGTGGGCAGAGTCAAACATTTGACACTGCCCACTCCATACGGTGTCCGAAGAGGGACAATAAACTATAATGAATGTGGTGAAATGCAGGGATGAATACAATGAACTTAATTTTTGGTTTTACTAATTATGAAATACAAGATTGACACGTTTCACAAAATAACAGTAAATACCTATCAAAACATTAAATTACCTTAATTATTCATTCAATTATGAAATGGGGGTTCAGTGTCTTGCTCAAGGATACTTCGACATGCAGCTTGGAGGAGCCCGGGATCGAACTGCTGATCTTTTGCTTGGCGGACGACCCAACCTCTGAGCCACAGCCGCCCATGCATGGTCCATCTGGAGAATACCAGGCTCCATCACCTCCCCAAGGAATAAATCTTGGTGACTGTTTACCCAGCTCCATGCTGTCTGAATGTCACCAAGGATTTTCTGCTGCATCTGGTTACAAGACCAAAGTTGAAATCAGAAAAAAAAAATCCAACATGCAGTCACAACTACAGTTAAATCACAGCATAACACCATATTTGTAATTGTTTAAGAGGAAAATCCTAAACTGGACTAAGTCATAACTAATATTAAAAAATAAAAAATAAAAAATACGGATCCGTTTTGTCTTTTTAAATCCTAACCAGTTTTAGTCAGGTTCATGACAGACAGAATTCTGACAAACTAATAAATATTAATGCAAGTAATGAAATTCATTAACAAGGCATCGGTCACCCCAGCATTTTTGCTGGGCTTGTTGAGCCCTTTCCTAAAATTAAAATGATAGAGTGCTTAAACATGTTACAATAAATAGGTGCAGTTCAGTACTCACGATAAGTCATTTTTTCATTATCATTTGCCCTTCTTCACTGACCGAAAGGCTCTTGGATGCATCTCCATCCAGGCCTCCAAGGACACTCACTGCTCCTGCTGCTTTTTGGAGATATGGGGAGGTAATCTCCATGTATCACTGTTACGTGTCTCTATAAATAAAACAGAATAGACATGACAGGTATGATTATAAAGCCATAAAAAAAATTTTTTTTTCTTTTTTCCCTACTTGTCTGCATTGGTCTTCATAGCTTAGCGCCACAAAAGGGTCTAAGCTTCTTGTGAAGATTGATGCACTGTTAATCTTGCAGTCAAGTATTTTATACCCATAATGCGTGGTTGTGACCGTCACCCACCCTCCCTGGAGACTAGCCTAACAGCCTTTATTGGAAAAACTTCCTAATATGAGCCAGAGAGGGCCGTGATACACCAAAGTGTGTCAAGGGGGAAGTAAGGAAACAAGCAAGGGGGAGGGGGCAGGTGCTTAAGTCCTGAGTTGTATAGTGACAGTGCATGCGGAGAAGAAGGAGGAAAAACAAACAAACAAATAAACAAACAAACAAAAAAACGGGAGAAACAGGCAGTGTAGCTGATGTATTGTGGCCTTAAGGTGGTTGTGCTCCATGCAGATTATCAAAAATAAACATATACATGTCTACTATACTGTACTGAAAAACAAAAACAAAAGAGAAGTCTATACTGAACACCAAAAATGTGAGAGTCTTGGTGGAGGGGGAAAGCCCGATTGTAGAGAAGAGCTGCCAGCACGGTGTGGTAGGTTTGAGAAGCAAGTGGGCCCCTCTGGAGAGATTCTTTGCGATGCGTCACGGAGCTGAAGTATCAAACATGCACGCGTGTATTTGAACCCTCCCAATGTGTTTATGAAAACCATCACCAGGGTCCAGGGCCAGCCCTGCGGGGGAAGGGGGGCGGTATGGCACCCCAAGACCGCAGGAGCGCCCAGACCCCAAGACCAGGGAGCCGCAGAGGCCGCAGGACACCACGCAGGCCCAGGGACCTGGGGCGGCAATGGCTGGCACCCCCAGAGAGCCAGAGACACACCCCAGACAGGCCACCCACCACCCGACGCGGACCAAGATGTAGGTGTATGTGGTGCTTTAAAATTGGAGAACAGATAAGGATGGGCCGGGGGCAGCATGGAGGGCTACCGGACACCACTGTCCCATAGGCTGCCCCATCATGAAGCCCCCCAATCCATCAGTGGTCTGCACCTCAAAGAGTGAGTGTATGTAGTGCATTAAAACTGTGGAATGTGTGGTGAGTGAGCTAAATGTGGTTTAGGAGGCCAGGCCAGTGTAGGCCCGGCCCGAGGGCTGGAGGGATGGATGGGAGGGGCTAGAAGGTGGTGCCAGCCAGACCCCGGCGCTGCAAGGCCCCCAGCGCCCATGGACAGCGGGCCAGATGGGCCCCAAGGAAACCCAATGGGCCCCCACCCAACCCCGCCCCACAAGCAACTGCAGCGTCAGGCCCCCGCAATGGTCCCGACCTGGGCCACACTGCCCGCAGCAAATCGACCCCCAGCAGAAGGACGAGGCGCGCCACCAGGGTGCATGGACGACGGGCCCCACCCAGCCACCCCAAACCCCGACGCGCAGGAGCACAGGCCAACCCGCAACCCCGCCGGTACCCCCCCAGACCGCCACAGACCCAAAGCCGGACCCCCAGCCCATCCGACCCGCCCCCCACCACTGGCCGCACACCAACGGGCAGGCCCACACTGCACAGCACCAGAACACCCCCCGCGGGCAGCCCCCAGCCCCCACACCAGGCTCCCCAGCCCGGGGGAGGACCCCAGACCCGCCCGAGGCCGGGAGAGAGGAGCAGGGAGGGACGGGGAGAGGGGGGAGGGAGGAGGGAGGAGGGAGGGGGAAGGGCAGGAGCGGAGCGAGGGGGGAGCCCACCCACCCCGCACCACCAGGGGCAGAAAAAGCCCCCCAGGGGGGCCGGCCACGCCGCCCCAGGCACACAGGGTGAGCAGTCCAGACGCGCCCGGCCCCGCGATCCCCCAGAGAGCCAGGGAGCAGGCCCGGATTCAAGGGGGAGAAGGTGCACCTAACACATACTTAAGAGCTTGAGTTCTGATGAACCGCTGTGGTATATTGTGGTGAGAGAGATAAAGGGATTAGGGGTTACATCATTAACAGAAACCCGTTACATATTACACAACAGTCTTTCTTGAGTTGTAATATTTATATGTACAGGTGGCATATGCTCACAGGCTGAGTGGCACTATACAGACACGTTTAGTGAGTGAATAAATGGTGACAATTTTTCTGTAAAGTATATTAATTGGTTTCTGTGGCCAGCAGATATTTTCTCCAGCAAAATATGTTCTACAAGGAGATTCAGCCAATGGTTGATGTTGAGGGTCTGTTTATCTTTCCAATTGACTAAGATTGTTTTCTTGGCGATGGCGAGAGCTACAAGAAGAGAGTTGCAGTGGCTGTTTGGGAGGTCAATTGTCATCAGGTTACCAATTAAGCACAGGTTGGGAGATAATTGGATCCTGCAGTCCAAAATGGAGGAGAGTTTTTGAGTGACTGTTGACCAAAAGTGCTGGACGGGTGAACATAACCAGAGTGCATGAAAGTAGGTGTCAGCAGTGTCCTGAGTACACTGAGTGCATGTGTCAGATTGTCACATTCCATTCTATTCATCTTTTGTTGGGTGATGTGTGTTCTGTGGAGTACTTTAAATTGGATAAGTTGTATATTAGTGTGTCTTGTCATCTTAAATGTATTTTTGCATATCTGAGTCCAGAAGTCTGGGTCTGGTGATACACCCAGCTCTTTTTCCTATTTTAAAATTGGTAAATGTATAGAACTGGTCTTTGACAGTAATTTATAAATCTTAGAAAGGTTCTTCTTATTACTCGGAGAAAGCTTTGTAATACGTTTGGCAAATTCTGGTGGCTGCAAAGTGTCCTGAGGCGCTGGAATTCTCCTCTTGATTGTTTTTATCAATTGTAAATATTGTAGAAAATTTCCATTTCTTATTTCAAAAGTTTGAAATAAGTTTGTGTATGTCATAAGTATATTGTCTTGGAAAAGGTGATGGAGATGAGTTACTCCCTTCATCTCCCATGTGCTAAAATGGAGAGGTCTTTTGTTAATTTCAAAATCCGGGTTGTGCCAAATTGGAGAGAGTAAGCAAGGTTCTATCGGAGAGTTTGTGATTTCTAGTGTTTTCCACCAGGCTGATAAGGTGGAAGCAATCATTGGGTTCTTAAAACAGTTATGACGTCTGAGTGTAGTGGTGATAAACAGGAGGTCAGAGAGTTTTATATTGTTGCAGTCCGCCTGTTCTAGTTCAAGCCAGGAGTTGTAGTCTTTGTTAGGATATAACCATTTCAATAGATATTGTAGCTGGTTCGCTAAATAGTAATGTTTAAAGTTAGGAGCGTCCAATCCCCCTTCCAATTTGTTTTTCTGAAGGGTGCTTAGGCTAATTTTTGCTGTTTTGTTCTTTGAGTAGAATTTTATAATTGCAGAATCTAATGACAAGAACCATTTCGATGTGGGTATGAATGGAATCATGGAAAAAAATTAGTTAATTTGGGGTAGAATTTTCATTTTAACTGTGGCTATTCGTCCCAGGAGGGAGATGGGAAGATTATTCCAGCGCTTCAGGTCACCACAGATCTTATCTAGCAGCGGGCTAAAGTTCAGGTGGACCAGGTCTGATAGTTTGGGTGAAATATTTATGCCAAGATATCTTATGTTGCCCACAGGGAGAGAAAATTTTTGGTCTGCAGGATTCCAAGAGTTCTCCGTTATTGGCAGTATTGTCGATTTGGACCAGTTGATGGAGTAGTCCGAAAGTTTAGAAAAATTTGTTATGAGATTAAATACTTCATGTAAAGACGATTTCGGTTCTTGTAGATAAAGTAAAATGTCATCGGCATATAGATTAATTTTATGCTCTGAATTGGCGGAATGGATACCTATGATCTTGCTGTTCTGATGGACTGCCATAGCCAATGGTTCGATGAATATTGCAAACAGTAGAGGTGAGAGTGGGCACCCTTGTCTGGTTCCTCTCTGCAAAATGAAGCTTTTAGATGTGATCCCGTTGGTGGTGACTGTGGCCTTAGGGGAATTATTTAAGGCTGATACCCACTGGATAAATGACTCTCCAAAGCCAAATCCACTCAGGGTGGCAAATAGGAAGGACCAGTTGACCTTGTCGAAGGCTTTTTCTGCATCAAGTGACAGAATAATTGCTTTTGTATTAACGCGTTGTACTTTACTTATCAGATTAAGAACTCTTCTGACATTATTACTTGAGTGTCTGCCATTAATGAAGCCCGTTTGATCATTATGAATTATTGATGCAATGATTTTCTCCAGTCTAGAAGCAAGTGCCTTTGAAATAATTTTGATATCACTGTTGATTAGTGATAGAGGACGGTAGCTAGAAGGAAGTGTGGGGTCTTTGTCTGGCTTTAGTAATAATTTGATTGCTGCTGTATTCATGTGAGGTCTTATACCGCCGTTCTTTTTGATCTCTGTCACTGTCCTGATGAAAAGTGGTGCTAATATTGTCCAGAAATGTTTTATAAATTCGTCAGGAAAGCCGTCTGGACCTGGAGCCTTACCTGTTGGCATTTTGTCTAATGCACTCTGCAGGTCATTAATAGTCAGGGGGGTGTCTAACATATTTCTGTGTTCCGTGGATAACTGAGGTAAATTTAGGTTATCGAGAAAAGCCTGAATATCTTCTGGGTTTGGATTGTTTACTGTTGAATATAAGTTATGGTAGAAAGAATAGAAAATCTGATTGATCTCCTGAGGAGATTGTGTGTAATTTCTGGACGGCCCCTGGATTGTTGGTATCAGAGATTTTTCTTTATTGCGTTGGAGCTGATTAGCCAAAAATTTTCCTGATTTGTTACTGTGTTCAAAATTATTATATCTTAGTTGCTGTATGATAAATTCAGTTTTCTTTGATAGAATATTGTCCAGTTGTGATTTTGTACACTGTAATTGGGTCCATACTTGATCACTTGGATTGTTTGCATATTCCTGTGTTAGTTGTTTAATTTTTTCCTCAATGTTTTTTTTTCTGCTTGCAATTCCTGTGTCTTCTTGTAGGAGGAGTATGATATAATTTTTCCTCTGATTACTGCCTTCCCAGTTTCCCATATTAAAGATGGAGATAAATTTGGAGAGTCATTGTCTTCAAGAAAGTTTGCCCACTCCCGTCTCACCATTTTGTCAAAGTCTGGGTCTTTAAGTAAAGAGATATTAAAGCGCCATGTTGGGGGCCGTTTATGGGTGGTTTCTATTTGCAGATTGATATTGGTGCATGGTCGCTGATAATGATCGGGTGTATTTTTGTGGTAATTTTTTGTGAGATGGAGTTATTTAAGAGAAAAAAGTCAATTCTTGAAAATGAGCGATGCACAGGAGAGAAGAAAGTATATTCCCTCTTCGATGGGTATTTGAGTCTCCAGCCATCGCCAAGCCCAAAATCATCCATATATTCCTGTATTAGCTTAGCCGATTGTGATTGCTTTGTGTGTACTGAGTTACTAGATCGGTCTAATGAACCATTTAGGACCGTGTTAAAGTCTCCTCCAATTATAGTTGTCGAGCTGTCTCATAGGTTAGATAGTCAAGAGAAGACTGTGTGAAAGAGGGCTGGATCATCATTATTGGGGGCATACAGATTAACGATTGTATATAATTTGTTGAAAATTGTTGCCTGAATAATGATGTAACGGCCTTCTGGGTTTGTTACCGTGCTGTTTAAAGTAAATGGTAGTCTCTTGTGAACCATGATAGAGACACCTCTTTGTCTGTTGTTATAGCAGGATGAAAAAATTTGATTAAAATTTGGATCTTTAAGAGATTTTTCTTCTGACTTTAGCAAGTGGGTTTCTTGTAGGAGAAAAATATCTGTTTTCAATTTTGTGACAAAGTCCATCACTTTAATTTTTTTCGCCTGTGAGCGGATGTCATGTACGTTCCAGGAAACCAAGTTTAGGTGTGGCATTGACCAAGTGGGGGGTTTTATCATACTGTGTGTGGGTATGGAGGATGATCTCTGTGTGTTTCATGGGGGGGGGCATGAAGGAGAGAAAAAAATAGAGAAGGAAAGGGAGAATACTGGGTGGAGTATGTGAAGTGTACATTCACACCCTGTGAGATTTTTTTTTCCTTTTCACTAAGTCAGTGTTGTGTTCATTATATATACATATATATCCACATATACCTACATATACATCTGCATATAGACATACATACATACATACATATATACCAGGGCCGCATGATTAATTGCATTGCAATCGCAGGAATGCTTAATTATCTGTTGCAGGAGAAATGTGTCAGTATCATTTTGAATGAAATATACATACATATATTTATTTCTTTCTTTCAAGAATAGTGCAGCCCCAATATATATATATATATATATATATATATATATATATATATATATATACATGCATACACACATCTTTTGGTCTTTTTTTTTTTATTCCTTTTATAATACAATTAAGCTATGGTTCTACTTTGTTTTGTGGTTTTAGCGGCACTTATCTCACTTAGAAGAGCCATGGGGTGGTGGTAGAGTGGTGGAACAGCTGCCCATCTATGTATAATTTGTCGACCACAAGGTTCTATTTCCCTTCTGCCTGTGCTCTTTTAAAATGGGATATAACACTTTCCGCCTCTCGTTGATTTCCCTGGGGAACTGATCGTTCATACCGAACGAAGTGCCTTTTAGCTCTCGTCCTTTACTCTTAACGAGCATTTTCTGCTGATAATGTTCGAATTTGGCGATGATCGGACGAGGACGCTGACCTCCTCGGGGTCCGAGCCTGTGGACGCGGTGAAAGGTGATGTTGTTGACAGTCTCCGTCGGGATCTTGAGGGCCATCACCATGAACTTTTTTTACCTGGACTTCTGGGTTGTCTGGTGTGCTCTCTGGGATGCCAGAAATGATTAAATTGTCTCTCATGCTTCTGGACTGCACGTCGAGGACAGTTTCCTTCAGGAGTTTATTTTCCTTTTTGAGGAGATCTACATCTGAAGTGACCGCCGCTAAGGTGGAGCGGAGTTCAGCGTTGTTTTGCTGCAGGTCACTAATCTGCTGGTAAGTGAACTCCAAGCTTACCTTCAGGTCTTTTATCTCCTGGTGAAGCATACCGAGCACTTCTAGCTTCTTGTTGATGGATTCCAAGACGTTAAATTCGGAGGATAATAAGTCTTGTGTATCGGTGGCTGAGTCGGTCTTCTTCCTCTTATTGGGGTTGTCGGCAGGACCCTCCATGATGCACTCGTAGTAGTAGCGATCGATAAACTCTTCTTCGCAGGCTGGAGTTGTCACCCGTTAGGTAATTATATTTGTTTGGCTAGTTTGTTGATATCTAATCTGGCAGCTAGGCGCCGCCATGTTGAATCTCAAAATCTCACAGTGGTCTCGTGGTCTCACACTGCCATCCGGTCTCAAAAGCCATAAAATATTAACTATGCATTCAATTTCATTCTTGTACTCTGATTAGTCTCTTAGAAGACTAGCGTTATGTATCGTTATAGACACTGCATATCACCGAATGCACTCTGCTGCCAAGCGTCACGCTTTGAGTGTGACAGTCACGCAATTTGACCCATTCTCACACCACACGCCACACTTGACATTTCTCACGCTTTTATTTCCCCATTCAATACTCAATATATTTATTTTTTTCATGATAATAAACTTTGGTCCTCGCAGCTTGCCGTAGTTCAAGTAACTCTGATTGACTGACCGAGATAACCAATCCCAGACCAATCCATCAGTCCTTTATGCCTAAATCTAACCAACCACGGAAGGCACCACGCAATATAAACCAATCAGAAGCAATGTAAGGCGGGTCTTGGCGTCTCTAACTATCTTTCACACACAACAGCGCCAACATTTAAAACCCACTCGACGTTCTCCTGCTTGCTAGAAGACCGACGGTAGGTAACTACCCAATTTTGTTCACTGTTGATTCGCTGTTTCTCCTTGAGTTTCCTAGTTAATATGTACTGTTTTATAGGCTGCTATAAGTCTATCATTGTCCTGTATTTGTTGCAGAGCTGTGTAACATTTATTTGCCTCTTCTCTTGGCCAGTTCACACTTGAAAAAGAGACTCTAACGTTAGTCTCAATGTGTGTGTGTGTGTGTGTGTGTGTGTGTCAGTGTCAGAGTTACAGACTTGTAAATATCAATTTAGACCCCCCTAAAGCAGTGTTTCTCAAAATTCTAAATTTCAAGGTCTATCCTTAACTCTGACAGTGTACAAATGGAACCAAATGGACCCCAATGGGTCCATTTGGTTCCATTTGTACACACCTTGTAAGGGTCAATTTAGACCCCCGTAAAGGGACCCACAGAGTCCCTGGAATCCACTTTGAGAACCACTGTAAAACTAGCATTAGGAGGCCACAGTGCAGGGAGAGCCGCTGGCATGGAGGTGAGGACATCAGTCTTAAGGTATAAATCGATGTTAAAAAAGGCCAGATTTTTACTGAACGCATCATGACACTAAAGTCTCACTCTTGTCATTTTCTGAAACTTGGCAGCCCTGCGTTAGCATAGCTAAATAGTACCCACTTGCATGTAAGCTAACGTTAGCCGTTTAATTGCACACATGCTTAAACATTAGTTTAAATATAACATTAGCTCATGTGCAGCTAATTCACATCACCTAACGGCACACCTAAAAGTATATGAACAATATTATAAAAGTCACACTTACTTCCATTATTTATTTTATTATTTATGGCGTCAGAACCGAGCTCCGTCCCAAACTCTGACTCTTCTAGCGTAACACACACACGTCATAACTTTACACACATACTCGTTTACCATACTGAGTGGGGACCCCCTCCCCTCTCTGCTCCTCCAATCTCCAGCCCGCACACTGACTGACAGCATAGCCGGTAAACAGAGCTCAGCTGTTTATTTAGCTTAGCAATATCTCCGGACTGTAGTAGCTGCAATGGACGACTTTGAACGCGATTTTGAAGAGTTTCTTGTAGCGGACACAGATCCAGAGCCATACCTGTTTGAGCTGGAGCATACAGATGAGGAACTTCGATACTGCGTGGGTGAGAAGAGAGGCTGAATGCACAGAATGGGATTCGGTACTACTGCTACCATCGCTGGGGAGATATATCATCAGGAGGAAAAGCGCCGCAGAGAGTGCATCACAAGGAGTGAAATTGTGTCTTCTTTTCCTTGCAGATGACTGTTCGAGTTCATTCTCTCCTGTTGCGTGCTAAGTGTGGTCCATTCGCAAACTTTATAACTAAAAAAACTTTTCACTACTCTCTATCGACAAACTACTAACACTCTCTGCTGTTTCCTCCTCCTTCTTTCTTCCTTACGCTGTCTTCGTTCGTTCATTTATACACGTGAAACATGTTCTCTGGCTGGCTGGATTGTCCACTTGGGCTGCCTTACATACATGGCAGCGCAAGATGGCGACCTCTCTAAAGCAAGGCCCTTGCTATATATATATATATATATATATATATATATATATATATATATGTGTGTGTGTTGGGAAGAGGAGGAGCTAAATATGATCATTGGCAATAATTCATAATTATTAATATTAATTATGGATTATTAAAATATCTGATTAATTAATTAATAATTAATTAATTATTACATAAGCATAATAATCAAATTAGCTTACAGCGGGGCACCACCGGGAAAACCCGGACCAATGATCAGACGTAAATTCAGTCTCAAGAGTGTTCACTTAGGAAGCTAATTCTAGGGAGATATCAGCAACTATAAGATGAACAGGAAGGAGTGGAGCTCAGGCACTGACTTTGTCAACCAGCTTCATCACAGTATACAATGAAAAACCAAAGCAATCTCTCTTTGCAGTATAACAGGGTTTATTCACGCTGATGACATTAATTTACAACCAACATCAACATTGCTCTATAAACCCTATCAACTATAAAACATTACCGAATCAACCAGCAAGCATCAAGAAGGGTGTGTGTGTGTGTGTGTGTGTGTGTGTGTGTGTGAGAGAAAGTGGGTGAGTGAGCGAGAATGTGTGTGTGTGTGTGTGTGTGTGTGTATGTGTATGTATGTCTGAGCGAGTGGGTGTGTGAGAGAGAGAGGCGTGCGAGCGTAGCAAGATGGCGGCTGTGACGCTGCAAGCTACGTCACGCAATGGCGGCTCGCCAAGAAAGCACGCGACTCAAAAAAAGGAGGGGAGCCGGTAGAGAGGGAAGTTCAAATTGCTCGGCTCCAAGTGTAGGTTAGTGGAAGAGAGGAAGAGAGAAAGGGAAACACTCAGAGGTGTGGTCACGCAGGCGGTATTGAGATGCAGTAACCCGTCTGTGTTACGCAGAGACGCGCTCGGCTCAGCTGGTGAGCGGCGTGAATCTGGACATTGAACCAACACAGCCGAAGTACTGATCAATCCCGCGTGCGGGGCGACACAATAGCGGTCCGACGAGGTCGGATCACTGTGTATTACAAGCAGACACAAACGGGCAGGAGAATAACAGGCAGCAGCAACACAGGCAATATTTTTACAATATCAATGCAGCCAAGATCGGACGCGGCGGTCCGTATCAACAAGCCCTTACAAAAAGAAAACACACACTAACTACTATCTGCACACAGCCAGAAGTGTTTCCCTCAGGTATGCATTGTAATGATATACCCCGGCGTGACGTCATCGGTGCGGGGTTGGCCATGGCGGATTTCACCCAATGGGAGCTGTGTATTTCAAGGGACCTCTGCTGGTCAGCTGGGGTGCTGTGTTGGGGTTTGAATCAGCTGATTCACACAGAGAAAGGGGGTTGACTGATTCCTTTGTTCTTTTGGGTGCCAACATGTGGTCTCAGGCTTTGATTGTTACATGTAGGCCCAAAAGTTTATGGATGAAGTGTAGGCCTTTGTTATAAATCCTTGTGCGGCACAACATATATAAAAGCATAATTATAAGGCTACGAAAACCAAACCAATTTTATTTTATAGCGATTATACACTTGTATAAACATATTAATGGGTAGAATATTCAGATTCAGATTCAGATTTGACAATAAACCATGCCAAATATTACACACTGGCCCTTTAATATGAAGTGATTTATTTAATTCTCCTGTCGCCCGCGTTTAAATGGGAAAACAATTACAGTAATACTGTAATAGCGGCGGGCCTCGATTTTCGGCTCACTGGGTTTCATCAAATTAAGCATATTAAGCAGGCACACTATGCCCTCCGTTCTCAATGGTATTCGCTTTAAGATAAGCAACTTTTCCTCTTCGTCTTCATTCATAAAAATAAATAAACACGTGCACATCGTGCTGCTATCTTACCACATTTCCTGTATCATTTCACATCATAAGCCCTTCAGCAATTCTCCAGTGTGAGTTGGGTGGGTTTTTACAGGTGACCGAGAATATACTTCTAGCACAATCAATTAAAAACGCCTCATCATAGAACTCGTATTTACTCGCATTCCCTTTCTTTCAGGAAACACAGCGTAGTTTGCATGCGTGTCTATGCTTGTGCTCTCACACTTACCTCTGTGACCTCCTTCAGGAATACCCCCTCCCACACCCTCCGCCCAACCTCTGCCAGACTCCTCACCATCCCCACCTCATGTCTCAGTACCATGGGTGCCCGAGCCTACAACTGCTCGGCACCCAGATGGAACATGCTTCAATCCCTGTCATGCAGAGCAGTATGCAGGGCAGCCTCTAATCAGCCTGATCTTTTCCCGTTGTCCCGCACTTTAAGGACATGTATTGTAGTTGTTAACTCATTTGAGCTCAGCAAGTAGCCGTGTGATCGTCCTCTCATGCACGTGGCATCATTGCGCCATGACGCTCCGTTCGTATTTAGCAGTGATCCACAGCATCACTCGTTGACTGTCGTGCTCTATCATGCTCTGTGGGACCTCATGCAGCATGCACTAACAACCTCAGTCTTCAGACCTCATGCAAATGCTCTATCATGTTCTGTGGGACCTCATGCTGTATGCACTAACACCCCAAGTCTTCGGAACCTCATGCAAATGCTCTATCATGTTCTGTGAGACCTCATGCTGTATACACTAACAATCTCAGTCTTCGGGACATCATGCAAATGCCCCATCATGGTCAGTGGGACCTCATGCTGTATACACTAACAATCTCAGTCTTCGGGACCTCATGCAAATGCCCCATCATGGTCAGTGGGACCTCACGCTGTATGCTCTAACACCCCAAGTCTTCGGAACCTCATGCAAATGCCTCATCATGGTCTGTGGACCTCATGCAAATGCTCTAACACCCCTGGTCTTCGGGACCTCATGTAAATGCCCCATCATGTTCTGTGGACCTCATGCTGCATACAGCAACACCAAAGGTCATTGGACCGCCTCTGAATGCTCATCCCATGCAACACTTAATTTTCTTTGGTTGTGCGACCATTAATTTCTGTTTGTCATACAAACAGAATTTATGTTTGGTCGTCAGACCTTATTTTTAAATCTATCCATTTTATTTAAGTTGGTCTTCTGACCTTAGTTTTTGTTTGGTCAGTGACCTTTTATTTTGTTGGTCTTCAGACCTTTTATTTTGTTCTACTGATGGTCTTTAGGACCCCAGTTTGTGCACCCAGGTCTATGGGACCTCATGCTCATACACTGTCTTTTCGGCCGATGGGCCATAATTTCTGTTTGTCCTTTTCTGTTTGTTTGACCTTTTACTTATGTTTGGTCCTTATAGGCCTGTTTGTATTTTCTACACATATAGGCCCAGGTCACTAGGACCTTGCACCAGTCACATTAATCACAGTTTGGTCATCAGAACCTTAATTTCTGTTGCTGTCATGCTGAAAATTGCTGACTTTAATTTATGTTTGGTCGCCGGACCTTTGCTTTTTCTTTTGCATTATATTAAGTTGGTCTTCTGACCTTAATTTATGTTTGGTCTTACGATCTTTCATTTCCACTGGTTCTTGTTGACCTTTTATGTTGTCCAACATATAGACACCCATGGCCTCCAGAATCATGCCCCTCCCCAGCCTCCCCTCTACCATATGACCCTTATCCTTTCCCACAGCCATTTCACCCCTGGCTCCATTTCGGTGGTTAGACCTCATCAAGTCTCCCACTGCCACCTTCCCTTTCAATGCTTATGTCACATCTCTCGTTTACTAGATAGCAGCTCCCCATTTGTCATTCCAGTCTCATCCTGATCATACGTTCTCTTTAAAGTTAAATTACCCCATTCAGGAATCGTGCAGGCTATCCAATCTGCTCATTCACATTTCACTGCCTTCTCGTTTACGTTTGTTCATGTTTTTTTTTTTTTTTTTTTTGCAATACATTCCCTCCTAATTTTTCTTTGCTGTTTTGTGAGAAGCCTGTTGCCTCCTGGTAAGGTAAAGATTGTCTCACGTCAAATGGTTTGTCGTCCCTCTCACTCTTGACATTGTTTTGGGGGGGTTCCCTAATTGGCTACGGATCCATCACCCTCCTTATAGCTCACCATCTCGAACGGGTCTAATCGCCAAAGACTTTTCACATTTTCATTCTCATGTGCACTTGTCATTAAAAAATTTCTTTTCCAAAACTAAAAACGAGTCTCTCCTGATTGAAATAAGATTTGTGAGTTATATAAAAAACATAATAATAAGGTGATTCTGGTTTGTGGGGACTTATTACTGATTTGCTGATATCTACTGAACATAATAACTGCAGATTTTGTAATTACTATGTTCAGATTGACTTTTTATCCATTATGTGTAAATCCTAGCTGAATAACTAAGAATAGTGCAACATTGATGAACAATATCTGATGGGAAATGAAATGTGGACTATTGACTGATGTAAGTGATCATTTGCCTGTTTCTGTTGTTTTAGAAATGAACAATAACTTAACATTAAAGGGATAGTTCAGGTTTTTGGACATGAAGTTGTGTGAAATGCTGACCGTCTGTAGCTCTGATGTGACGGTGTCACTACTGTCAACGAGCCTCCTGCTCTGAGAAATGGCCCGTAGCTTACCGGAGAAAAAGTGGTTGTGAAGATATAAGGGGGATACGTAACCAAAAGGTTTTAAGCTACAAAAAAGTATGTATGTGTTTTGTTAGACTATTTCAATAATTTTAAAACATCCCTGCATTACGTCAGACCTTGCTATCAATTGTGACAATTTTTTGGCCAGTATCACTCCGCCGTGCAGGCCTGCAAGACAGCCTGCGAACAGAAATCAATCTCTCTGGGTCTCAACTTCTTTCCCTGACAAGCAACAAAACCTGCCAGTTCACGAAGTCTGACCAACTATCTCTTCCTGACCCAGTGTATTTACGCGTCACATGAGTCATTGTGCACGCGAGGCGTAGTCCTCTTCTCATTGGCGGTTCCACTTCCTCCTTCGCCACACCACGCCCCTGCCTCGCGTTAATCTGACTCCTTCCCGCTGACGGTGGGGGCGTGGTTCCTGTTTTGAAAGACAAGAGAACAACACAACTCCCTACACGTGCTGTACCTTACTATCTGTACATCACTTTCTATTCTTTTTACCATATATGAAACTAATTATCTAAGCATTGCGGTATGTGCTCCTCAGACTTCATGTCTCTTCCTCTCCTGTACTTCTCCACTTCTACAAAGCAAACACATTCAGATCAGCTGAAATCATCTCAGTATTCTCATTGTTCACACATCTAAAACTTATATAGTGCAACACAACTTACAGTAAAACACATAAAATCATTCTATTCCCAACAGTGCGAACTTGTGATTTCCCCAGCTGTGGGAATAAAAACATCGCTGGCTCCCAATTCCATCGGTTTCCTGTTACATATGTAACCTGTAGGCAACTTTGGCTAACCCACCACCAAAACAAAGCAGAGACTTGTCGTAATCACATATGAATTCACATTTCTATGTGATTGATTACTCATGTCATGGATTTAACAGTTAGCCTAATATAATAAACTAAATGCCGACGGTAAAATGAGGCCGCGTATAATGTACTCTCCACAAACATTTTGTTTTACAGGCAATCAGTTACAGCCATTGTTATATAGAGTGGTATTGGGTAATATATCTCTCTTTGGGCACAGCAGTGCAGAAATTGCGTTTTCTCTGTCCGTCGGGATCTGTGGGCAGCTGAAGTGAGCTTGACATACGCGCAGTTGCTTCCCCCTCGCCGGCTTGGTAGCAAGGTTCATCCCAATTGACACAAGCCAAAGTTGCCTACAGGTTACATCTGTAACAGGAAACCAATGGAATTGGGAGCCGGCCATGTTTTTATTCCCACAGCTGGGGAAATCACAAGTTCGCACCAGTGGTTCCAATCTAAAAAAAAATTAAAAAAAATAGTGACAAGCATGTGGTATCAAATTATAGACCTGTGGCACTGCTACCTCAGTTTTCTAAAAAAACTTGAAAAACTTTTTTAAATGAATAATAATGAATCACATCTTAGAAAAGGAATCTGTGGTGTTCCACATGGTTTTGTATTGAGACCTAAGTTATTTATAACTTTGTACAAATTTGTATTGTATCTATTATGTTGAAATTTGCAACATTTGCTGATGATACAAAATTATTTTGTTCAGGTGATGACATGAAAGAGTTATTAAAAACAGTAGAAAGGGAATTGTTTGCTGTTAATAAGTTATCACTCAATGAAGAAAAAACAAAATTTATGGTTTTCAGTGACCTTAATCTAAACTGTGCTGAAATTGAAAGAATATATGAAACAAAATTTTTGGGAGTGATTATAGATGTAGTGTAATGTTTACTGAAGTGTGTATACTGTACCTTTAAGTTGACCTTTAAAGATACATGTTGAAGCAATGTACGCAACTGACAAATCACACACTGGTTTATTATTTTATGTATTCTTATGACACACACACTCACTGAGCACTTAAGCATTGTGGTGGAGAAGTACCTAGGCATCATTTCTAAAAATAGCATGAGGATGGGCTCAGAAACACTGGTGGAAAGTTAGGGGAATTACAGCTTGTCCTGAGAATGACCCTGGTAAGAGGAGGCCGTCTTAGATTGTCCAGGAAAACATTACGAGTACAAGTAAAGAGGTGGGGTTTAGGATGAAAGGAGAAGAAGTGAAGGCTCAGCAGAAAATATGTCACTGTTATGGTGGTAGGATGAAAGGAAAAAAGTGGGAACTCAGCAGAAATGTGACATCGTTACGATCAGAGCCAAGTGGGAAGGATTAAGAAAGAGACAACTCAGCAGAAAATCTTCACAATAAAAACGGGTGCGCAAACAAAGAAATTTCAGTCTTGCTCGGGAGTTTGACTCATTGAGTTGTGATGTGCTGGGCCTGCGTGCACAATAAAACTCAGTTGCATCTGATTCTACGTGTCTCCAGTGATTTTTTTACCTCTGAGTATTTGAGTTTTTGATATCAAGAGAAAAACAACGAAAGTCCGTTCGAGAAGAAAGGAACGAGGTCGCAAGCTTTCTGGCCCAGCTCCAGACCTTTGAATTTATGCTTCCACATAGATCATAAACTTTGTTGGAAGCCACACATAGAACATAAACGGAAACTATCTAAATCTATTGCCGTTTTTCATCAAACAAAGGAGCTGTTGAATAAGAAATGTTTGTATATTGTACTGTTCACGTAATGCCATGTATATCCTAGTGTGCTGAAATTTGCTCTAAACATTGATTTTGTGTTGGGAGAAGTGATACTTCTGGGAGACTTAAATACTGATGTAGCAAACAATGACCATTCCCTGCACAAGGCCTTCCTAAATTTCTGCTCCAATTTCAATCTTAAACAACTAATTAATAAACCCACTCGGATAACAACTTCATCACAAACCACCATTGATCTGGTGTTAGTGTCTGACAAAACTAAAATCGTCAACAGTGGAGTAATAGATCTTGGGCTTAGTGACCACTCAACTGTATTCTGCTCTCGCAGAGTACAGAGGACAGCAATATGTTTTCACAACACTGTCAGGATTAGATCCCTGAAAAACTATAACAGTGAGTCACTAAAGGAAGGTGCATGGACTGGTCTCCCGTGTTTAGGTGTGGGGCTGCTGATAAAGCCTGGAGCAATTTTAAATCTCTGTTTTTAGCGGCAGTAGATGAAAGTGCTCCAGAAAAATCAGTTAGATTTAAAGTCAGATCAAAACCATGGATGAATGCAGAGATACTGACAGTCATCAAGGCTAGAAATGACTCTTTCAACAAATTCTGTAAAAATGGGGATGAGTATACATATAGCGAGTTTAAATCACTCAGAAATGAAGTAACTACATTGATAAAGATAGCCAAGAAAGAGTATTTTAATAAAAAAATCTCAGAAAATAAGTCAAACCCACAGCAACTATAGAAGTGTCTGAAACACATGGGGTACAGAAACAGGCTTAAAGACGAAAACAAAAAACATGAATTTGGACATAGGAGGTAAAGTAATCACAGGAAATTTTAATATAGCTAATAGTATAAATTCATTTTTTAATACCATAGCAAACAAACTAGTAGATAAATTGCCCAGCGCGACTGGCACCTTTGACAAGAGGCATGTGGAGGGGTACTATAAAAAAAGAGGTATCCAGGAAGATTCCTTTTCTTTTTCTAGAATGTCCGAGAACACAGTTTTCAAAAAACTTACGAGACCTCAACCCTGCCAAGGCGACAGGACAGGACAAGATTACTGCTAGATTTTTAAAGGATGCAGCAGAGGTTGTCGCTCCCTGCTTGACCTTTATTTTGAACTTGTCCATCGAGCAAGGACATTTCCCTGCTGATCTTAAATTAGCCAGAGTTATCCCTCTCTACAAAAAAGGTAATAAACTAGACCCTGGGAACTATCGTCCTGTCTCAATCTTGAGCACAGTGTCAAAAGTAATGGAACGAATCATTTTTGAACAAATTGAATCATATCTGTCAACAAACAACCTCCTGTATGACTACCAGTCTGGTTTCAGAACTTCACACTCAACAGACACTTGTTTAATTTTTTATCACAGACCTAATTAGAACAGAGGTGGATGAAGGCAAGTTCAGCTGCATGGTATTATCAGACCTTCAAAAAGCCTTTGACACCATAAATCACAACATCCTTGTTTTTAAACTTAAGGCTATGGGTTTTAACAGTGCTTCATTGAGGTGGATAAGGTCGTACTTGTGGGGTCGTAAGCATGTGGTTGACATGTATGAAACCATGTCCTCTCCATTCCAGACAACGTGCGGGGTTCCCCAGGGGAGCATTTTGGGGCCCCTTAATTTTTAATTTATGTCAGCAACATGAAGTCAGCCTGTGACTGTAATTTGTTTTCATTTGCTGACGATGCTGCTCTCCTGGGGCCTGTATCACGAAGCAGGATTAATGTCTTAGCGAGGTAACTTCAGGGTTAACCCTGGGTTTTCAGTCTCACGCAGCTGGTTCAGTTCTTATCGAGGTAGATCACCATGGTAACTTACTCTGAACAGCTATCCTGCTCCAGAGCAGGGTAGCTCCAGGGTTGAATCTGATCCTATAAAAAGCACTACCCACTGGCCAATCAGCTGTTCGGAAAAAAATGACTTCGCTGACAGAAACGCAGCCCAGTCATGACGGGGAGTTTAATTCATTTGATTGATTTTGATTTGAAAGTTTATTTTGTACATTAAAAAAGAAAAGAAAGCAACAACAACAGACAATGAAAAGATTGTTCCAAAAGGAGTGAAAAGAAGTCGAAATTTCATCCCACCCCTTCATAAGAAAGAAACTCATAATTTGCAGACACTTAATAATCCGTGTATCATTCGTTCATCAATCAATCAATCAATCAATCAATTTTATTTATAAAGCCCAATATCACAAATCACAATTTGCCTCACAGGGCTTTACAGCATACGACATCCCTCTGTCCTTAAGACCCTCACAGCGGATAAGGAAAAACTCCCCAAAAAAAACCCTTTAACGGGGAAAAAAAAAACGGTAGAAACCTCAGGAAGAGCAACTGAGGAGGGATCCCTCTTCCAGGACGGACAGACGTGCAATAGATGTCGTACAGAACAGATCAGCATAATAAATTAACAGTAATCCATATGACACAATGAGACAGAGAGAGAGAGAGATGCAGGTAATGACAGTAGCTTACAACAACATTAATGAAAGTAATAATATTATAGTTATAGTTCTGGTTACTGCGGTACAATATGTTGAAAGTATGTATTAATACCTGGCAGTATACATGTGTGACAATAATCATATGTGTATAATAACAGAAGAAGTATGACTAATGACTAATGATGGCAGCAGCAGCAGGAGGCATCTGGCGGGACCACGGCAGCAGCACAACCACACATGTCACGCTGTCCAGGCACCACTGCGGTATGAGTTAATCTGAGAGACAGTGGAGCACAAAGGCTCCGGAGAAGAAGCCGAGTTAGAGACATCCAGAATGGCCGGGTTAGCTAGATGCAGTAATAGGGTGAGAGAGAGAGAGAGAGAGAGAGAGAGAGAGAGAGAGAGAGAGAGAGAGAGGGGGCCCAGTGTATTATAGAGGGGTCCTCCGGCAGACTAGGCCTAAGTCAGCCTAACTAAGGGCTGGTACAGGGCAAGCCTGAGCCAGCCCTAAGCTAAGCTTTATCAAAGAGGAAAGTCTTAAGTCTAGTCTTAAATGTGGAGACGGTGTCTGCCTCCCGGACCGTAACAGGAAGATGATTCCACAGGAGAGGAGCCTGATAACTAAAGGCTCTGGCTCCTGATCTACTTTTGGAGACTTTAGGGACCACGAGTAACCCTGCGTTCTCAGAGCGCAGTGTTCTGGTGGGATAATATGGCACTATGAGCTCTCTAAGATATGACGGAGCTTGACCATTTAGAGCTTTATAAGTTAACAGTAGGATTTTAAATTCAATTCTGGATTTTACAGGGAGCCAGTGCAGAGAAGCTAAAACAGGAGAGATATGATCGCGTTTCTTAGTTCCTGTTAGTACACGTGCTGCTGCATTCTGAATTAGCTGGAGAGTTTTTAAGGACTTACTAGAGCTACCTGATAATAGAGAGTTACAGTAATCCAGCCTTGAGGTAACAAAAGCGTGGACCAATTTTTCTGCATCTTTTTGGGTCAGGATAGGCCTAATTTTCGCAATATTACGCAGATGAAAAAATGCAGTCCGTGAGGTTTGCTTTAAATGAGAATTAAAAGACAAATCTTGATCAAATATTACTCCGAGGTTTCTTACGGTAGTGGCCAGAGGCCAGAGCAATGCCATCTAGAGAAACTATGTCATCAGATAAAGAGTCTCTGAGTTGTTTGGGGCCAAGAACAATAACTTCAGTTTTGTCTGAATTTAACATCAGGAAATTGGTGCTCATCCAAGTTTTTATGTCTTTAAGGCAATTATGGAGTTTAGTTAATTGATTGCTTTCTTCTGGCTTCATTGATAAATACAACTGAGTATCATCCGCATAACAATGGAAATTTATAGAGTGATTTCTAATGATGTTACCTAAAGGAAGCATATATAGAGTAAACAGGATTGGTCCGAGCACAGAACCTTGCGGAACTCCAAAACAAACTTTAGTACGTAAGGATGGTTCATTGCGAACGTCAACAAATTGAAAACGATCAGATAAATAAGATTTAAACCAGCTTAGTGCTGAACCTTTTAAGCCAATTAAGTGATCCAGTCTCTGCAGTAGAATTTGATGGTCAATTGTGTTGAACGCCGCACTAAGATCTAATAAAACAAGTACAGAGACGACTCCTTTGTCTGAAGCAATCAGAAGGTCATTTGTAATTTTAACTAGAGCTGTCTCAGTGCTATGATGCACTCTAAATCCTGACTGAAATTCCTCAAATAAATTATTATCCTGGAGAAAATCACACAGCTGGTCTGTGGTTCATTTGCTTTTCAAAATAAAACCAAATGTGAAAAAACAAAATAATGACTTGTTTTTTCAATATTTGTTTCCAGAACCAAAATGAAAAATGGAAAAAAACGGATAACGGGCCGGATTCGGGCCTTTCATGCACTTTCAATATTTTCATCTCTCCAGAAGCCAAGTTTTTTTTTTTTTTTTTTTTACAAGCACTGGTTTCTTGTCAGACCGGAAGCAACCAGGTGGACTTCAAACCAGGGTTCCACCAGTTGAAAGTGACGACAGCTGTGTTGACAGCGGGGATAGTGATGAAGACTACACTCCTACACCACGTCGGCACTATCCACTAAGCTACTGACACCCCTATTGCTGCCGGTTTCATCACCTGGTCAGGAGTGTAGTCTGTACACAGCATGCACAGACCCTATGCACAGAGGCACCGCCTCACCGCAGCGGTCGTGGACTCAATCCCAGCCTGCGGCCCGTGTCATTCCCCCATTCTCTATTTCCCCACTTCATGCTGTCCTAAAGCAACAGGCCAAATAGATAATCTTATTTAAAAAAAAAAACAAACAACAGCAGTAATAATGCTATAATTTCTTGTAGAGTTTCAGCTTTTTGCGGTTTACACATGGCCATATGTTTGTGAATGTAACCATGTGTACAAGATGTGTATATAATGTAGATAAAAATGTCTGCACTCTTATACAGTGATTTCTTTTTTCTACACCAGGTGATGAAAGCAGCAGTAGGCTAGTACTGACAACAGGAGCAGCAGTGATGAAGACTGATGGAAATCACGATGCTCTTCCTAGCACCAGTGTTCTAAGTGAAAAGCTTGAGCTCTGTTTCACATTGGATTATAATAGTTGGAATTTATAGTCAGGACATTGAAAATAATCAATAAAATCTACATACCTGAGATGGGAAATGTGTTTTAATATATATATATATTTTTTTTTTTTACCATTTTTTCCCATTTATTCCTGTTGTTGCTAATTTGTATCATACCTGGATGTACATCTCTTCTATGTATACATCTATAACAATCTCCACTTAATTTAGCATCCCAAGCTACCGTTCCACTCTGTAAATAGATTTTAAAATTTCAATATAATTAAATTATGTAAATTATTTTTGCGGTTAACATTGTCGCCTCACAGCAAGAGGGTTGCCGGATCGATCCTGGGTGTGGAAGCCCTTCTGTGCGGAGTTTGCATCTTCTCCCCGTGTCAGTGTGGGTTCTCTCCGGGCACTCTGGCTTCCTCCCACAGTCCAAAGAAAAGCACATTGGGGACTATGTTAATTGATAACTCTAAATTGTCCATAGGTGTGAATGTGAGTGTGCATGGTTGTTTGTCTCTATGTGTCAGCCCTGCGATAGTCTGGCGACCTGTCCAGGGTGTACCCTGCCTCTCACCAAATGTCAGCTGGGATAGGCTCCAGACCCCCCGCAACCCTCGAGGATGAAGCGGTTAGAAGATGAATGAATGAATGAAATTAGTTTTTGCTTATTTCATTATTGTTATTATTGGTTTACTTTTTAGTAGTATTGTATTATCTGAGGATGACTCATTTTAGTAACTATCTACAGTACAAAGAAAAAACAAGCAAAGAAACAAATAAAAATCATTTTATACACTGGGCCTTCAAAGTGCTCTCTGAAACTACACCTGGCATGGCTTGTGTCCAGAAAATGAAAAAATCTAAACTTTGTCATAGAGCTAAACCAAATACATCATTGGAAAGGTCTCGACCTGGAGAGTAACATAGGCCTATGTCAGTATGAAGATTCTACATGGCTCCTGTTTTCAGCCATTCACCGTTGAACCTTGACCTCAGTGCATGTTTGTAGGCTTATAACTCAGCAAGGAAAGGGGGTACAGACTGTTATAGGTACTGTTATAGAGAGCTCTTGACCTCAACTATCATGTGAGTGTAGTCAACAACTGGGGGTGCTGTCAGGTACGGGTAAAATATGGATAAAATTAATTTTCACCCATTTAGAAATTAGATATTTAAAATATGATTACCATGTGTTTACCATCCCCTTAAAGTCCACAATGTACTCTCAATTCAGTATTTACAACTTCCAAATCTAGGAAAAACATGTATCTTTTTTAAAAACTACAATTCCCTGGGACCACGCCATGCAGCTTGATACATATCAGCAACATAGTTGTAGTTCTTCTGATTTGCAAAGTAGGGTTCTAAATAGGGTTGTAAAAAGATAGATCTACCCATATATATCTAATATCTAGTAAAGCCGAACTAGTTATTACACTGCACATAGATGAACTATGTTAAGAAAAAGTAAAGATGTCGGCTAATTTTCGATATTTTAGCTAGTACTGTAGAAACGACGTTTTTGTGACTGAATATTTGAATAGACCTATATCAAATATCTAGTACAGCCGAACTATCATGTTATTATTATTATTATTATTATTATTGGTGGGAAAATTATAACAGAGGAATATATTTGCAGGAACACTTTAGTGTTTTTGTGTGTATACAGGACGTTATTGACTCAGGGAATCCGTGTGGTCACCACTACAATGGATCCTAAGTGACTTTACATTGGCATTGTTTCCGTGGTAATTTCGACCCATTTCGTGCTGCCACCATGGAATGCAGTGTTAAGCGGTCGTGGTCATTTCACCTATTTCTGTGAGATCAGGTTGTTTTTTGGCCCAGTGTATAAAATGATTTTTATTTGTTTCTTTTTTTACTGTAGATAGTTTCTAAAATGAGTCATCCTCAGATAATACAATACTGTTAAAAAGTAAAACCAATAATAACAATAATGAAATAAGCAAAAATAATAATAAAATTATACTGAAATTTTAAAATCTATTTACAGAGTGGAATGGTAGCCTAATAGATAACTTAGATACAATTTATTATTGTTTAGACACTATTTATTGCTTAGATACTATTTAGCCTATTGTTGTATTTACTTTTAGCATGTTCTACTTTTATCTACTGTAGGCTATATGTTTTAATTTATTTAATCACAAAAGTATTTTATGTTAGGCCTACATCTTAATATTTTATGTCATTTATCATAGTTTAGTTTAGTGTTTGCTCAGTGGGAGTGTGTGCGCCAGCGGGGGTGGGGATGCTAAATTAAGTAGAGATTGTTATAGATGTATACATAGAATAGATATACATTTAGGTATGACACAAATTAGCAACAACAGGAATAAATGGGAAAAAATGGTAAAAAAAAAAAAAAAAACTAAAAAAACAATATTAAAACACATTTCCCATCTCAGGTATGTAGGTTTTATTGCTGCCACACAATTATTTTCAATGTCCTGACTATAACACCAACTATTATAATCCAATGTGAAATAGAGCTCAAGCTTTTCACTTAGAACACTGGTGCTAGGAAGAGCATCGTGATTTCCATCAGAGTCTTCATCACTGCTGCTCCTGTTGTCAGTACTAGCCTACTGCTGTTTTCATCACCTGGTGTAGAAAAAGAAATCACTGTATAAGAGTGCAGACATTTTTATCTACATTATATACACATCTTGTACACATGGTTACATTCACAAACATATGGCCATGTGTAAACCGCAAAAAGCTGAAACTCTACAAGAAATTATAGCATTATTACTGCTGTTGTTTTTTTAAATAAGATTATCTATTTGGCCTGTTGCTTTAGGACAGCATGAAGTGGGGAAATAGAGAATGGGGGAATGACACGGGCTGCAGGCTGGGATCGAGTCCGTGACCATTGCAGCGAGGCGGTGCCTCTGTGCATAGGGTCTGTGCCTCTGTGCATAGGGTCTGTGCATGCTGCGTACAGACTACATTCCTGACCAGGTGATGAAACCGGCAGCAATAGGGGTGTCGGTAGCTTAGTGGATAGTCAGCTGTCGTCACTTTCGACTGGTGGAACCCTGGTTTGAAGTCCACCTGGTCACTTCCCATAGAACATTGATGCATTCATTTTGTTCTGTGTTGTGGAAAAGTACAAACAATGCATGTATATCCCAGCATGCTACTTTTATAATGTTTATAGAAATTAACTAGAGTGGCGTTTCCCAAAGAAAATGCATGTGAGTGCTGAAATCCACCTAAATACAGCATTATTTCTATGCTGCTGTTATGGTTGAATGTGGCGAATTTGTGAGTCGCGACAAACATAAATCTTCAAATAACGTAAAAATTACTCGCCACATGAAGTCTATTCCAATATGTCAGCTGTAGAAGCAAACAGTAAGCTGGCACGTATTGTTACCTTAGCACAACTTACCTCATATTGAACAATTTCTCCAAATTTGCAGCCTCCACATGCAGTGGTTGTTAGCCAAAGTGAGACGGTCCCGGGGGGAGGATCCAAGATAGCGCAGTGAACAGCTGCACTTTCAGCGGGTCTGAAAGAAAATGACACATTTTGAGTCCATAAAACCTTACATTCAAGACCAGCACCCAACCACAATATAGAAGAACGAACCCGACACAGAGAAATAACCTTCTGGACAGTTTAGTTACGGCTACATCGAGTTGTTTGGATTTATCAAGATTTGACAAAATAGCTCAAGCTAAAAACACTAGCATGCTGGATCACGACTATGGCCTGGCAGTACTACAGGAGGCATGTGATGAAGACCTGATAGAGGTGTTGGGATTCACAGGACCACAGATGATTTATCATTTGGTAAAATCATAACTGGAGATTTAAAAGCTTTTTCCTCTGCATGCTCTTTGTTCTCCAAACAAAGACAGCTAGGTGACACCCATCTCCACAGGAGGTCTCACCTCACACCTCAGTGAGACACAAGTCTCACAACTTGATTGGACAGAACTTTTTCAGTGACATGTGACTCTGTGATGTCACAGGCTTTCTGCACAAGATCTGCTCTCTTCCACAGAACTTCCTCTTCTTGCTCCAGCTGTTGAACAGCTAACACCTCTTTCCGGTCGGGCCTGGACAGCAGAGGCCCGAACCCCTGCTCCATAGCCCAAACCACTAAAGGGAGGGCAACTGATCACAGACTCTCTGGCAAACACAAGGTTTGCAAACTAGCTTTCCAGCAACAAGGAACTAAGTGAATTAGCACCCAGCATCTAACTCTGCAAGGACCCCGAGTGACTGGCTTCCTCGGATCAGAACCTTTGGAACAAAGGACCCAACAAAGACTGCACCTGGAACCATCTTCCCAGCCTTCTTCTGCCGGCTAACAAAGCAGCACCACCAAGTGACTCTTTCTCCCATCCATTCAAGGATCGGTAATGTAACAACTGGGCATAGCTTATCACAGCTTTACAGGCTAAGCAAGACTGTTAACTTGTTGTATGTGATTTGATGCTGTTTACTGAGTATTGTTGTGATAGACTGCAGTTAGGTCATTGATTAGTTGGCTTCGCCAAAGCTTAGTGTTTAGTTTGCTAATACCATTCACAAACAGATTCACACAACTAAACAATCTCTGCACTAATCCAGACCATTTGCAACACACGTCACATTGACATAGACTCATTAACAAATAGGCTTTCAGCAGAGCTACACCCAAACAGGCATCTCCAAGTTCCCGCTTCTTTTCCTTTGTCTTTTTCCTGACCACACGGTCAGACCAATACCTCCCCCCTGAAGCCAGCCTTGATTCTGCCATTTTGGTAGTTCTCTGTTGTCAGCCATTTTGTTTTGTAGGCAATATGGCTCCTTGATCACCACACCCACCTTTATCTTTCTCTTTTCCCTCTCGCACACACACACACAACACACATATACACACCAAGCTTGTATATAGTTAGTTAGAATTTGTATGTTTTGGACTACGCACCAGGAGGGTCAGAGCGCAGTGGTAACTTTTGAACGATAATTGATTCAAACCCTAAAAAATTTTGGATTTGGTGATAAGTTTTGCAAAGTTATTGAAATGTTCTATAATGACATAAACAGTTATATTTTTCTTAATCCAGGAATGACTCCAAGAATAAACGTTTCTCGTGGAATCAGACAAGGATGTCCCATATCACCCAAACTCTTCATTTTATGCACTCAGCTACTGGCATACTTGATTATAAATCACTCTGAACTAAAAGGAATTAAATTTTTTGACTGCGAATTTCGGATCAGTCAGTTTGCTGATGATACTTTTTTTTCCTAAAAGATAAATCAATAATAGAGAAAGCTTTAAATGTAATTTCTATATTTTCCAAAGCATCTGGTTTGAGTTTGAATTTGAACAAATGCGAATTACTTCCACTATATCCTTGCAGAGATGATGAGTTCATTCCTGTAAAAAGTGAGGTGAAATATTTAGGAATAGAATTAATTAAAGATGTCAAATTAAGGGAGGAAAGAAATTTTCATGAAAAACTAGAGATTATGAAAAAAACCCTAAATCATTGGCTTATAAGAGATCTATCAATTTTTGATTAGCCAATCAGCGCCACGCTGATGTCAAGCTGTACGCTGGTGGGTAACTGGTGAGGATAGCAACAATGACGACCGCTACAGATCCTACAGACCACATTAACGATGCTATCGAGGTATTTCGCCACTACTCGCGTTAATGGAGGACCAAATTAAGGAAGCTGCTAAACTGGATTTAACGGCGATGCAGCTGGGCGTGCACGACGACGGAGACATTTTAAACGGGCAATGCTCGCTTGTTTTCGGCACCCCTGAGGCATGGATACTAATAACGTCAGATTCTGGGTGAGTCGTTGATCTCTACTGATGTCATGATCCTGTTTTTCTGTTAAGTTTAGTTACCCATTTCATGTTCATGTTTTGTGTCTTGTCTTGTACTTCCTGTTTTATTTTGAAGTGTTCACCTGCCTCTCCTTGTCTCCGTAGGTTTTACTTCCTGTCTGGCGCTGTCACACCTGCTCCCTGATTGTTCCTCCTCAGCTGTGTCTCATCAACCCCTATTACCTCATGTATTTAACCCTCATGTCTTCCCCTGTCTTGTTGCCAGTTCGTCGTACTTCACAGTCCTCATTCCAGCACTCTATCTTGTCTCGTCTTGCCGGTAATAACAGTTTTGTCTTTTCATCTAGTCTTTGCCTCACGATTTGGATACCTTTGCCAATCCTGATTGATATTCTGGAAGATGCTTTCGTTCTTGTCTAACCGGAAAAGAATCGAGCCTTTGTGTCCTTTACGAGCCACGTTCATGACAACTGATTGGTTAGGGAAAAATCAAATTCCCTCCCCCTTGTAAATCGCCTTCAATGGAAGCCATGTCAGACTGAAGGTTCTGGGAGCTTCAGTCTGACACTCAGGCTAAATCTCTCTGGTTTCATATCCCCAAAAATATATTTAAAAAAGTAGGAGGGTTTTAATTTTCATTACAATGTGATTTTGAAGTTACAAAATTACCTTTTGAAATTGTCAAAATTTCATCAAGTGTTGAGATACTGGAAAATGATATTTGTCCACAACTTTAGTCCACATGGCTCCACCTTGTGGAACAATAGAACAATTACATCAAATAGAAAAACCTTATTCAATCAAAAATGGTGTGATGAGAAAATAATTTTTGTTGCTGACCTGTTGGATGAACATGGTTCAATCTTACAACTCAACTCTTTGAATGAAAAATTCAACATGCAGTGCTCTTACAGGGAAATACAGCAAAATATGTAAAGCTATTCTAGTTCCACTATTACAGTTGATAAAAAATACTATCTCTCATTCCAATGTACAGATAGTCCTACCAGACATAAAAATTGAACAAATGCTAATTACTGATAAAAAAAAATGCAATAATAAAATAATACGAAAGGTGTTCATGCAGAACCTTTTTTATGGTCATACAAGGTCAACAAACATTAGAATGAGAGAAAGTAATCTAAAAATTGTAAACAATTTTACAAAATATCTGAAATGGCCAATCACTCCAAAAGCCAAAGAACTGCAATTTAAAATTAGGCTATTAATGACTATTATCCAGCTGCAGAAACATTAAAGAAAAGGTTTGGATTTGAGGTTGAGCCATGTTGTTTTTTCAATGCAGATTGTGAAACTACTGAACATCTTTTTTATTCTTGTTCAGTGACATCACATTTTTAGCAGGATGTTTTTGACTGGTTAGGTAATAAAATAGAAAATATCACACCAATTGATGAACATCAGATTCTTTTATATAAAGATAATCTTACCAAAGAATTTTCAGATCTGGTCAACATTATTATAGTTTTGGGCAAATATCACATGAAATTGCAACGAAATATTTGTTTTTTTGAAGTCTAATTATATGAATGAAGTGCCTTGTTTTTTTTCTTCTCCTTTTTTGTTTTATTTTATTATCTTTTTATGTCTACAGCCTAAATAAAGTAAATAAAGTTTACCAAAAAAAAGGTTGTTAGCCAAAGCGTTAGCTTCCATGAACCGGATGTAGTTGTCACTCCGACCAGTCCGACAAGAAACCAGCGCTTGCAAAAGAAAAAACATGGCTTCCGGAGACAGTGGCGGTTCTAGGCCAGTTTTAATGGGGGGGCCAAGCTAGGGCCAGTCCTTTTGATACAGGGGCACATACAAGTACGGTCAAATATCTAAGTCTGAACAATAAGATATATATATATATATGTGTAAGGGGGTCCGGGGGCATGCTCCCCCGGGAGAAAATTTTGTATTTGATTTAAAGGCATCAATCTGGTGAATTCTGAGAGCAAAGTTATGATGGCAGAATATGCCTAGATTTCAACATCTTTGTGCTTTTTATGTGTGAAAAATGTTCCATTTTTACTGATAAAAACACTAGTTGTATGTTATGGTGAAGGGTTACACTTAAAATACGGCCAAGTATTAGTGGTTAAACATTTCAGTAATCAAAAGAAAAATGACTGACGTACTGATCTGCCTCTGGAGGGCTATTTTAATATTTAAAATCATGTGCAGACAAAATATTCTTTTAAAATTCTCACAAGTACAGTTCCAGATACGCAAAACAATACAAAATACGCAAAACGAAAGGAAAACAAAAGGTGAGATTCAAATAAATTACACACAAACAGGCACAAATTACTGCTTTCCTCCCTCCCTCTCGATTTGCAAGTACAGCACCCTGAATCAGAGCATTTCAAAAGCCCTCAGGTAGTTGAATGCCTCTGGGACAGGCCCATTTATAGCAACCCACTGGATCCGTGGCGTGCGCGATCCGGCCGAGGCGCGGGTGCTGGAGCTAATAGCAGCCATTCAAGGCATCGGCATCATCGGCACCTAGCAGCGGCTCGGCGCTCCGCTCCGCTAAAATTACGCGCCGGGTCTATTTCTGACGGCGCGTCAATTTGCACAGACCAAATGAGTCAAACAGGAAGTCAGGCGCAGAAAAGACGAGAGTATCCAGTCGATTTTCAAAATAAAAGACCCACGAAAACTCCGGATCGTATTTCACATCACTACACAAACATGATGTGACAGGCATGAGTCAAATGAAAAGGAAAAAGTTTTCAGAGCTTACCTCAATGGTGCTGTATGTTGCCGTGCAGGCTCAGAGTTGTCTTAAATACAGCCACACAATTCTCTACTGATGTTTTCTGGGTGTTTTCAAGAATGCTCACGAAGTGGATGTCTGTATTCCTCAATATTCCGCTTAGAAATGCGGTCTGCTCTATCAACTCAGGCTCACATTAGCGCTAGGAGAGCGACGTCTGTGGTGAGGCCGGGGAGGGGGAGGGGGAGGGAGGGGGGAGCCGGAGAATTCCCAGTTGGCGCTCCAGCCGGTGCGCTACAGAGTGACGTTCATTTACCGGAGGCATTTTATATCTGGCCATTTTTTGGAGACTGTGGCAGGGCAAATTAGTCAATGTATGGGAAACACTAAACACTAGAAAACTCAGGCCCTTTTCCTTCTTGTGTGGTGTATTCTGCATGATTCACTGGGTGCGCCTCTTTAAGTGGTCCGACCGGCAACCTGTTGAGACGATTTAGTTCCGCGTTCCCCCTCCGACTCCTCGGCGGGGGGGCCACGGGGGGGGGGGGGGGGGGCGGACTCGGAGTTACGGGGGCACTGGCCCCTGCTGGCCCCCGCCTAAAACCGCCATTGTCCGGAGAGATGAAAATATTGAAAGTGCATGAAAGGCCAGAATCCGGCCCGTTATCCGTTTTTCCATATTCCATTTAAACAGAAAATCGGAAATCGCAGATTTTAAAAAAAGGAGTACTCGGGGAACACCCGAGTACTCCTTTTTTTAAAATGCACTGAGGCTAACAGGAGGAGGCCATCCATCTATCTATCAAACTAATAATAATAATAATAATAATAATAATAATAATAAATGTTCCTAATTAATTAAAGATTCCTCATTATTTATTCTTGTTGGTAGACACATTTTGTTGAATTAAATCAACATGGCTTCACCACTCAGACAAACAGGTAGCAAAGGCGTTGTAGACACTCGGGGTGGCGCTGTTGCGCTGGTATTGACATCATATGTATCCTATCGTATAATTGATAAATTAATGATTATAATTTAATACACACAAGTCTATAAGTTCTACTACGTTTTCTTTGAACCAGCATCAGTCAACTGGGTCATATAAAGATGCCAGGGTAAAAGTAATGAGTTTATAGTTGCCATCAGTGGTGGCTGTCCGTCTGTGAAATAGGTTCTGTTCTGGAACCGAAAACTCAGAGTTTCCTATCTCAGGGTAGATCAACTCAGAGTTCAGGGTTACTTTTAGAGTTTGTTGAACCTGCTTTGTGAAACGGACCTCGGGTCATATAAAGATGCCAGGGTAAAATTAATGAGTTTATAGTTGCCATCGGTGGTCCGTCTGTGAAATAGGTCCGGACTGTACATTTTGGAATACACGTTTACTGTCAGTTAAATTGAGGTCACATTACAGTTTACATTGCTTATAACGGCTGAGTATTGTAGCAGTTAAAATACAGAAGTCATCACGGCCAGTTGGCCTCAAGGATTTTGACTCGGGAAAGGAGTCTCTGTCGCCGTTGTTATAGCAACCGATGACGCCCGGTGCAAACCCGGGAGAAATGACTAGCAGTCGGATAAAATGATCGCCAAAGGACTAATAAAACACAATTTGTATTCCTTGCAGCTCCCCATTGAATCGACCTCCACACACCTCTCGGTTGAAATGCAATGATTGATGAGACACAGAGCCTGCTGTTTTGAACCTCAAAGCATGTCTACTATTTGTGTAAACACTGCGCCACCCTGTGGCTAAACACCAAGTACACTAAAGCCATAACAAGTTCTCATTTTCTAATGATTAGCCTGTAAATAATGCCTCCAATAATGCCTGCTGCTGATAATAATCGCAATACTAACAGGCCACTAGCCTATTGACCGGGACCTCTGTGACTTAACGTTATAGATGCTCAGGGAACGTAAGGTTTTTCCACAAAATGCATTCACGCACTCAAGCTTAAATGACAGTTATATGCCTATCGCATTCTTCCAAACAACCAGCTCTTATACTTTCACAGTAGTAAAATAAATATGAAATAACGGAAGTACTTCCGTTATTTGGTAATAACGGAAGTACTTCCGTTATTTGGTTTTGTGTCTCAAAACGAAAAACGGAAAAACGGCCGTATTTCCGTAAATCCGTTTTATTTTGAAAACGAAACATCAAACTATCAAAATATACACGGACCCTTCTTAATAGCACCATTAATTAGTGCCAACATTTTGTTCTGTTGGAGGAAATGATCCCTGTTAAAGATAATGGGCCTAACTGACAGCTTTGCTGCTGGAAATGTGGAAAGTAGCCTATCATGTCTACACTTAATGGTGTTTGAGGGATTTTCCTTTTTGTTTTTTAAAGAGGGAGACTAGGTATATTTTTGTGCAGCTGTTAATTTCTAACACAGCTCAATATCAGGATGATTTTATTCAGACTATCAATTTGGTGTTGATATGATTTAATTGTGGCGTCAGCTTTAAGCTTTATTGTAGCATAGGCCTATATAACGTTATGACAAAGAAGACCAATTTATCAGACCCAGTGATGTTAGACGATAATTGTAATACACGCAATTCATCTGCGCAGCATTGATTTCATGGAATTCAAGGGTGTGATCAGTGTCAGATGTACAGGTACAGGTACTGTAGCTACTTGAACCAGTGAAGAGTAATTTAACCTACACATCATTTTATTTGCTACCTTGTTTTGTCTTGATTTTTCCCTCTCTCCTCCTCTCTCTTCTTTCCTTGCCCGTTTTTTTCCTCCTTCTCTATTATGTAATTTCATTGATGTTTTGACAGGGGAATTTCTTTGATCAGCTTTAAGTGGCTTCTAACCTCTCCGGCACTGTTCTTTTTTTAATCTTGTAAATTTTATAGTCTGTTTTTAACATTATGTTCAAATAAACTAATCTAAACTAAAACTAAAAATTATTCATCCCGTTATGCGTTGCCACGCATGTTTCCTCCTCCTGCAGCTGCCACGGTGTTGGCCTTTTCTGTAATGTTGCTTTTCTCCTCATATTTTAGTAGAATTAATCTCTGATCCTCATGAGAAATACTTTTTTTCCTCACATACAGCGCTCTATGACGCTGCGCTTCTCTCAAGATTGTGATTTGTCCGCTGCGTGCGCGTTCACAGCTCTTGATAAAACAACCCTGAGTTGAGTTACCGAGTTGATATCCAGCGTTGTGATACCGATTATCCTGATTGCCATTGTTAGGGTTAGTCAACCCAGGATAGGTCTGGGTAACCCAGGAAAGGTTGATCTCACTTCGTGATACAGGCCTCTGGTCTCCCATCAGGACAAGGGTGAGGTGGAGACAGGGGCGCACTTACCATTAGGCAAAACTAGGCGGTTGCCTAGGGCTCCAAGTTCCTGAGGGCCCCATAAAAATCCTACACTTATGGTTAATCTAGTTATTACTTATCTGCGCACATTAATTATGTTTCTGAATAAAATCCTCTCGCTAAAATGCCAGCAGAATGCTTATCGTATTATGTGTGTGTCGGGGCCCCCCCTTCAGTCTCCACTACAAAGGATCAGTCCATCTTACTGCGCATGTGCAGAACAGATCCAGGAAGACAGCAGAAAAACGAAAACAAACGGCGCGAGAAGTGGCGAGAGAGGAAAAGTGGAGTACTGGAGAAGAGAAAAGAAAACACAAAATGAAAAGAAGCTACCCCAGCGGTGCTGAAAAGAGGAGGAAGAAGGAGGAAACCCGAAAGTTGATGTCTAAGTTACCGAAAGTGACAAATTTCTTCACTGCGCCTGCGGCAGCGGCCAGCAGCAGCAGCAGCAGCAACCTGTCATGTATTGGGTTACGTAGGTCACATGGTTAAGAAAAACAGGAAGTTTGGAATCACGGCAGCCCGGAGGCGTGCAATGCGGACTTGTGATGTTACTGTCAGTTTGGACAATAAAGCAAATAAAAGGGAGAAGCTTCATGTCATGATTAGATTCGGAATGCCCTGTCTAATTGAGTATTAAGACGGGCACACAACAATGGCGACGAGGACGTCGGACTTCTGAAGAAAACTGCAGCTAAGTTAGCTTGAGTCGCAGCTAGCATGGAAAAATCAGGACTTCAGCCGTTTGCATGTTACACGGAACCAGCTACACTCGGACCAAGATGGACACGTTGGCTGACATCATTTGAGTTATATGCGGATGGGAAAGGACTGATAATTAATGATGATGCGTCGGATACTACAAAACAGAGGAGACGTGCCCTGCTTCTGCACCTCGCGGGTCCAGATGTACAGGATATATTTTCGACTTTGCCAAACGCCGGAACAGCAACGGACTATACAGCGGCAGTCGGCGCACTGAATACATACTTCGTTCCCCAAGTTAATACAGCGTTTGCCCGCCAGACGTTTCACAAGTTGTACCAGAAACACGGTGAGACTGTACAACAATTTTCCACACGTCTGAGACAAACAGCCAAAGACTGTGATTTTCGAGTGGAGACAGATAACCAGATAAGAGATGCAATTCTGAGTAAGTGTACGTCAGAGTATGTGCGCAGAAAACTACTAGAGGAAGGGCGTGAGCTAACACTAGCCCGCACATTGGAAGTGGCATCACAGTGTGAAAGAATTGAGGAACAGATGACAGCCATGTCTCTGAATGAAGAAAGGAGAGAGACAGAGACTGTTCATCGGGTCACACAAAAAGGAGGAAAATACAAAAAAACAAAAGGAAAGACAATGGAAAAAGATGAGGAAAAACTGAAAGAAAATGTTACAGATGTGGTTACACTGATCACATGGGAAAGGATCCCAAATGCCCTGCACGTGGACAGACATGTCACAAATGTAATGGAAAAGACCACTTCTCAAAAATGTGCCGCACAAAAGGATCAAGGAAACAAAATGTGAACAGTGTTGAAGTAGAACAAAAAGAGTTTGCATTTATTGTAAAAGATGATGAAATGTCAGAGAGACTTACTTTTTGTGTGGGGGGAATAGACTTGAAAATGTTAGTAGACTCAGGTGCTACAAGCAATGTGATGGGAGAAAATGTGTGGAACAGACTGAAGGCAGAAAAGATAAAGTGTCATTCATATGTGCCAAAAGAACAGAGAAACCTGTACCCATACTCATCCAGTCAAGCACTGCCAGTTAAAGGGGCATTCAAGTGTGAAATCACAATTGGTAACAAAACTGAACAGGCAGAATTCATTGTGATTAAAGGTAATGGTGAACCACTCCTTGGAAAAAAAAACAGCCATGAAGTTAGGAGTGCTGAAAATAGGTGAAAATGTCTCAGCTGTTACAGACATTAAAGACACTCTCCAGCAGCAATACCCAAATGTATTCAGAGGAGTGGGAAAGTTGAACACCAAGCAGATTAGCCTGTACATAGACCCAAAAGTGAAACCTGTAGCCCAGCCAATCAGACGTATACCGTACAATCTCAGGGAGGCTGTAGAAAAAAAGATACAAGAACTGATCAACATGGACATTATAGAACGTGTTGAGGGCCCCACCCCGTGGGTGAACCCAGTAGTGGTGCTCCCAAAGCCTGACAAGGATATCAGAATGTGTCTAGATATGAGAAGAGCTAATGAAGCAATCGTGAGGGAACGGTACCCTATTCCGACTGTGGATGAAATACTCCAAGGCATGAATGGCTCAGCTATATTCAGTAAGCTGGACCTGAAATGGGGCTATCATCAGTTGGAACTGACACCAGAGTCGCGGGAAATAACGACATTTGCAGCGCACAACGGAGTGTACAGATACAAGAGACTGATATTTTGGGGTATCATCAGCCAGCGAGCAATACCAGCACGAGATAGCTGCTGCATTGACTGGCATTGAAGGTGTAGAGAATATCTCAGATGATGTGATTGTGCACGCACCAGACCAGGAAACACATGACAAGCGCCTGCACGCTGTCATGAGGAGACTCTCAGAATGTGGACTAACACTGAATCCACAGAAGTGCCAGTTCAGCATGAGCAGACTAATATTCATGGGGATACTTTTGTCACAGAAAGGCATTGGACCCACAGAAGAGAGAGTGAGAGCTGTGATGGAGGCCAGAGAACCAGAGAACGCCACAGAGGTGAGAAGTTTCCTGGGACTTGTGGGTTACAGCAGCAGATTCATATCACAGTTTGCAACACTGTCAGAACCACTGCGACGCCTGACCCGAAAGGAGACACCATTCAACTTTGGACTGGAACAGAAGCAAGCATTTCAAGCGTTAAAGGATGAGCTAGCCAGAGCTGGTACCCTAGCCTACTTTGATAAAGAAGCACCAACAAAGGTGATAGCAGATGCAAGTCCTGTGGGCTTAGGGGCTGTGCTAGTGCAGGACCAGCGAGGAGAGATGGTACCTGTGTGCTACGTGAGCCGCAGCCTGACGGAGTGTGAGAGGAGATACTCTCAGACAGAGCGTGAAGCATTAGCTCTGGTGTGGGCTTGTGAGAGACTACATCCGTACGTGTATGGCAGGAAGTTCGATCTTGTCACCGACCACAAGCCATTGAAAGTCATATACAGTCAGCGATCTAAAGCATGTGCGCGCATAGAACGCTGGGTCCTCAGATTACAGCCATATGACTTCAGAGTGGTGCACGTACCAGGAAAACAGAACATAGCAGACCCACTGTCACGGCTGCTTGGGGACACAGCTAAGAAGGAGATACACAAACATGAGTCAGAAGAGTATGTGAGATTTGTTGCAGTGAGTGCTACACCTAAAGCACTTACAACCAGAGAGGTGGAGGAAGCCTCTGTTACTGACCCAGAACTAGTGGAGGTCGCAAGGCACTCACAAATGGACACTTTGAGAACTGTAAACCGTATGCACCAATTGCGAATGAACTATGTGTAGTGGGATACCTAGTTCTCCGTGGAAATCGCATAGTGCTGCCACAGAGCCTACAAGCCAGAGCGCTTATGCTGGCTCATGAAGGACACTTAGGTATTGTGGGAACCAAGCAACATCTCAGAACCAAACTTTGGTGGCCTGGCATGGATAAAGCAGCTGAGAGATATTGCAAGGCATGTCATGGATGTCAAATTGTTGCCAGACCTGACCCACCTGAGCCACTGAGAACCACATCACTACCAGACGGTCCTTGGCAGGATGTGGCAATAGATCTGCTAGGACCACTACCAACCAATCATTCCATACTTGTGGTAGTAGATTACTACAGTCGCTATTATGAGTATGATGTTTTGACCTCTACAACGGCAGAGAAAGTCATTGACAGTCTGGAGTCAATCTTCAGCAGACATGGATTACCTGTCACCTGCAAATCGGATAACGGACCACAGTTCAAATCTGAAGCATTCAGGGAATACTGTGAAACTAATGGAATTAAACATGTGAGGACAACACCAAAATGGGCTCAAGCAAATGGAGAAGTTGAGCGCCAAAATTCATCTCTAATGAAGAGGATTAAAATTGCTCAAGCAGAAGGACTGGATTGGAAATGTGAACTGAGAAAATATGTGACTGTGTACCGCAGCATAGAACATACCATTACAGGAAAAAGCCCTGCTGAACTCCTCTTTAACCGAAAAATAAGGGGAAAGCTACCAGACATCGGTGAATCACGCACATCAGCACTGGAGGTACGTGATAGAGATGCAGAGCAGAAAGGAAAAGCAAAACTATATGCTGATGAAAGAAGGGGGGCTCAGTACTCAAAAGTGGACATTGGAGACATGGTACTTATACAGCAGGACAGAGTGGACAAGTTTTCCACACCATTCAACGGAACACCACACAAAATTGTCAGTAAAGCAGGAAATCAAGTTGTGGTCGAATCTCCAACAGGAGCACGCTGTCGGAGAAACACTACACATGTGAAAAGATATGAGACCACCAGGCATAAGGAAACCCAGAGTACACCGGAAGAGACACCAGGAGAGGAGGATAGTGTTCTTGATGCGGACACACAAGCACAGACTAATATCACTCAAACCCCACCCCAGGACACCCAAATGTTAGACATGACAAAAGCCAGACCTCAAAGGGTTAAGAGGGCACCTGAAAGATTTGGCGATTTTTTGTATTGAAGCGAACATTATACAGAGTGTGAATGTATTGTGAAAAGTCTTGCTGAAAAGTATTGTTGAAAAAAAAAAGAAATTTAGTTATTGAATGGTTATTAATCTAATGAAAGAGTTGACAGGTAAAGTTAATCAGTGTGTTCAAGAAAATACTTATGTTTGGTACAATGCAGAGTTTGTTTAAGAGGATAGGTTTATTTCCAAGAAAAGGAGGGATGTCATGTATTGGGTTACGTAGGTCACATGGTTAAGAAAAACAGGAAGTTTGGAATCACGGCAGCCCGGAGGCGTGCAATGCGGACTTGTGATGTTACTGTCAGTTTGGACAATAAAGCAAATAAAAGGGAGAAGCTTCATGTCATGATTAGATTCGGAATGCCCTGTCTAATTGAGTATTAAGACGGGCACACAACACAACCCACAACCGGTAAGTACAACAACGACGTCGACACCTGTTGGGGAGGGTTGTGACGGATTAACTGGTGTTGAATCAACTGGTGAGAGAGACAGATGTGGTGTGGGCGTGGCCTTTGAGAAACCGACAGTGGAAAAACGAGGAAATAAACATTGAACTCCTAACCTGTCGATCGCATTCATTCATGTTTACAGCCAGTCATCCTGTTACTCATTCTGCTATGTGACGGTGCCTTTTCAAACACCACGATAGGAATGGTTTGCTGGACATCCACAGAGAATTCGAAGCCAAGCGAGCACGATCCGCAGTTGTCCTGTGGCACACACGTCTATGAACGCTTCAAAATAAGAAAATCTAAATGCATCCAAAATACCAGCAAAGTGGGGCATCACACATCGTAGCTACATGATATACTGCCAGCAATACCAACGTTATGTCATGTCCCTAATCATGTCTGTCCATCTACATGTGCGTATCACAAGTTAATCTGAGCGCGTCACACATTACCACTCTGTTCGTGCGAACACTCCAGTATGGCATTTAACACCCCAGACTCTGTGTGTGTATCACTCACAGGCTGTATAAAAGCATCATCAGTCCTCAGAAACACTTGACATCAGATAAATAATGATATGGCGCACACGTAGTTCCATCAACAGGAAAACTCTGCAAACGCTGTTGGTATTGTGAACAGCAGGCATTAACACAGTCACTGACGTTGTCAGTCCCAATTCATGAACACCGCAATACTAAGATACAGATCACTGCAAATGTCAATGAATCCTGTAGAAAATGCTCAGTTGTCAGTCCTGTAGTTTGTATCATCTGATGTCAAGTCGATGTGCAGTCTGGAAATGAAAGTCTGAGATATTCACATCCAACTCGAGCGCAGCGCGGCGATTGCCATCAGCTGTGGCAAATTGTGATCCACTCAGATTAACTGGTGATACAACATGTGTAGGCTACATTCCAACAATCATGCTGTATAATGACGGCCGCTGACAATTCACTCAGTCATCACAACTATAGTCTACACCATTCAGTGCAGACATGATAACTAAATATGCAACAAGAATGAAATAAATAAATAAATAAATAAATAAATGACAAAAGTCAATGGGATAATCACACAGGTGTAGGTGATTATACTCAGGTGTAGATAACTCCAATCATCGGGGGGTAGTCTTTATAAGGATGGTCAACAGCTCACAACTTTGTGGGTTTGTTCATGAGGAGTTTGAACAGTGAGCAGAAAGAGAGAAAAAGACAGTGTGCAAGAAAGAGTAAGTGGTGATTGTAAGTGGTGAGTGTGACAGTGAAGTGTGCTTTGTGTTGTAAAGAGAGTGGGATTGTAGGTTTGTGTGTGTTGTGTGCTAGTGTGTTGTGTCAGTGAGGGTAGGAGTAGTGAGGGTAGGTGTAGCCAAGGTAGGAGTAGCGAGGGTAGGAATAGGTAGGGAGGAGTAGGAAAGGTAGGGACAGAAACATGGACCCAAAAATAATGAAAGAGGTGCTGGAGTTGAAACTCCATAATCGGTATCCTGAGGGGTCAACCAGCCGAGACAGATTTGTCATCAGGAGGAGAGCTGACACCTTCAGGATAAAGGGTAAGGATGCATGGACTTAAGAACACAATAATTATCTGCTATGACGAAACTCCAAGTAATCTAATATGATGACATTTAAACACCAGATGGAGACCTCTACTACATCTGTCGGCGAAAGCAGAACAAGGCCGGGCACCTCGCCAAAGTTGTCTCCACTGCTGAGGAAGCAAGCAACCTCTTCGTGGAGTTTCACGCCAGCGACTTGGGTGGGCACTGTGGGGTGGAAAAAACCCACAGTGCCATCATTGCCCGCTATTATTGGCCTGGCATGGAGGATGACATTCGCAAGTGGGTGAGTTGGTATTGTCATAAAATCGAGGTGGAATACACGTTCAGGGGTCCGTTTCACAAAGCAGGTTTAGTGAAAACTCAGAGTCTGTTAACCCTGAAATGAGGGAAACTCTGAGTTTTCCGTTTCAAAAAGGGAGGTAACTCAAACCAGAGAGAGGGGTAACTCTAGCCTGTTTCAAAGAGAGAGGTAACTTAAGCTCTCGGTCAGTTACCGTAGTGACAGACTCTATGAACCTAACCTGGTTGGGACCAGGTTTTTCTCAATGAACCTCGAGTTTCTCTCTGTCTCTGCCCTCTTTCAGAGCCACACACTCCATGTGATTTCCTCATTCATTCAGTCAGCAGGCGAGTTTTGGCGTAGCCTACTTCTGCCGTCTGTCATTTTAAAAAATCATTTAAAAAAATCAGAGTCAGTTTATTAGAAGTCCATCAGGCACAGTAGGTGTAGACTTTTTTTCACTAACATGGCATGTCCTTTTGATAACGATCCCGTGGATGAAGAAGCAGCATTACTGCGCAGAGAATTAAATATTCGTCGGGAGATGGTTATCAGACCACGCATAGATGTTTTAGCATTTCCAGACAATTATATTTTTGAGCTGTACCGTTTCACGTCACAGTCCATCATCTACACAACCTAATCCGTCCTTACATTTGCAACAATACCAGTCGTAGTCATGCTCTCACATCCCAGCAGATATTGTGTGTTGCGCTGCGTTTCTTTGCAAATGGAAGTTTTTTGTACAATGAGATGCCGAGCACTTGAGTAAGGCAACTGTATGCAGGGCGGTCAGAAAAGTGTGCTCGTTTTACAGGCATCTGCCTTCTTTCTGTTGGCTGAGTAGAAGTCTGTAAGTTTAAATAGGCTTAATTATTTAACAGAAAATGATATAGATGAGAAGACATTTATGTGTGTGAAAACAGCATTATGTTGGGGATAAAACAACTGCACAGTTAAACAGCCACTTAATATTTACTTTACAATGTAAAACATGATCAAAATGAGGTACCCCCATGAGATTATGCCGAGGTCTTACCTGTTTGAACAATGTGTTTACATTTCATCCTAAACTGCTGCCAAGTGCGCTTCTACCCCGAGGGATTGCACCTAAATGAAATAAATTAATAGGCTACCATTCAAGACCTGAGCAGCAATGTTCTCCCACGCTGTCTCCCTCTCTTTTGCAGCTGCAGCAGTGTTGCACTTCTTTTTGAAAACATGTGCAAACTCGCCGTATGAGCGCATTAAGATTTCTAATTCTAGTGGGGTGAAAAACGCAGCCCTCTTCCGCGTTGCCATGGTGACTCGTCGAATCGGGGCTCCATTGATGCTGGCTTTTTATAGTTGTGGTGCACGCGCTTAACTCCAAGTGAAACTACTCCGAGTTGATTAAACTGATTCAAATCAGCTGTTCTGGAACTGGAAACTCAGAGTTTCCTATCTCAGAGTAGATCAACTCAGAGTTCAGGATTAGACTCAGAGTTTGTTAAACCTGCTTTGTGAAACGGACCCCAGGTTCAAAGGTAGAACAGAGGAGTGTAAGGTAGTCATGTGTGTACGCCTTATATTGTGATACTGTATGTGTATGTGCAAAGGCCAACCATGTCAGTCTAAATCATTAACAGTCGTTTAAACAAATATTTGTCCCAATGTTACAATCCTTGTCTGTTTAGATTGCTCAGTGTCCCCAGTGCCAGGCCAGGAGGGCTACCATCAAGGAAAAGCAGGAGTACAATCCAATAGAGGTAAATTACATATGACATGCAGTCACATCTGTCAATCATATCAGTAGTGATACTGCAATACTCATGATTGTTTCTTCCTCCCCAGGTAACCGAGCCTCTTGAGCTGGTTGGAATGGACTTGGTGGGTAAGCTCAATGTAACAGATGGTGGCAACCAGTACATATGTGTCATGGTTGATTATTTCACCAAATGGGCAGAGGCATACCCACTAAAAAGCAAAACAGCAGACGAGGTGACAAATTGTATTCTTGATTTCTTTTACAAATTTGGTGCACCCAAAGGCTGCTAACAGACCAAGGCTCAGAATTTCGCAACAAGGTATAGTGATTATGCAATATGGATCACCAACATGTAACTTTTGCTGTGCTGGCTCAGCTCATGTTCATTTGAATGTCATTTCAAGGTCAACTATGGTCTGTGTGAGAGACTGGGCATCAAAAGGAGCCTGTGCTCCCCTTATCATCCACAGACCAATGGCCTTGTGGAAAGGCTGAATGGCACGGAGGTATAATTTTGTTGTCAGAACTTGAACTTGAGCCCTTAATAGCCTAGCACTTATATCCTGTTCCAGTCTGAACAGGTAATCATCAATGGGTTGCTGTATCATACACGACAACCCAAAGTATCTTCTGCCTCCTCATGCATGTACCTGAATTCTGCATTTTAAGGTCCCTGAACAAACTGGTGGCTGAGCACCCCAACCGTTGGGACCAGTATCTCCAGCCAACAATGTTTGCCCTGAGGACCAAAAAGCAGCTGACCACTCAATACAGCCCGTACTACCTGATGTTTGGGAGGGAGGCCAGGTATCCCTCAGAGGTCCCAGATGAGTATGACGTAAGACTGCTATTGTTCTACTCTATTTGGAGTTTGAAGTTGGGTCATCTGTGTCCCCTACAATGTCACTGATTTCTTCCTGGCAGGTGACTGAAGAGAAGGTCTGCAGTCTCATTAAGACAGAGGAGATCTGCCAGGGACTCAGAGATCAAGTCCCAGTCTACAATGAGGTAAAGGCCAATATCGAGGCCAAACAGCAACAGGTCTGCAAGAGGAAGGAGGACAGAGGTCAGGCAGACCATTTTAAAGTGGGGGACCTTGTTCTAAAGAAAAATGCACGGCAGGCCATGAGGAAAGGGGACAAACTGGAGGCCAGCTTGGTGGGACCTTACAAAATATTAAAGCTGGAGGAGAAGACCGCTCACCTGGTGTCAGAGAGGGGGACACAGTCAAAAGTCAACATTGACCACTTGACTCATTACTTCCAGCCAGAGGAGAGGATCCCTGCCAAAATCAGGAAATTGATTGATCCTACTCCTCTGGCTGGAAGTAATGAGTCAAGTCACACATCAGTCACACCCCCAGCAAGGCAACCCACAAGCTGTGAAGCCCAAGGACCTCCACTCAGTGCAGATATTTGTAAGTACACTGATAGAGTACACCCCAAATTATGCAAGTCATGAATAACTGCCATAACAATGTTTTATTCTTTTGTGTTACAGTAATCAGAGACGTATGGGCAGGAAGGCGCCGAACGACACTCTGGTCAAGACTGGGGCCATATAAATTATATATGGAAGACCTCCTGTACCTGACCCCGGGAAAGGAATTGGAGAGTCAGGTAGCCTACCTCAAAGAACAATTATTTGACTGATGTGCGCCTTTGCAGATTGATCACATAATTGTTTTCATAGATCATTAATGCATATCTCACAATGGTTGGGAGGAAGAGTGGTGCGGTCATTAGACAGCTATGCAATGACCGCAGTGTGGCAGGGCAAACAGAGAGGCTTGAAACGGGTGAGTAGGATTAATTTCTTATGCCTTTGCAATCCAGTGAGTTTTTCTCAGTTGGATATGTATGGTATATTTGATTTCTGTTGTAGCTGGCCCTTGATCGTGATGTGGCTGCAGGAGCAGTCTGTCATGAAGGACACTGGACACTCATTGTGAGTATTCCTAAATGTTAACAGATGTGGACACAATGACACTTATGTTTGAGGGTTTGCTAATATTTGTTTTGCATTTCCATAGATCATGTACCTGAAGGAGATGAGGTCATTATACCTTGATCCGTACTGTGCCACTCAGCAACAGATTGAGAGGTGTAAACATGTAACAAGGTGAATCAGCTGTAATTTGTGCATTAGACATGTATGTATTCATGCATTTTGGATAACCTTGGGAGCAACAGGCGAATTACATTTCCCTTATGACTGTACTGTTTCACTAGACTGGCATAAGCTTGTCCTTTTGAGGGCCCTTGACACAATTCAAGTGGTCTTAAATTTAGAATCCTCTTACCTGGGCTTATGTTACACTTTCCTGACTGTGGTCAATCTGTGTTCTGTGTAGGGCACTGGTTCGCCAGAAGTGTCCTGCTATCGGGAGGTGGACATGTGCTACACTGGCCCATCCTAGACAGCAGGACACAACATCATGTGGGGTGTTTGTGTGCAAGGTAATGACTCAGTGATCTCTGTACCTGTCATTAAACTGTCATTCAAATTGTACTCATGAGACTTTTAGCTTGCAGAGCAGATTTTGCTGGCCCAGCAGATTGACTATGCAGTGGACCAGGAGGGTGTGGCCATGCTAAGGATGGACATGGCTAAAGCGCTGCTGGCAAATACAGGTACAAAGGACTCTTCCAGGTTTACTTGTTTGTGTCTGTAATGGCAACTGGACTATATGTATGCCTGTGTTGTAGATGACCTATCCCAGCTGTGTCGGGCTTGTGGGGAGGAAAGCTCCGGGGCTGAGATGGACGAGTGGGTAAGGAGATCAATTCTTGTCCCGGCCAACGTCGGTTGGACGCCTTGGATGGGTTACCTCACGGTCACTGGGTGAATACTCAGTCTCACACACAGCTATTGTTAATGTGTAGTTTACTTTACTTAACCTGCATGTCTTGCACTTCAGCGGTCACTGGAGCAGCTGAGGGAACATGGGAACACAGACGACCACAGCTAAGATTGAAATCTAGTATCTGACAGACATTGCCATACAATTCTGAGCATTATCATGATTTCTCATTAACTGTTAAATTGTACAACCTCCTGGGATGAATGATTACCTGACACACTGCTTGGATGGTTTCTGAGGTCTCTTTTCTCTTTTTTTTAGATTGAATGCACCACCTGCTGTCTGTGGTACCATTCAGTGTGTTGGACAGCCCTCACCAGAGCAGGACTGGCTTTGCACTGCATGCGCCACATGAATCGGCACTGCGGTTTCTATTCTACTGCCCCCCTAAGTGACAATTACTTGAGCAAACACATTCAAAATGAACTCATCTCCCTTGTAGCAAAGTGCACAATCGATGCAATTGTGGAGAAAGTAAAGAAAGCTAAATATTATGCTGTTACCATGGACTGCACTCCAGACCTCAGTCACAATGAGCAGCTTTCAGTGGTGCTACGGATTGTGAATTGTGAAACCTCAAAAGGTATCTCCATTCATGAGCACTTTGTTGGTTTTCTTCAGGCACTTGACACAACAGGAAAAGGGTTATGTGAGTCATTTTTAGGGCACCTAGAAACACTAGGTTTGGACCTCTCCAACTGCCGTGGCCAGTCTTATGACAACGGCAGTAACATGCAGGGTAAAAAGCAGGGGGTCCAAAAGAGAGTGTTAGAACTAAACAGCAAGGCTTTGTGTGTTCCCTGTGGAAGCCACACTTTGAAGCTTGTTGTTGGGGATGCTGCCAAGTCATCTGTGACATCCATCAGCTTCTTTGGTCTGCTACAGCGACTCTACACTCTGTTCAGCTCCTCAGTTCACCGCTGGTCCATTCTCACAGAGCACGTCAAGAATTTCACACTGAAGGCATTGTCAACAACCAGATGGGAGTCCAGGGTTGAAGCTATCAAAGCTGTTCGCTACCAGCTTCCTGAAATTGTGGAGGCATTGACTGCTCTAAAGGAATATGCCATGGAGAAAAGGGATGCAGAAGTTGTTTCAACAGCTGGAAGCATCTGCAAGGAGATGCAGAGGTGGCCTTTTGTGGTAAGTACCATTGTATGGTACAATGTGTTGTTCCAGATAAATAAAGCCAGCAAGACCCTGCAGAGCCAGAAGGTTTGTATTGAAACAGTCAGGAAAGAAATCAGGGCAGTGACAGAATTCCTTCAGGAATTTTGGGATGATGGGTTCAACACTGCCAAAACAGAGGCCAGGGAAATAGCAGAGAAGCTTGAGGTAGAGATGAGCTGGCCAGAGGTGCGTCAGAGAAGAACAACCCAACAGTTTGAGTATGAAGGCAAAGAGCAAACTCAGTCAACTGCAGAAGAGATCTACAAAAGAGAATTTTTCTTGTCTCTTATTGATAAAGCTCTTATTACTTTAAAGGAAAGATTTTCACACATGGAAACCTTCTATGAGCTGTATGGATTTCTCTACTCCACTGACGTCATGAGAAGCACTGAGAAGGAAGGGAAGCTGGATGAATGCTGCCACAGAGTGGAGCAGAGATTTGATGATGTTGATGCAGAGGACCTGAAACTTGAGGTAAAGGGAGCAGTTAGATCCTTCCCCACAAATATCTCAACACTATCTGAGATGCTTGATTATATCTATAAGGAGAATATCTTAGACCTACAGTACAGGCCAAAAGTTTGGACACACCTTCTCATTCAATGCGTTTTCTTTATTTTCATGACTATTTACATTGTAGATTCTCACTGAAGGCATCAAAACTATGAATGAACACATGTGGAGTTATGTACTTAACAAAAAAAGGTGAAATAACTGAAAACATGTTTTATATTCTAGTTTCTTCAAAATAGCCACCCTTTGCTCTGATTACTGCTTTGCACACTCTTGGCATTCTCTCCATGAGCTTCAAGAGGTAGTCACCTGAAATGGTTTTCCAACAGTCTTGAAGGAGTTCCCAGAGGTGTTTAACACTTGTTGGCCCCTTTGCCTTCACTCTGCGGTCCAGCTCACCCCAAATCATCTCGATTGGGTTCAGGTCCGGTGACTGTGGAGGCCAGGTCATCTGCCGCAGCACTCCATCACTCTCCTTCTTGGTCAAATAGCCCTTACACAGCCTGGTGGTGTGTTTGGGGTCATTGTCCTGTTGAAAAATAAATGATCGTCCAACTAAACGCAAACCGGATGGGATGGCATGTCGCTGCAGGATGCTGTGGTAGCCATGCTGGTTCAGTGTGCCTTCAATTTTGAATAAATCCCCAACAGTGTCACCAGCAAAACACCCCCACACCATCACACCTCCTCCTCCATGCTTCACAGTGGGAACCAGGCATGTGGAATCCATCCGTTCACCTTTTCTGCATCTCACAAAGACACGGCGGTTGGAACCAAAGATCTCAAATTTGGACTCATCAGACCAAAGCACAGATTTTCACTGGTTTAATGTCCATTCCTTGCGTTTCTTGGCCCAAACAAATCTCTTCTGCTTGTTGCCTCTCCTTAGCAGTGGTTTCCTCGCAGCTATTTGACCATGAAGGCCTGATTCGCGCAGTCTCCTCTTAACAGTTGTTCTAGAGATGGGTCTGCTGCTAGAACTGTGTGTGGCATTCATCTGGTCTCTGATCTGAGCTGCTGTTAACTTGCGATTTCTGAGGCTGGTGACTCGGATGAACTTATCCTCAGAAGCAGAGGTGACTCTTGGTCTTCCTTTCCTGGGTCGGTCCTCATGTGTGCCAGTTTCAGTGTAGCGCTTGATTGTTTTTGCGACTCCACTTGGGGACACATTTAAAGTTTTGCAATTTACGGACTGACTGACCTTCATTTCTTAAAGTAATGATGGCCACTCGTTTTTCTTTAGTTAGCTGATTGGTTCTTGCCATAATATGAATTTTAACAGTTGTCCAATAGGGCTGTCGGCTGTGTATTAACCTGACTTCTGCACAACACAACTGATGGCCCCAACCCCATTGATAAAGCAAGAAATTCCACTAATTAACCCTGATAAGGCACACCTGTGAAGTGGAAACCATTTCAGGTGACTACCTCTTGAAGCTCATGGAGAGAATGCCAAGAGTGTGCAAAGCAGTAATCAGAGCAAAGGGTGGCTATTTTGAAGAAACTAGAATATAAAACATGTTTTCAGTTATTTCACCTCTTTTTGTTAAGTACATAACTCCACATGTGTTCATTCATAGTTTTGATGCCTTCAGTGAGAATCTACAATGTAAATAGTCATGAAAATAAAGAAAACGCATTGAATGAGAAGGTGTGTCCAAACTTTTGGCCTGTAATGTATATCCAAATATGAGTATAGCACTGGGACTTCTGCTCACTCTCCCTGTGACAGTGGCCTCAGGTGAGAGAAGTTTCTCGAAACTGAAGCTCATTAAAACATATCTGACGTCAACAATGTCACAGGAGAGGCTGTCTGCACTCGCTGTTCTCTCCATCGAGCAAGAAGTCAGGAAGTCAGTGGATATGGATCTCCTCATTGCAAGATTTGCTGAGGCCAAGCCTCGCAAAATAAGATTTTAGGGACAAAAGGGAGAAAATACAAAGACTCCGAGAAAAAGGGACAAAAGAAAACATGGAGAGGGAGACAACAAGAAGGGACAGGAATATGTGTAAAAGGGACAGGAAGAGGAAAAAAGACAAGGACAAAAAGGAGAGAATTTAAAGACTACAGAAAAAGACAGGAAGAAAAAAAGAAGAAGAAAGGAAAAAAGGGAGAGGAAGACAACCAGTAAAAGGGACAGGAAGAGAAAAAGGAAAAAGGGAGAGGAATATGAGTAAAAGGGACAGAAGAAGAAAAAAGACAAGGACAAAAGGGAGAGAAATACAAAGACTACGAGAAAAAGACAGGAAGAGAAAAAGAAGAAGAAGAAAGAAAAAGGGAGAGGAAGACAACCAGTAAAAGGGACAGAAGAAAACAATGGAGATGAAGACAACAAGAAAAAGGGACAGGAAGATGTGTAAAAGGGACAGGAAGAGAAAAAGAAAAAGAGAGGAATATAAGTAAAAGGAACAGAAGAAGAAAAAAGACAAGGACAAAAGGGAGAGAAATACAAAGACTACGAGAAAAAGACAGGAAGAGAAAAAGAAAAAAGAGATTAATATGAGTAAAAGGGACAGGAAGAGAGGGACAAAAGGTAAAACAAATAATACATGTGTATTCTGTTAAAATGTATGTATCTGTATAATTGACCTGTTTTGTGTGTTGTCTTCTCATTTCAGCACCACAACATAGAGGACAGCAGCTGCTGCTGCCCAAATTTGAGCTGTGTAAAGGTAAATCATCTCTGTCACATATACAGTTATGAAATAACAACTTATATAGTGAAATCAATTATATGTATGTGATCCATTCTAAGTGTTCTATCAGAGAACCTGCTGGTAAAAAATAATACTGTTAAAATGTATGTATCTGTATAATTGACCTGTTGTTTTGTGTGTTGTCTTCTCACTTCAGAGGGCCCCATGCCTGCCTTTGCCTTGGGCCCCAAATTTCCTAAATCTGCCACTGGGTGGAGAGAACCCCCTTCTAGCCCATTTTTGGGGGCGCTGAAGCACCCCTAAATTGAATCCAAGCACCCCCAAAATTTGAGAGATTTTTTTTTTTCTTTCTGTATGTCCCTTTTTAACAAGCTAGAAAAGTGTCAAAACCATACAGTACTTGGTACAGAGGGGCTGCAGCTGCGGATGTTGCTGAAGCAAAAATCCGGGAGTGGGAGGAGTTAGGGGAGGCTATGAAGAAGGACTTTCGGTGGCGCTCAAGGAAGTTCTGGCAGACGATTAGATGCCTCAGGAAGGGAAAGCAGGGCTTATCTCAGGCTGTGCTCAGCAGAGAAGGAGAACTGCTGACCCGAACTGGGGACATCGTCAGGCAGTGGAAGGAACACTTTTAGGACCTCCTGAACCCGGCCGTCATGTCCACCATGGAGGAGGCAGAGCCTGAAGTCTCTGGGAAACTTTCGCCCATATCCCTGGCAGAGGTTGCTGAGGTAGTTAAAAAGCTCCCCAGCAGCAAGGCACTGGGAGTGGATGAGATTCACCCTGAGATGCTGAAGGATCTGGACACTGCATGAACAGGGGCCTCAGCCAGACGTTCCCAGTTCACCCTCACTACATGTTTGGGTTTACCAGGTCTGTCCGGCAGCCTCCCCTGCCATCTGATCCAACTCACCACCAGGTTTTGATAGCTGACAGCTTTGCTCCTCACTTCACCCGAGTGTCCAATGCACCTCTCACCCTGGGCAACACCAGAAAAAGCTAGAGTCCAGCCCCGCTCCAGGAGTATGGTTCCAGAGCCAGTGTTGTGCGTGGAAGTGAACCCAACTTTATCTAGTTGGTACTGCTCTGCCTCCAGCACCAGCTCCAGCTAATTCCCCACCAGAGAGGTGACATTCCACGTCCCCAAAGCTGGTCCTCTATGCTGGAGATCAGCACGCCCAGAGCCCTGCCCCTGCCTGCCGCCCCGCACACAATGCATCCAACCCCGATGCCAATCACAGCAGGTGGTGGGCCCACAAGGTGGTGGTTACCTCTTAACCGTTTTGTTTTCTGGGAATAACTGACACAATCAGAAACCAGAAACAAGTCGTATTTTCGGTTTTGGCCAAAAAACAAAGAAACGGTTTGTGAGGTTTCTACCGTTCCTACCGATCCTATTGTCACTTACATTTGGGCTGTGCCCTTCAAAATAAGGTTACCTCTTGGCCTTTACTCCAGTGGGATGTCTCTGCAGACCCGGAGGCTGCAGATTCAACCCACACAGACAGGCAATGAAGTAATGCAACAGCGTTTTATTGTATTGCCTGTTAATATGCAGCTGATAGACCATGAAAATTAAAGCTCTATAGTAAGTTTTGTTCAGGGTGTACCGTGAACAGTGAAGTCTGCTCTCAGTAAAACTATCAACATGACAGCAAGCACACCAAAAGTAGTTATTAAAAATGACTAGCAGGTGTCGCACTGCATCAAAGTTGTCATCAAAAATACAAACGTAATATAATATGAATGAATAGGCCTATGTTGACAGCCAGGTGGGAAAAAACAGATGTACATCTATGGAAAGGCATTTACTATAGGCTACTATCAATTAGAGTTAAGCTGTCACTGGACTTTCCCCTCAGTTGTGGTCACATGGAGACACTTGATGATAATTGTGTAGACAGTTAAGAGATTCACACTACCTGCTATGGTGGAATAAAAAGAGCCATCTAGTTTTCAGGTCTACTCTAGCAGACTGACGAGATCAGCGGGGTAGCTATTGCAGACAAACTCTGAGTAGCCTATGTTAACCCTAAATGAAACTCTGGATTTTCAGCTCCAGAAAGAGAGGTAACTGAAGCCCGGTGTCAGTTACTATGACAACTGAGTCTGTGAACCTAACCTGGTCGGGAGCAGATTTTCTTCAACAAACCCTGAGGTTTTCTCTGTCTCCTCCCTCTCACTGTTTCATTTCCTCATTTATTCAGTCCGTATCGAAGTGCATTAATTAGCGGAGCTTTTACTGTCTGCCACAATCTAAACCCACGCTGGATATTAGTTTGTTACTCTGGACTATCTAAAGTTAGGCTACTGATTTTATGTGCATCATTTCTTTGAACATCGTATTTTGTCTTCACTTTTAAATATTACACAGAAGTAATTCACTCTCAGCTCAGAATAAAAAATCTGTCATTTTTATTGCAAGTTGTTTTTTTTTTTTTATAAGTCTGTGCACATGGATCAGACAGCTGTCAGTCTGTCAGAGCAGCGCCTGCCCTGAAATGTTTATTGCAACAAATGTGTAATCTCAGTTAAAATGATAAAAATCTGTGTGAAGCTTTAGATAAGTAGGATTAATGAATGATGATATCGATGTGATTGGTCACACTGATGGAACATAATTCATATAGGCTAGTCTAATATTGGAGATTATTAATATTTGTGAGTGAGCAGGATTGTGGTGCAGCTGCAGAATGTAGCTTGAAAGTGAGTTTCTTAAATAGTCTGTACGTGTTTTAACAGCATTGGACAGTTTATCAGATTCCAAGAAACACTGTGTTGTATATAACATGCAGTGTTTTGTACATGTAGCTTTGTGCTGTACTGTATACAGCATGTATCATAGGCTACATACTATCCCCTATTCATTTGTACATACTTTCCCTTTTATTAATACTTTTCTCACATCATGTGTATATTTTTACTCAAATTGTTTTGATTTTATTCTTCTCTTATTAGGGTCCGGGCAGCTAAGCTGGCTGGACACTATTGTAATCCTAGTTCTTCTTCTTCTTCTTCTTCTTCTTCTTCTTCTTCTTCTTCTTCTTCTTCTTCTTCTTCTTCTTCTGAAATCATACTTCCCATGGGTGAAAACTCACCAAACTTTGCACAAAAGTCCAGTCTCACGTCAGATATCCTCAGCTGTAAACTCAAGCCAATAGTCCTGATGGTGGCGCTACAGCAAGCGTCTAAATTTCGAAACTTTGAAAATTCATAACAAATCAACCATATGTGCTACAACTTCACAACTTTCATCAAACTGTAGCCGCAATAGTGAAGATACTTTTGTACACTTAAACCTATTAAAAATTATGAAGTTCACCACTCTGTTTTTTTCAAAAACTGTAAAAGTTCTTAAACCTATCTCCTCCCACAATTTTTGCTCAATTGACACCAAACTTGCTACAGAGCATCTTCAGACTGTCCTACAAAAACTATGTTTCTCAGATTTTTGATTTATCAAAAATTGAGCCTACAGTGTATCAAAATGTTTGACTGTAAATGGTACTGTAAAAATATACATGAAAATTCTTGCTAAATAAATCTTCAATGTTCAAGAAAAACAAATCACAAAATTCTAGAGGCATGGTAGATGATGTGTGCCAAATTTCAGAATTTTATCTCAAAAACTGAATTTTTGACAGCATTTTGAATTTTTCTCTAATGTGAACAATTGGAGTCAATGTAAAAATGGCAATTTTAAACATCAGTTTTTCACTTATGGAGCAAATCAATCATTGTTACAAACAAATTACCAACATCTCCATGCTGTCTAGATGCAATATGTGTATTTTCAGATTTTTGTCTTAATAACTGAATTTTTTGCAGTCGTTTCAAATCTGCCTTTCCATGCACGGATGGCTGCTTACAGTGAATGGCTTACTCAATTTGTGAAGCCACTGTTGAGCTGCTACTTGCCAATTAGCTCAGAGCAGTAGATGACCGCCTTAGGTTCCAGAGGTTGCGGATTCGAGCTTTAACTGGTGCAGAATCTACACTGTAATGTAAACATCTTCTTGTGCTCCAGCTTATTGCTTAAAATTGCCTGAGCGTGACTCATCACTGTGTAGCATCTTCAAGTCTTTTTTCTGCTAGAAAATCTGCCTTCTCATACTTGAAAATAAACCAAACTTTGCACAAAGATCCAGTGTCAATACTTAAGTATGAAACCATCTGAAGCTTCTCACTTTGCACATAGCTCAACTAGTTAAACATCAGTTTTTCACTTGTGAAGCAAATCAATCATTGTTAAAATAAATTCCATGCATGGACGGCTGCTAAACCTGCATGGCTGGCTTAGTCAATTTGTGAAGCTACACGTGAACTGTCACTGACTAATTAGCTCAGTGAGATAGAAATTGATTCATAGTCTCAGTGGTTGTGAGTTCAAGCCTCAGCTGATGCAAAAGGCAGATTGTGTTGCAAAATTCCTAAATGTCTTCCAATTCTTCTGCTTGTTGCTCAGAATTGCCTAAAAATGCCCGGACCTGACCCACCCGATTATCTGTATCTTTGCCTGTGTTCAAATACATGTTCAAATGTACAACTGACACAAATATGTAAACTAAACTTTTTAATGCAAAACATCCAGAAGTGAAACAAAACAGTTTCACAATTATGCAGGGGCTGCATCCATACAGCAACACTGAATATTGGCCATTGAAGCCATAGAAATAGGCTACTTATTATTACATAGCCTACGAATATGACAACTTTATGAATGACAACAACAACACAGCTTGCCACATTAAAACATCATAAAAACATAAAAGTGCATGAAAGTGTTACATCTGCTACCATAACCTTTGAACTAGGTTAGAGGAAAATCCAGGCCTGACCCTGTTTAGCTTAAAACATAAAAACAGTAAAGAAACTCCAGTCTTCTTCTATTCTCGGCTGCCTGCTCCGCTCCGCTCCTCTGCTGACGTCCGATCCTGGATTTCCCCCACCCTGCCCCGACCAAGCGTCGTCCTCTCTCCGGTCCTCCTTATAACTTGTACCCGCTACTTATCATCTCACTGCCCATGTGGTCCAACAATAGCATCACCGCCTTTCAAACAAAGGAACCGGGGTTGAATCCAACGTCAGCCGTTGAAGTATTTCTCACTTGATTGTGAATAAACCATTTGAACTGAGCTCTGCTGTTGTCTTAATTTCTGAGCCAACCTGTCATTCTTAATTTAACAGACACACATCAGGTAGGATATGGGTGAATAGCAGCTACAGACAAAATTGTGCTAAGTGGTAATATTAAGATGTCCTTTATTGAACCCAGGCATTGACACACAGTGCAAATACAAAAATAAGAGAAGCATAAAAACAAAACAATTTGAGTAAAAATATACACATGATGTGAGAAAAGTATTAATAAAAGGGAAAGTATGTACAAATGAATAGGGGATAGTATGTAGCCTATGATACATGCTATATACAGTACAGCACAATGCTACATGTACAAAACGCTGCATGTTATATACAACACAGTGTTTCTTGGAATCTGATAAACTGTCCAATGCTGTTAAAATATGTTCAGACTATTAAAGAAACTCACTTTCAAGCTACATTCTGCAGCTGCACCACGATCCTGCTCACTCACAAATATTAATAATCTCCAGTATTAGACTAGCCTATATGAATTATGTTCCATCAGTGCGACCAATCACATCGATAGAGATCATTATTCATTGATCCTACGTGTCTAAAGCTTCACACAGATTTTTATCATTTTAACTGAGATTACACATTTGTTGCAATAAACATTTAAGTGCAGGTGCTGCTCTGACAGACTGACAGCTGTCTCAGCCTTTTAAAGAAAACCTAAAAAAAACCGCTTGCAATAAAAATGACAGATTTTTTATTCTGAGCTGAGAGTGAATTACTTCTGTGTAATATTTGAAAGTGAAGACAAAATACGATGTTCAAAGAAATGATGCACATAAAATCAGTAGCCTAACTTTAAATAGTCCAGAGTAACAAATTAATATCCAGCCAGGGTTCAGATTGTGGCAGACAAAGCTTGGACATTTTTTATTTATTACTAGCGGTAAATAACTGTTTGTAAGCTAACTGTGATTTTACCGCCTGTTTATCAAGATCACGAGATCTCGCAAGATTCTGAGATGGACAGGGCTCAAACAAAGTTAACTTTCTCTTGATCTGTGTGGATGAAAAATGCAGCTTTAGTGTCAGAATATTGGGAAGATGTGTGGCTTGTGGAAAATGAACCCAATATTTACTTTAGTGACTACAGGGCGAAAGAATTGTGATCACGTTCATTTTCCTCATTGACGACAATACATTCAGAGCTGCCGCAAGTCTCCTACGGGGGCGTGGTGTGACGTCACGGAATCAGGAAGTGAGCTGAGTTGGGTATCTCGCTTCATCCAATGGCCCAATTCCAATCCGATCCCTTACAGACTCACTGACTTAGAGGCGCGTTCATGTTAAGTGCATGAGTGTGTGAGGGCTGTCCCATTGTCAAATCGTCAAGTCAGTGAGTCAGTGAGTGAGCCCTTTATGCCCCCTTACCATAGGTCAGCATCAATGCGGACTTACGGTAAGGAAATTACCCACAGTTCATAGTGTTGTGACGTCAAATACAGGGGTTGCCCTCGGAACCCGGAAGTGTTATAAGAAAAAAACGAAAACACGGTTGGCAGATATGCAAATGGTAACATTATGGAAGGAGAGCGAAAAAAACTGATAGATAAACAATGAAACATTAAATTAACAAGGATTTAAGATGGTACATAAACACATAAGAGTCAGAGGAATACCAGAGGAATATGCCTATGGCTATATCTATATCTATCTATCTATCTATCTATCTATCTCTCTATCTATCTATCTATATAGATAGATAGATAGAGAGATAGATAGATAGATATAGATATAGCCATATATATATATATATATATATATATATATATATATATACATATATACATACATACATACAGTACAGGACAAAAGCAAAGGGTGGCTATTTTGAAGAAACTAGAATATAAAACATGTTTTCAGTTATTTTACCTTTTTTTGTTAAGTACATAACTCCACATGTGTTCATTCATAGTGAGAATCTACAATGTAAATAGTCATGAAAATAAAGAAAATGCATTGAATGAGAAGGTGTGTCCAAACATTTGGCCTGTACTGTATATATATAGCCTATATTCTTTGTGTATGGAATATATGCTGACAATAACCGATAAATGATCACGCCCAGAGCCGCCAGTGTCAACAACATTTTGTAGAGAGGGGGATAAGCGCTGTCCCATTCCTATTTGTAGCATCCGGAGCCCTTTCAGACTCTCACACTCAATCACTTACAGCTGACGTCAGTTAAGTCAGTGAGGGTTCAGGACTTGAGTCTTTAGGGGCCGGATTGGAATTGGGCGAATATCTCTGTTTGTAGCTTTGGGGAGGGTCAAAATGAAAATAAATAAATTAATTAAAAAAAAAAAATAAAAAAAAATTAAGTCACACCCCAACCGCCCCCTTCTCTGACAAGTAAAGAACAGTCCCTTATATTTACAAATTACACGGATTCTGATCTGTTCACACAAATAATATTGAGACAACTCCATCTCTATACATATGCTGTTTAGGAAGTACATTACAAAAATACCAGGACATAACAACACAAAACAAAATAACAAAATATCACAAAATCTGTAAGAGGATAACCACAGAACAAGAGGTAGGAATAGAATTACGGGGTGTCAGTGTGTCATGTGCAGCCTAAAAGACTGAAGCAGCCACGCTGCGTAGTGGCTATCATTAGCCAGATAATGGTGTTTGGATTGCAGGCACAGCGTGACATTCTAACACTTAAGTATTAAGACTTTTCCGGTAGCAATTCTCCAGTGTCGTAAACTGTTACACCGTGTTGTGCCTGGAGGGTGACAAAAACGGCAGCCGCAGCGACAGGCCGCAAATGGAGCCGGGGACGTCGCGTGAAATTCCGAGCGGCACGGGGTTCCCTAAACCGACCGGTGTACGGGAGGAGACTCCGGGGGAAGAGGCGAAAGGCGGAGAAGGGAGCATCGGGATTCTGAAAGGAGGAGCGAAAGAAGACACCGCGGTGGTGGTGGAAGCGCAATGCGAGGATGAACAAGAGAAGTACATCAAAACCGGAGAGGGAGAAGATGCCACCGGCAAACACGAGGAGGAATTGGACCCACGAATTCAGGAATGTTGCTCAATGATCTGTATTACCGACCTAGCCAAACAGATGTCGTAACTTACATGTGCCCCCCCCCCCCAATCTGCCGTTTTTATATTAGTACATTTAGGCTACAAAGTGAAGCGTAATAAACATAAAAATATCCACGACACTTGTCTGCTCTTATTACAGGCTGGTACCTAGGATGGGTAACCTCAAGGCTGCATCTGCATATGTCCCCCCAGTGAACACTTAAGCATTGCTTATTCCCAGCATCTTTTCAGCCTTTCTGTTCATATTCTGCATTGAATATATATTATTTCTCTCCTGTGTTTCCAGGAGGAGCTGGAACAGCTCAACCAGGCCAGCGATGAGATCAACAAGCTGGAGCTGCAGCTGGATGTGAGAAAGTTGCTTCTGTACCAGTCAGGATGCTTGGACACTGTTACTTGTACTGCAGACATCACAGCGACAGCTTTTACCCAGTGTCATGACAGGGCTCACTGAACGTGATTTGCCATGTGTTTTCATCTGCATGCTCCCTTCAGGATGACAGGTCCAGCTACAGGAGGATCCTCACTGATTCTGCCAGGAAGCTCAATGCTCAGGGCTCACAGCTTGGTGCCTGCATCGAGAAAGCAAGGCCCTACTATGAAGCTCGCAGGCTCGCCAAAGAGGTGCGTTTTTCAGGTGCACACGACTCTGCAGTGTATGCACATGTAGTAATATGAGAGATACACTCAGTGAACACATCTTTAGTTCTGCAATAAACGCTACCTTCATGAAGTTTGTAAGGTTTATTTTTGTGTACAAACTCTGATAGACAATTGGTTTTAGTTTGTGCTGCTGTTGAATTGTGTAGTGTTATATTGTGAGATGTTCCTAATATTTAGCCTTGTCAAACTGTATTAGAAACACTTCTCCCTGACCTGCATGGAGCAGCTCAGAGGCTGTGGTAGACTGTATAGCACAGGGGCACTAGATTGACTTGAAGTTTTGAATTTTGTTAGAGGATTTTATTTTTCAAACTGAGTGTTCTGTATTGGATGATACTATTGGGGAATGTCCACAGCAGTGTTCATATTAGGGCTGCAGCTATCAGTTCTCTTAGTAAGTGAGTATTCTATCGATTATTCTGCCAATTATTTGAGTAATCGGATAAGAAATACTGCGTTTTGTCATTAAATTACTTAAGCTTTATTGAAGCGCAATAGCAATATATAAAACAGAAACAAAGAAAACTCTTTAATTGCAAAAACATACGTCTGCAGTGTTGTGACTATGTGTCTATATTAATAAAATGAGGTACATACAGTGGTGGAAAAAAGTTTTCGGACACCCTTAAAATTTTACACAATCTCAAATATTATCATGAAATATTTGTGTAAAAATCTTTTTTGTGTTTCAAAAGGTGTGGCTGCATTAGACAGATACAAACAAATACAAATTATATTTTTTTGTTTATTGTTTACAAGAAAAACTAACAAAACTAAATTCTTGACAGTTTCAATATGTCAGTTCTCAACATTGTCGGAATCAAAGTCAACAAATAACAGAGAATGTGTTCAAAACTGAACAAAAAATAAATAAACCATCACATCATCAAATTAATATTTAGTAGTCCTGCCATTGGCATGAAGTAGCCTGAGTGTCAGACTGAAGCTCCCAGAACCTTCAGTCTGACATGGCTTCCATTGAAGGCGATTTACAAGGGGTAGGGAATTTGATTTTTTCCCTAACCAATCAGTAGAGATCAACGACTCACCCAGAATCTGACGTCATTAGTATCCATGCCTCGGGGGTGCCGAAAACAAGCGAGCATAGCCCGTTTAAAATGTCTCCGTCGTCGTGCACACCCAGCCGCATCGCCGTTAAATCCAGTTTAGCAGCTTCCTTAATTTGGTCCTCCATTAACGCGAGTAGTGGCAAAATACCTCGATAGCATCGTTAATGTGGTCTGTAGGATCTGTAGCGGTCGCCATTGTTGCTATCCTCTCCAGTTACCCACCGGCGTACAGCTTGACATCAGCGTGGCGCTGATTGGCTAATCGCTAGACCCCCAGCGTTCATTGGTCCGTCCATCGTTTGGACGAGATAAAACGCAAATTCATTGAAGTATGCCAGACCAGAGATGCAAGCCTACTCAGTTGAGTGGGCGGGGTCTATGGTCTGGAACCAGGCTAGGCACGTAGTAGAGCTCTAATCCTGGCTGGCATGTTCCCCACGAGCCTTTCACACTGTTGAGGGGTAATCTTGACCCATTCTTCTTGAATTACTGCTTTTAATTCTTCTAAATTCTTTGGTTTATGCTTTGAAACAGACCTTTTGATAATCCACCACAGATTTTCATTGGGGCTCATGTCCGGGGATTGAGCTGGCCACTCTAAGACCTGGATACTGTGCTCCTGCAGCCAAGTTCCACTGGCCTGGGATGTGTGGCAAGGGGCATTATCTTGTTGAAACATCCAGTTTTTACCTCGACAGAACAGTGCATGCGCAGAAGGGAGCATGTGGGTTTCGAGAATGGTACAATACTTGGTAGAGTTCAATGTGCCATCACAGACAATGAGATGACCAACACCAGCAGCACTCATGCATCCCCAAACCATGATACTGCCTCCACCATGCTTGACAGTAGGTACTGTACATGCTGGAGATAATGCTTCGCCTGGCCTTCTGCGTACCCTCACATTAGTAGGAGGAAGATAAAGCTGGAAACTGGACTCAACTCACTCAACTGACCACAAAATCTTCTTCCAATTCCTGGCTGTCCAGTTCTTGTGTGCCTGGGCCCAATGACGCCGAGCTAACCTCTGTCTCTCATTGATCAGGGGCTTCTTGATAGCCTTGTAGGACCTTAAGCCATGATCTAAAAGTCGGCCACGTACAGTGCGGGTGGAACACTGGACACCAGTTTGGTTTGACCACTGCTGCTGAAGCTCCTGTGATGTCATTCGGCAGTTTTGCCTGCACATGCGGATCAGGATGTGGCCATTTCTTGCTGAAGAAACCCTTGGACGCCCAGATCTTGGTTTGTCTTCCAAGCTGTTGGTTCGTCTGTATTTCTGCAGAGTGTATCCAACTGCTGAAGGACTGCATCTGCACTTCCTGGCTATCTGGCGGCAGTTGTACCCTTCCTGGCTGAGAATCTTTATCTTCAGGCGTGTTTCCTGCGTTAGGTTCCTTGTTTTAGCCGTTTTTGTGTCTGAAGAACTTTCAAATGTGCTGGCTTTATGTAGACACAAAGCTTGGCAACAAAAATTGTGTCTTTTAATAAAAAGAACGACCTTCATCACTGGTACCAAAATGACCCAATACTCAAAATTTCTTATGTATTTTTATGGAACCAATCAATTTTAAGTTTTTAATGGCTTTTTAGGATTTATTTAGTATTTTGGCTGTGACTGTACTAAAAGAAATTGCACTTGAAGACCTAAGAGTGATTCTTAATGCAATATTTCACAAATGCATGGGGTGTCCGAAAACTTTTTTCCACCACTGTAGTTATCCAGGAGCATTGGTCATGCCGTCTGGGTTATTTTACCTTTCGCTCTGCACACGCATACAGTCAAGTTACTTCCTTCTCTAGCTCTATCCAGTTCCTGTCTAGATGCATTTCAAAATAAAGGTCCTGCCTGTAGCAGTAGTATTAAACATTACATGCAGTATGCACTTTAACTGCTGTGACAGATCAAAGGATGCATCTGCTGTCTGTAAACTCAGCTGCTTGCTCAGTTGAACATGGTGGAACCCCCTGCACAAAACTATCCAAGGTACAACTCTGTGACTCTCTGAAAAAGAGTATAATTAATTTTTTTTATTGGTATTTATTACTACGCCTTCGTAAATATCATACTTTAAGTTCCTATGACTGGCTAGTTTAGACTGATTCACTGTGGTCAAGGGGTGCCTTACACCTGCTGACCTCAAGGCAAATAATTTGCCTTGAGGCTTTTTAGTAATCAGATTATTCGAGTAACCGGAGGAATCGTTTCAGCCCTAGTTTATATGATGCAAAAATATTTGTTGAGTGCATTTTTGTAATGATGAAAATAAGACTAATTTAAATAAAAAGTAAACTTTGAAAATGAGAACTTTAAAGAAACATTTAGGCAAAAACTAAATGACACTGTGAAAGATGGATGAATGGACAAATGAACTAATTATTGTTTGATGCAAAGCCTTATTTAACCACCTGCATGCATCTGTGGAATCACACACTGCAGCCTAGCTTCCGAATACAGAGTCCTCTACCATCTAAAAATATCTCTAGGGTAACATAATAAGTGCTGTGGTGTGACTGTAACATTAATATTACTTTTAGTTTGCTGCCTTTCATGTCACTATCAGGAGTGAGTAAGTTACATATTAATGTTAACAGTCAACAATCTTCCTCTAGATGTTAGCAGATCTACCATTATATTATCCACAGTTTTAGTCCTCGTTTGCTAAACTCAGATAATGAACAAGTGAGTGAATCCAGCTTCTGAATGATTCATTGCTGTGCAGTGGAGAGGACAGGTAGCTGTGGTAATGCTAGGTAACGAGGAGCGACACTGAGAGAGGTTCAGACAGCCAGAGTTTGGGATGATTGGAGCAGAGTCAGTTTGTTGTATTTCTGTAGAGTAGAGTCACATGAGTACTGTGTGGGAACAAATGCCTTTTCCAGTTTCCACTGGTAGAAAAGAACACATCTCTAATAATGTTAACTGTACACAAGATAGCAACAGTTGGAGCCTCAAAATGCTTTGATGAGAGAAATAAAATATAAAAATAAAAATACAAAGGAAAGGAGTGTACAATGCCACTGACGAATATTAGACTAAAATGGCCGCTGTTTTTGTTGAGTTAAACTAGAATTAAACTAACTAGAACAAATCTAATTTAAACACTTTGAATAACTGGTAATACATTTTCTGTGTGTGGTGTGGAGGGAGCTAAAACTACATTTCACTGTGCAGTCCTGTATTGTAACAACAATACTACTACTATAATAATGATAACAATTATAATGATAATAATAATAATTATAAAATCATTGAATCTATGAATGAGTAGCAGGTGGTGCTAATTATGCTACTGAAGAAGAAAAGGGAAAAGGGTCACAACAACATTATGTAATTAAAAGAGCGCCAGCCAGGAGAGAATGAGAAACACGATGGAAATACAGCATTCATGTTTGTTTCATATATTTTTTATTTTAGGAATATCACAGTCTCCTCATTGCTGCACACAGATCTCAATTGTACTCAAAGACAGGGTTATAACTGTATTATTATTGTGAGTGTTAAAATACCTCAGTAAAAGATATAGAGTATTTTTAATACTTTAAAACAGCCTTAATATACACTTGGTAATTGGGCCATATGTGAATTGAAATAGCCACCGTAATCCTCCACTGAGCATAACACACGCCAATTCAACAGCAGTGCTTTGAGTATGGATCCTGAAGCTTAAGTAGAAATATGACATCCTCAACTCAACTTAACTCAAATTTATGTATAAAGCACATTTAAAAACAACTCTATGGAGGTATTTTTGTGTCTTTTTGTTGCAATCATATAAACCTGTGTTTAGAGCATATTTCTTGAACTGCAATCAAAAATCAAGTTTGTAAGTAAAAATGTATGATCGTTTCGCTTATAAATCAGTACTCTTTGCTTGCAAGTTAAAAAGTTTTGCTTGCAGATCAGTCCTCTTTGCTTGTGAATTAAAAAGTTTTGCTTGCAGATCAGTCCTCTTTGCTTGCGAGTTAAAAACTTTTGCTTGCAGATCAGTCCTCTTTGCTTGCGAGTTCAACTGCACTTAATGGGCGGGGCCTAAGCTGATGGATGAGAGAAGAGTTTCTCTTGGTGGATTTGACATGGCTCCATACAGAGCGGGCTACACCCACGATTCCCTCTCTCCCACTGGAAATGCTCGACAGTCGGCATTACTGCTACAACCGTCGAATAGTTCTGCCCTGGCTAAACAAAAGCAATATACATGCACCAGTTCAAATAAAACATTCTTGCTATTATTAGACCTAGTCCACACGGACTCATGTACTTCTGAAACCGTGTATTATGCTATGGATTTGGCTGTTTGGCTACACGCAACTGCACTTTTGGGCCCCCGAAACCGCGTTTCTTTCCAGGGTGAAGTTTTTGGAAGACTCCGGTGCCAGCGGTTGCGTGTAGATAGGATAACCGCAGTATTTTATTACCTATCTCCATTGTTTGACGTCAGAGCGACAGTAAATAGCTCTTTTCTAAAAGTTTACTAACTACTAAAATTCCACATCCTGTGTTAAATACAATGTATTTAGCTATATTTACACTGAAGCTTGATTCTGCACTCTGCACTTAGCCCATATGTGAATGTTTACTGTTGCTATGGCAACAAGTGACAGCTGATGTTAGCGTTAGTTAGCTTAGCTCAATCATCCAACAAACAATAACCCATAAAATTATAATTCAACATATTTAAACAAAGTCAACAACAGCTAGCAACAGGTACAGTCCTTAAAACCTTAGCTAATGTGTTGTCACAGGTTAGATTGTCAAAATTAAAGTAATAACAGCTAAAATCGCTGAGGAACTACGCTACCATTAGTGAGGGTTGCATCCACTCGTATGCAATTACCTTACGTTACAGTTCCCTCAAACAATATCACGAAGCACAATAGAAACTATATAAACAAATTAACTATTAAGGGTACAGTACTAAAATCTGAAGGTGCTTGGGTGACATTTACCTACCTGAAAGAATAAATTAAAACAAACAGTGATTTTGCTGGTCTTCAGTAGCTTTACTTTAGGTGTAACTGCCAACTGAAGAACGCAGCGTAAACCAACCGTTTATATACCCAGATTTTTTCTCGTGCCTTTACTCAAATCAGTTATGCTTTAAATTGAATGGGGGGCATCTGTATGGTATCTGTAAAGATACAAAATCGATATCATATGCATAAAATAATGTCACAATTGAGTGGGCAGATACACATAAATACCCTATATGTCACACTAACTTTATTTGTGAGCATGCTATCTGCTCACTTTGGATGGCATATCCAGCTGCTCGACCTAACGACCAACGAAGGAGGCTGCTCCTGTTGCTAGCTACCCCAACTACACTACCACAAAAGCAGTGATGGGCCTGCCAATGGAGTTTCTGGATCCGGTCGGGTCGGACCTCCGTTGGCAGGCCCGTCGCAGCTTTCGTGGTCGTGTAGTTGGTCGTTCAGGCGCCTCTGCTGTTGAATTAGGTTGCGCTAGTTTTTGTGGATCGGGTTATTTTTTATTTTACGCACTTCCCTATTCCAGTATTGACTCTGACTTCTGATTGGTTAAAATGGCCTTTCCTTGATTATTATAAAAGTTAGGCGTGGCTGCGTTTATATATCAGCAATGGTCATGTGTGTTTATGTATTGCATTGTCAATACCTGTGCGTTTATATCTGTACTCCCTGTACACATGTACATGATGTGTTGTATTCCCAGCAGTATGTTACTCCAAACATGTCACCAAGTTCTTTTGGGGTACCCACAAAAAGTGTAGCCACCGTAATCCTCCACTGACTATAACACACGCCAATTCAACATAAGTGCTTTGAGTATGGATCCTGAAGCTTAAAGCAGAAATATGACATCCTCAACTCAACTCAAATCAATGCAACTCAAATTTATGTATAAAGCACATTTAAAAACAACTCTATGGAGGTATTTTTGTGTCTTTTAGTTGTCTATTCTGGTATTGACTCTGACTTCTGATTGGTTAAAATGGCCTTTCCGTTAGAAGTTACATCGCCACCTACTGCTTTGCTTGGTAGTGGGTTTTGCGGTTTTGTGTGGATATCATATTTTTTTGTCACACCACTCGTGTGGACAAAATTTTATGGAAACCAGAGCCCGAAAACCTTTGTTTTCAGAATTCGATTTTCGCCACAGCTCCCGCACTGAATTCCTTGTGAACTGCAGAACTCCCATGTTGCTTTGCAAGTGTGCTAGGCTGATGAGTAGAGTTTAATTAACAGGCTAAATGATGTCTCGTACAGTAGGTGGCGGTATGCACCTTTAAATTGTTTGCAATCCACCAATAAACCGAGAGAAGAAGAAAAAAAAATGCTTAGCAAGCTGTCATTCAGATTGAGACAACAGCCAATAGAGACCTGTCTTACAGCTTTCAGTTTAGGCCCCACCCACCAGGTTCAGCTTTTTACTCGGAAAATTTTTTGACTTGCAAACGGAAAAAAATGACTCACAAACAAAACTTTAGGATTTGCATTTTTAAGCAATAATTTTTTACTTGCAATAAAACATTTTTTGATTGCAATATTGATACTTTTACTCTCAAATCTTTTTTTTTGAATGCACTGTTTGATTGAATAATAAAGAAACAAATGTAGTTCCATACAACTCACGTTGACCAAAGTGCTGTACAAAAGGAACAGAATGCTAAAAAAATGCATACATAGGGGTCCTGTCTGCAGGCCCTCCTAAGTTGATCTTTGATAATTATGATTCGTAAAACAACTGCTGTATTTGTTGTTGTTTAAGTGGTTTACTCATACGACATACGACGTGTGAAAGCTACGCCTCCATAGGCAATGAGGGCATGAGCTAAAGGGATATGCATAACTGACATTTCAGGGATTTAAAGCCACTTAATTGGCCCACAAAGGCTGCAAAGGCAGACCTGCCAACCTGTACGCATTTTGCGTACCAGGCACACATTTTGACATCAAAGTACGCTGGTACGATTTGATGCTCTAAAAGTACGCATATCACTCGATCGCACATTTCGCCGGTTTCAGTGTATTTGTCTATGCAAGATGTCACTCAAGTTGGTACCTGGTGAATAGGCGCGTAGGCGGAACGAAAAGATTTCGGCCAATCAGATTACTGCATATTGCCCCAACCCTTGAAATTGAAATTGACCTTGATCTGCGCCATAAAACAAATATTGGTTGTCTATGGACGTATGTGGGGCTTAGGCCTATAGATATAAATATGTAAACGTACGCTCGTTTCTTCTGTTTGCCACATGTGCATATTGACCTTTATGGTAAACAAAAAAAAAAAAAAAGTGCTGCCAGCCGTCCACATATGTTCATGACCACGCATGGTCAATGAGTTTCATTATTAGTGAGAAATGCGTGTTTCATGATACACATAATACACAAAACACTTATGTATTTGTTAGTTGCAAATGTCTTACTACCAATGGACAAATACCCAACTTGAATAGATGTTAGTTCCACATATAAAGACAGAGTCAGTCAGCATGTCTGTGTCCAGTGATCAGAAAAGGGACACACCCTTTACATGCAAAAGAAACAGCAATCAGTCAAGTTGCCAAAATCAAATACATATGATATGACACCTAACCATTGTATTCCATCTGAAACATATATGATTTTATATTGTCTGATCAGACACTGATGAGCTACTGCATGTTTGGAAGAAGACACTCCACGATTCGACACAGCATGTAATTATGGACCGGAGGACTTGAAGAGAACTCCTGGAAGGCCTTTAATAGATATAATAACAGTCTCAAACTAAAATTATCTGACTTTTAAAAGAAGAGATAACAGAATCTTTCTCTCACAAATTAAAAGAGTTGAATTGATTGGCAATAAAATGCATTTCAACTCAGTAAACTTGGGGTTTGCTGATAAGTACAAACAAATGAATACCAAACAGTAAGATCTAATTACTACATAGGTGTTATTCTTGTAATTACATACCACTGAATATCTAGCATTGAAATAATTTATTGTTTTACAAACCATCTGTCTAAATTTATGTGATTTAAATCTTTCCCCTTGTAATTTCAAAGACTTGATTTTTGTACGCATGGGAGTAGGCAGGGGAGTAGCACCCAATTCTGGGCCCTATGCATATGCAGTCTCTGTGGGCCCTCCTCCATTCTGTCTTGATTCATGTCTCTCTCATGCACCTTCTGAGATTTTATATATTTTATATATATATATATATATATATATATTTACATAACACTTAGTTCCGGCCCTGCAATCTGATTGGTCAAGAGACAGTAAAACGGTGACGATATTGGAGTACAATATCACGGTTATTTCACTGTGTATGTATCACTCCGCCTCACAGCTGATTGCAATCAACAATCAAATCAAAACTGACGGTTAGTGTCAGTTAGGTCAGCAGTTGCGTTGTAGGCTAATTAATTCATCCACTGTCAAACAGCCAAAAATATGTATTTATTTCCTAAAATAAGTTTTGAATTGAACTATGAATGGTCAGCAGAGGGAGATGAGGGAGAGGAGAAGCTGAATCCATCTGAGCACACATCCAGGTTTGTCAGTGTTTCATCAGCGGAGCTCAATGACTTGGAGAAAAGCAACATACTGTCAGATCAGAAGGCAGAGTCGGCTGTGCCTGTGAAGCGACAGTCCACCATGCAGTCTCCAGAGACTTATTTCACCGGCTGCACAATTAATGCACACCACAGGCCTCGTGCCTATGACCGAATCACAGCCGTGACGATATCACAGTACAACATCACTCCTTCTCGTGTGATATTGCTTAAATATATAGATATATGTACTGTAGTGTGCTCCAGGACGTGTGGAAAGGATGACGCAGTTATTCGGCAAACCACCGTTTATTACTGAACAGTAATAGGCCGTACCCATGCCAAAACAATCCACAAACAAGAACTATACTGCAGGGACCCTGCAGTATAAACAATACACAGAATATATATATACTGTGAATTGTTTTTCGGCACTACCTTGTTTTCTTTAGCTGATGTAAGGTGAATTACTCCTGTGTGGGATCAATAAAGTTCCTATCTTAGCCATCTGAGAAGATCAAATACATTGTTTTTGGTGCCTAACTGTTTCCCAAGTATATTAGTGTGTGTGTGAATGAATAAACAAGAGGCATTAACATAAATTTCTTTGTAGAAAGGTGCTTTATGAAATTAAGTCCATTTACCTGTGTTAGTTTACAGCGCAGCCTTGCCACATCCAATATGGCGGCGACGCTGACGTATCGCAGCAGCAGGCAAACCCACTCGATGCGGCGTCTACGTATATATGTCTATGGGTAGCACGGTCAGCACGGAGCTGAATAAGAGTGGCTACTGATGTCACTCTCCTGCGCCGCTCAGATTGCAAATCATTTTTGAATTATGGGCACTATTTTGCAGGGCAGACCACGAAAATGAAATAGCAATATCCTCTTTGTTTTCTTTTTGATTATGGCATAAAATGAGCAGTCTTGAAAAAGAAAATGCATATGCAAATAGGTTGATTGATTATTAACTTTATTTATGAGAGAAATAATGCAGCCACATTCTTAAAATGAAAAAGCATTTCTGCAAATGCATTTTAATTTTCAAATTTTACATTTCATATTGAATTTTGGTATCTGTTTGCTGGGGCATATTTTGAAAATTAAATCTCAAATAACATTTTCTTTTTCATTTTAATTAAGTAAAAGAATGAGCAGTCTTGAAGAAGAAATTAAAATGCAAATAGGATGATTGATGATTAATGTTATTTATGAATCAAATAATGTAGCCACATTGTTAAAATGAAAAAGCATTTCTGCAAATACATTTTGATTTAATTATTAGTCATGATTTGCTTCCATACAAATCAGCTTCAATAGCAGCATTCACAGACAAACACTTGTCTTCATCTGGACATATTTCCCCCACCAATACAACATGCTAACATTACTAGCACAAGTCTGTGGCATTTTACATTGTATAAATTAGCCTAGCAGCTGGCGATCTTTTCCTCTTCTCATATAAAACCAGGGACAACAGCAACATGTAACAAAAGTAACAGCACACAATTTGGCTCCATTCCAACTCACAAGGTTCACTGACAAAACAACTGTCTTATACTAAACCCGTTTTCCAAGCAAATACAACATGCTAACGTTATTAGCACAAGCCTATGGCGTTTTACATTGTATAAATTAACCTAGCAGCTAGCGATCTTTAACTTGTCTCATATAAACCCAGGGACAACAGCAACATTTAACGAAGGTAATGGCACACAATTTGGCTTCATTACAACTCACAACATTCACAGACAAAATAACCGTCACACTAAACGCGTTTTCCAAACAAATATAACATGCTAACGTTATTATATATAAATATATATATAAATCCCTTCAGGATAAGTCACACACAAGACTTAAAATGCTATTCTAGTGGAGGCTTTACTGTCTTCACAATTTATTGTTTCTTATCTGTGAAATACAAGTAATACAAGCTTCGTTTCCACTGAGGGAAATGGTGTCAGTATACAGAAACTGACAGGAGGTCCGCGACACTGAGCATTAGGGTGGGCAAGTTCACCTTTATATTAACAATGGGGGTGTTTTGAAAACGCCCCCATTTTCACAGGTAATTTAGCCTGTCCCCCCGAGACAGGAAGTAATGGATTAATCCTGGAAAGCTATTGATGTAGCACTTTCCTCCTTATGAAAGTAACACAGCGATTATTCGACTAATGAAAATTTGGTCGGATGAGAGCATATCGATCAAATAATCGACTAGTCAACCAGGAGACTACAGCCCTAGATACCAGTTGATAACAATATGTTATGCTGCATTTTGTGCATACAAACACTGTAGCAACATGTCCTCAAATAGAAGCTGGACAGGGTGTGTATGACTGTTTTTGTGAGAAACAAAAAAAGACATCAGTGCTAATAAACTGTAAATTACTACAGCTTCCACTACCAATGATGCAGCCATATTGGATTTTGAGGTCGGGGTTGGTGAGGTTCCTCTGACTTTCTGAGGACATCCGACTGAAGAGGATGTTCAAGTTGAAATTTCCAAACAGGAACTTGGAAAGTCCGACTTTTTATTCTTTTTACTCGGAGACCATCAGAGAAGAATCCTAGTGCGTGCGTCAACTAAACCATTTTGTAACTCTTTTGAGCAAAGTGGTCGTGAAGCGGTCCACAAGCGTAGCAGCAGCACAGGTGTATTCACACCAAAACAATTGGTGGCGGTAGTGCACCGTGTTTGCAAATCTCCAATAAACCCAAAAGACGAAGAAGTGAGTTTGGACCCAAAGCCCAGGTTGGACAGATTTGCGCGCCAGTGGTTATGCCAAGGCTTGGAGAATCAATATTTAGCACTACAAATGGGTAAGTAGTCTTTGTCTGCTTTGTATTATTAGCCTTAGCACAAAGCGTCCATTCGTCTTGGTGTCTGTGGTGGCCAAGAGAGGTTACAACACATGCAAACACGGGTTTTTTTTTGTTGAATACAGTGACTATAGTGACTCCAAACAAAAGACAAAGTCACTGAGAGGCTAAGTGAGGGAGCATTGCACTGCTGACTCGCCACACAAACGACAAAGCCATTTCCATGTTTTCCGACTGTTGTCCGTATTTATTTTCAACAGCGAACAAACAGGCAAAGCAAGGCAAGGCACGGCAAGATGTTCAAATACCCAGTTTTCAGTTAGGTTAAGCGGTCAACAAAAAATACGCTCTCCCTACTGTTGGGATTCACAGGACCACAGATGATTTATCATTTGGTAAAATCATCACTGCACATTTAAAGGCTTTTTCCTCTGCATGCTCTTTGTCTTCAAACAAAGAACTAGGTGACACCCATCTCCACAGGAGGTCTCACCTCACACCTCAGTGAGACACAAGTCTCACAACTTGATTGGACAGAACTTTTACAGTAACATGTGACTCTGTGATGTCACAGGCTTCCTGCAAAGATCTGCTCCCTTCCATCAGATTTCTTTCTCTTCTTGCTCCAGCTGCTGTAGCAGCTGCACCCCTCTTTCCGGCTGGGCCTGGGACAGCAGAGGCCCAAACCCCTGCTCCATAGCCCAAACCACTAAAGGGAGGGCAACTGATCACAGACTCTGTTGCAAACACAAGGCCATTGCAACTAGCTTTCCAGCAACAAGGAACTAAGTGAGTTAGCACCCAGCGTCTAACTCTGCAAGGACCCCGAGCGACCAGCTTCCTCGGATCAGAAAATTTTGGAACAAAGGACCCAACAAAGACTGCACCTGAAACCACACCTTCCCAGCTTTCTTCTGCCGGCTAACAAAGCAGTACACCACCAAGTGACTCTCTCTCCCATCCACTCAAGGATCGGTAATGTAACAACTGGGCATAGCTTATCACAGCTTTACAGGCTAAGCAAGACTGTTTGACTCGTCGTATGTGATTTGATGCTGTTCATTGAGTTATTGTGATTGTTGGCAGTTAGGTCATTGATTAGTTGGCTTCGCCAAAGCTAAGTGTTTAGTTTGCTAATACTGTTCACAAACAGATTCTTGCACACAACTAAACAATCTCTGCACTAATCCAGACCATTTGCAACACACGTCACATTGACATAGACTCATTAACAAACAGGCTTTCAACAGAGCTACACTCCCGCTTCTTTTCCTTTGTCTTTGTCCTGACCACATGGTCAGACAAACACCTCCCCCGAAACTGGAGCAGCTTTGATTCAGCCATTTTGGTAGTTCTCTGTTGTCAGCCATTTTGCTTTGTAGGCCAAACGGCTCCTTGATCAGCACACCCTCCTTTGTCTTTCTCTTCTTTCTCTCTCTCTCTCTCTCTCTCTCTCTCTCTCTCACACACACACACACACACACACACATACATATAGACACCAAGCTTGTTAGCTAGTTAGTTAGAATTTGTGTGTTTTGGTTTGCTTTGCTAATTTGTGAATAAATATAATTCTTTGGAATCATGCCTGCTGTCTGTTTAATGTTGCACAAGGGTGAATGAATAGTCAACCTCTGCGGCGTCAAGAACTCGGAAATCCTTCAGGCATTACTGTTAATTGTGGTTGTTGTCATTAATTTAATTATTAATCAGACTCCAAATTAATAGTTTAGCCTATTTTATGAGACTGATATCTTTAACTGGTTATCTTTTTTTCCCTTTTACGGGAATGGTGCCCCACGAGGTGATTTAATGTTAATTAAGTCACATTATTTAACATAATTATTAATTATTAATAATAATTATTAATTATTTCCGATAGCCAATTAAACCCCAACATATTTGGTGCCTCCGTGTGAAGCCTAGTGTGTTGACCCCAACATATTTGGTGCCACCGTGTGAGGTAAATATATGTTGATTCCCGACACTACTCACCCCATCTCCATGCAGCTGCCGCAGTAAACAGGTGAATATATGCCCATTCATTCAGTCACCCAATCACTGCTCCCTGACCACACCCACATGACATGTGTGAAAGGTGTCAACTCACAGCTGATGTCGACACAAACATAAACATCACTATCTTAGCATGTAGCACCTACAACCCAGCCCCTAATTATTATCACTGTAATAATTACATTATAACAAATAAACAAGAAACATGAGATCATGAAATCCAAAATTGTCCTTGTTTATAGTCCATCAGTATAGTTCATCACTGTGCTCCTCTCCCTGGAATGCAAGTCAACTCTAGTCGAGTCCATAAGTTCAAACACACAGCTTCATGGAGTAATCTTGACCACGTCACACTGTCAGTCAGTAAAGTAAGTATAACTGTCCAATAGGGGTGTAACGGTACACAAAAATCCCTGTTCGGTACGTACCTCGATACACAAGTCACGGTTCGTTTTTTTTTTCGGTACAGTAATGAAAAAATAGACAACTATTAAATATCTTGTACTTTATTGGTAACCTTATTAAAACGTACCACCGCAGCAGTTTACTCTTTTTTACACAATTTTTGAATGAAACAAATACATATAAAATCCTGCTTTTTCACATTGTTTGAATGAAAATAGAAATATATAAAATTTAAAATCTTGCTTTTTATTTTACACATTTCTGAATGAAAAATAAAAATATAAAAGTGACAAATAAAATCCTGTTTTTTTAAACACATTTTTTGAATAAAAAATATAAATTTCTGCTTAAACAATTTTACTCAAATGAAATAAAAAGTATAGTGCAGCTGGTCAGCTTTAAAGCCTGCTCAGATTCAGTTTATGGCCTTGGTTATTTCTTTAGCACGATCAGAATGGTCAGAGAAACGCTCTTTCTTTTTAAACGACAACGATATCGTAGTTTGCACCAAATTGCGCTTTCTAGTCATGCCGGTAACTTTCAAACTCGAGTGGTGTCACTTTAGATGCGTTAGCATGTTAGACGTGTTTCCACGTCTGACCGCTGTTCTGCAGTGTCGGCACACTGCTTTTGTCTTGTCCATCTTCGTATTTTAGAGGGATGCACTGAAATGAAAATTTGTGGCCGAAGCCAAATAAAATTAAACGCTTGGCCGAATACAGAGTACCGAATGCCGTTGTTTAGTTTAATTTAGTTAATTAGTTTTTGCAGATGAACCCCCTCCAGATTAGTGTTGTCACGGTACCAAAATTGGGACCCACGGTACGATACCAGTGAAAGTATCACGGTTCTGAGTAGTATCACCAGTTCACCTCCTGGGCACTGCCGAGGTGCCCCTGAGCAATGCACCGAACCCCCCAACCGCTCGGAGCGCCTGTCATGGGCAGCCCACTCTGACATCTCTCCACTTAGTGCATGTATAGGTCCAGTTTGTGCATGTGTGTGTTCAGACCATAGACTGTATAAAAATAATGGACGTAGTCACCGTGACGTCACCCATCCGTTTCTGAAGAGTGGATTTGAAGCTCAAAATACTCCGCTCTGGACGTCTACATCTTGGCAGTGCCTGACTCCACCCAACTTCCGGACAATCAAAAATGGTCAAAGAGGCAGGCCAAAGGAAGCCTGGTTGCCTAAACACGGCCACCTTGCTCGACACTGCTAAGTTATCTAAGGCTAACAAGCTAGGCTAACAAGCTACGAGGCTAACAAGCTACGCTACTTTGGCAAGCCCCGTGGTGTCGGCTGCTCCCGCTTGGTGCCAGCTCCTTCATGAAACTTGAGGTAAGTTGAGCTTACCTGAAACGTTATACAACAAACCCTGAAACAATGATTCAGTGTTGAGGTCATGGCCACTTGTTAACGTTACATCTCCACCATGCCTGCTACACAGCAGAAACTGTAAGTAAGTTACCAGTTTTGGCTACTTGACTTTAGACAGCTAATATTACATTGTCTTCCAAGGACAAAAAGAAAGCATTTAAAAGACTGTCATCTACATTTCAAGGTGTTGCTCCCTGTTTTATTTTATCCTACAGATATGACATAATAGTATTGTCAACAAAAAGAAGTGATTCACCCTTTATAGTTAACTTTCTGTTTTTAATTACCTAAAGCATTTATTACACTCATTTTACTTTCATATGCACAGTGTGGATCATTGGTGATAGCTATGTCCGACGTGGTGTCCAGAGAGCTGCAGAGACCTTGGGAAGCACCCTCAGCATGCCGGGCATCCGTGTCTGCTGGTTTGGCTGGGGTGGACTGCAATGGAGAGGCCTTTTCTCCTTCTTTTCCCACTCCCTGCGAGGAAGAGCAGTACCAGATGTCTTCTTCATCCACTGTGGCGGCAATGACATGGGGAAGGTCAGCAGTATCAAGCTGGTCAGCATGATGAAGGAGGACCTGCACCAGCTTCACCTCCAGCATCCTGGCATTAAGATAATATTTTCTTCACTGGCCCAAAGGTGCAGGTGGGAGGCTGATGGCAATCCAGCAAAGATTGATAAGGCCAGGAAATGTGTTTACAGTGTTATGGCTACATTTGTTCATAGTTTAAATGGTGCCATAATTGAGCACCCTCACATCAGACACATTAATCTCACACCTAGGAGAATTTATATGTTTTTCAGTAAATTAGTTAATTGTCTTAAAGACCACCTCCAAACGCAGTGAACTGCTTACTGTTGGCAGTGTCACTGCTTTTGAATTTTGAATTTGGCCTTTAGGACACATTTTGTTAGGCCTGAACATAGCCCAGGCTGTCATGGCTAATGTTGAGTTTTTGATTTTCACTTGTTCAAAGTTTCAATAAATTCTATTTACATTTGCACTCCTTTTGTCTTTGTTACTGACTGAATGTTGTATTTCACAATCAAATCTGACTGTCGATTGAAAGGGCAAACAAATCATACACTACAGATAAAACATAAAGCATTAATGTTTAACATTGTCACTGACAAAAAATTAAGCAGTCCATTTCTGTGTGGGCCTGATTATTTTAACTTTATACTTGAAGATAACTAAGCACCTTACACCCAGCAGCAGAGCCTGAGAAGATTTTGGAGAATAACCTTTGTTTGCTGCTCTGTTAGAAGTCTAGTTATAACACAGAAGAATGAGACTGGATAAAAGGGCTCAAAGTGAAAAACAAAGAATTAACTGGACACAATAGTTTTGAAGCCCCCAAGGAGGTATCACTTGTTGCTATGTTGCCAACTCTGAGAGGGTCTTCCTCAGGCAAAGGTATTGTGATGTTTTTATAGTGAAGCAAACAGAAAGATAATCAGCCAATTATGTGTTACCTTTTTTTAGCCTCACTATATAAGCCTCAATACCGAGCAATACCCACAGAACCTTCTCATATGTCACAACGTCACAAATAAATAATACCTATTACCTATACCTAAAACTATTCACTGTGCAGATATTTCCTTGTTTTTCACAAAAGGAGAAAAGTTTCTCAGTGAAATTTCTTCATTTGTCTTAAAGAAATGTTCAAACAAAACCAGCACATAACATCAGCTTTTCATTTTTTTTTTTACATTCTGCTAAGGTAAATGCAAACTTGGGTAAATGTTGACATGAGTGGAAACATTAAGATGCCATTAATAACTATTATATTTTGTTAATGGTTTAAATCATCACTATATTTCCAGTCATCACAGGAAACTGATGAATGACAGCTTTAAAAAAATTAGCTTTTACTCTAAAGTAAATTTTGTCTGATCCATTTTATATAGCAAAAGTTAGAACCATTACACAAACAGTTTAACAAAATTAAGTCAGAGCTTGCATTCATGAAAACATCCATATTAAAAGGTTACAAAAAGTACACATGAAATAAATGAAAAGATTTGTAACAGTAATTATAAAACCTATGAATTAGGACCCAGTGTCATAATTTGCAAAATCTTAATTTCTTGTGAAACAACCTCTTTACTGTGGAGTAAACATCACATTGGCCTAAACGTTGTAACTTTCCTCAAGTGTCCTACATGAGAGAAAGATGACAGGTTAAAAACACAGGTAGAAAACATTGACTACAGCCTGTCTTGGTTAAAAGCCCACTCACCACCAAAATGATCTTATTGCTGAGTAAGTGGCTGTCATTCATAAAATGAATTGTAGATATTTGACTTTATATTTGAACGTGATTTTAAATTTAACAGTGTACTACCAAGACAACTGGGGTATGAATGTACAGTATGCAATTCATCCACATTAAAATAACTGTTGCTATCAAAAGGAAACTGAACTTTTATCAAAGCTCACTGCCACTGTGGAATCATGCTATGTTTGGCTGTCTCACTATGAGAATATTTTATTCCACTGGTTCTTCACAGACTGTGTGTGGGAAAAAGGTAGTAATTCTCACTTTGATAAAGGGTCTTTGCATAAAAGGCACTAAAATGTTAGTCGGTAAATACATGTCATGTTCCTTGAGTGATAAAATCTTCATTTGGCCTTTTGCATCATGGGAACACTAAACTGCACTGGTGTGTCAGTAATTTCACCTTATCAGTAATAGTACAGAGCAAGCTGTGCCCTAATCGAGTACTTAGTAATGTATGACAATTAGTAATTTATGTAATGCATTTAAATGTATTATGGACAATAATTCATCATTTTAAACTAATAAGTTTCTCGACTCTTTGTGAGGTACTGTATAAAAAAAGGTGTCTTTATCCTGGAGTTAGTGCTGAAGTGATGACTCTCAAAGTGTTCACTGCACAGATGGGAAGTCTTGTTTGGAGTCCAGTTCTGTCTTCTCGTGTTGAGTGTCCACTGGTCCAGTCTGTCTGGGTCACCTAGAGGAAAACTTTACACAGACAAATAGATATTAAAAGTAATATATGTGTTAGTTTACCTACTTCACAGACACCTGCAAACAATACAACTTAAATTACTTCAATGTTCAACAGATCATAATCAGTTTATTTTAGCAAAACAAAAAGGTGGTGGCCATCACAGTCCTCATATTCTGTCTGTGCAGTATCTATTGTTGTGTAACTACAGGCCTATATCATACACTAATCTTCTTAATATTTTATATGTGAGAGTCAAATGTCACATTAGTTTTTTTAAATTACGTTACACACCTTATTGTAATTTCACACAGTTCGCCACTTTTTTATTTACATAACATTACACAAGTATAGCCTTAATGTTACGTTAACGTTACACTGCTCATATGACAATGTTAACATTGCAACACGTTAGCTGACTAACGTGGTGGAACTTTATTTTCAAATCTCACGCAGCCTTTTGTTCAAAATATTCTCTCCCTAAATGCCTAAATCCTAACACTTCTCTGTCAGGCTCTGAATTCAGTGCATCCCTGGACTGGCATCTTGCTCGAAGGCTAACCGTTAGCTGGCTGGTTAGCTAGTTAACGAGCTAAGCTTGTGTTGTATCGTATTGTCTGTGGCTCTGTAACTTGATGTGGATGTTGCTGCTGTGATACAGGTCGCACTTGAAAATGACACCTCCGGTATCAACATGATTTTACACGTATTAAATAAAGGCTTAATAATATAATAATAAGCTGACAAGCTACGTGGTGACCGCAGACACCGATACACGCTGCTGACAAGTTAGGTGGTGACCGTAGTGACCGCAGACACCGATACCCGCTAATTAGTGCTAACATATTAACATAAATAAAATAATACTAGAATTTCCAGATTTCACTTCCCGAAAAACCTGGAGCAAAGACTTCTTGAACGGTCTGTTGGTATAATTAACCGAACAGCAAGCCATATTACTCCAATATTTGCCTGAAAAATATCCAAAAGGCACAAACACGGCTGAGAGGATAGGTTCAATGCCTTGAACATGGGCACGAATTGGCTGAGTTGACGCCGAGCAGACGGCCGAGTCTGAACTCAGTTCCGCTGAGCTCCGCACAGCAGAGCCAGCGGCTAGTTAGCCACTCGTGATGGTGCGACCTCTCACTCAAAGTGACCACGCCCTTAATTATGCGCAGTTTCAAACCTTAATAACATTTAAACGGAAGAGTTAGAAAAAAATTCACCTCCCCTGCTGCTACTACTGCTCTAAAGTTGGGCATTTTAACATGGGGGCCTATGGGAATTGACTCACTTCCGGAGCCAGCCTCAAGTGGACAGTCAGCGAACTGCAGTTTTTGGCACTTCTGCATTGGTCTCACTCCTCTCCCCCGGAGGTTGGGGCTTGGTTCGGACCTGTGTGTAATTGACAAACAGAGTGAAAAATTGAATTTCCCCTCAGGGATTAATAAAGTATATAAAATTAAAATTAAATTTAAAAAAATCACGATACCACAGCAAAAATGAGGCAGATGTGCCTTTTGTCATTTATAAAAAGATGAATCACTTTTCTATAATACATCAATGATATTTCAGTGGAGTAAATTACTTATTGACTTATTCGTACTTCAAAAACGGCATCAATAAGTGATTAACACAGCGGGGATAGAAATAAAAAAAATAAATAAAATAAAAATCAACCAAAAATCAACTAGCCACCCTCCTCCCCTGACAAGTGAAGAACAGTCCCTAAAGTGCGGTGAGGTTTGTGGACCATTACCTGCTACAAAGAGAGAAATGTGAACGGCTCGTTTCTCCTCTGACACGTCACATACCTCTGTGCCGCCACGGCTCGGCTGTTCAGGTACTTTTGGGCAGTCGTGACATCAAGAAGAGGAAATTATTGGACCTGGAGCTTGTCCGTCACCGGTAAGGCGTTATCTTGTGCCGCGGAGCACATGGCCGCCGTATTTGACAGGAATACATTCCTGTCTGTGTCTGTGACCCCCGTTCAACCCACATCCGGCAGGATTCGCCTTTCGTTTCTGCTGGTGGTTGAAATCTGTACTCGCACAGCGTGCTCCTGATTGATTTCTTTTGCTCGCACAAAACTATTTTTAGTCGCAAATGCAAGTAAAATGCTCGCACCATAGAGCTCTGTGGAAAATCACGCTGTTTGATTGCGTCATCAAAGCACGTGTAGTGTAAAAGTCAAAACCCTCATCAGATATTAGACCATTTAAACTGGATAAGATACACTGGATAAGATACAAATAGTTATATGGCTATGTTAGTGTGTAGACTTTTTGCAAAAACTAATCCTGTAGCATGTGTAATATGCAACATAACGGTGTGAACTCACACAATAACCTCGATTGCACCAGATTCTGCCTATCTCCAGTGTTATTCTGAGTACCTGCCAGCCGAACCTAAGAAACTGAATTGACAACAGAAGACACTCTAGAAGAAACAAGAAGGACAGGGTCGGAAGCCGTCAGGCCCAATTCCAGGCACCGATTCTTGTCACTTCACACGCCGCTATTATTTTGCCTTGCTTTTCACTTATTCCACCAAATACCGAATGTGTGTTTTTTGCAATATTCGGTCGAATATATTCGGTTACCGAATATTCGGTGTATCCCTAGTGTTTTACCCTGACCAAAGTGTTCCCAAACGGAGGACTTAAGGTTTGCGGGTGGGTCTTCAAGTTTGTCAGGCTCACTTGCCATGTTGTCCAAATATGAGAATGCGCTGCACAAAGTATAGGTGGAGATTTACGGTCGGACTCGGTCCGTCACTCAATTATGTCCGTCGGGGAACTAGATATTGTCAATGGTTCGGCTCGCAAAAACTGAATTAAAATAAAACAAAATAAAATAAAATAATATCCTGCGCCCAATAATTCGGTACAGGGTCGTGCCGAACCGAAAGTCGCGTACCGAAAGGTTCGACACAAATACGCGTATCGTTACGGCCCTACTGTCTAAGCAAAACTCTCCTTGGAGAGTGACCCCTAGGGGTCAGACTTCCGCTTCCTGTAGAAGACAGACTTCGGTAATGGGCCTTTCCAAGGAGCTGGTCTTGGTCTTGATCAGCAACCGTCGCACGAATCCTCTTCTGTCTGGGAACGTTTGGATGACTTTTCCCATAACCCATAAGTCCCTCGGTGCTGTCTCATCCACAATAAGTATGATGTCCCCTACCACAAAGTTGCGCTTGATGCCGGTCCACTTCTGATGTTCCTGCACTTGGACTTGCTTCCAGCATCGATGAGCATAGATGCCATTTCTTTGAAATTCCCCTGGTGGCAGGGAAGGGGAGGTTTTCAACAGCAAGAGATGATTAGGTGTTAAAGCTTCAAGATCATTAGGGTCGGTTGAGACCTTGGTGATTGGACGACCATTAATGATGGCTTCTACCTCACAGAGGACAGTGTGCAGTCCCTCCTCATCGAGATTTTGCACTTTAAGGATGGAATTCAAGACCTTCCGCACAGGCGCACTTTCCCAGGCGCCGCCATGGTGCAAACCAGCTGGAGGGTTGAAAACCCACTTTATTTCCTTCTGAAGAAGAACGTCATTTATCTGAGCTTGATTCCAATCTCTGATGGCCTCTCTCAGCTCACGTTCTCCTCCAATAAAGTTCGTGCCATTATCAGACAGTATTTCCCAGACTTGGCCACGCCGTGCCATGAATCGTCGTGGTGCATTGATAAAGGAATCTGTATCCAAAGAGGGAGCCACTTCAGTATAGATAGCTCGTATTGCCAGACACGTGAATATGACTCTATGTCTTTTTACTACGCTCTTTCGGCTCAGGTCCAAAGTAGTCCACACTGACTCTGGTGAATGGAGCTTCATCTGGACAGACCCTGTCAATAGGAAGATCTGCCATCAGCTGGCACCCTGGAGCAGCTTGCAGCCTACGACAGACAACACACTTTGACAAAATTCTCCTTATGGCTGTGCCGACCCCTGGAATCCAGTACTTTTGACGCAATTTGGACAACATGTAGTTGCGTCCTTCATGACCAACTTGTTGATGTATGTGCCTTAGGAGAATGTCTGAGACGTGGAGTTCTTTGGCCAGTATAGCAGGGTGTTTCGCATCTTCAGGTAGAGCCGCCGTACTTAATCTTCCACCAACCCTCAGGATACCATCCTCCAGCACAGGAGAGAGCTTGAAGATGTGACTATTCCTTTTCACATTTCTGCCACTCTGTAGACTGGAGAGTTCATCAGGAAACCTCTTCCTCTGGCAAAATCTGATGATTTCTTTTTCAGCATCCAGCAACTCATTTACTGTGAGCAGACCTCTCAATGCCAGATCTTTGACCACTCCATTTTCAGATTCAGATTCAGATTCAGAATACTTTATTAATCCCCGGGGGGAAATTGTTTTTGTTCCAATGCTCCGTGCAAAGTAGAAATAGAAATACAGCATGAATGGAAACAAGAGATAAAGATGAAGATATATATAAAATACTAAAATAGACAATGAAATAAATAAAGTAAAATATTAAAGTGGACATTAAAATAAAATAAGATGAAATATTAAAGTTGACAATAAAATAAAAATAAATTATAAAATAGTAAAGTAGACAATCTGAAATATATACAGTATACAATGAAATGGTTGTAGCATTATAAATGAAATGAGAATGAGTAGTTATATTGTTTGTTTTGTTTTATAAATAGCCAAATGAGTCCGATCATCAGAGGGAGGAGTTGTACAGTTTAATGGCCACAGGTAAGAATGACTTCCTGTGGCGCTCAGTGATGCATTTAGGAGCAATCAGTCTCTGGCTGAAGGTGCTCCTCTGTTCGACCAGAGCGTTGTGGAGAGGGTGAGAGCCATGCTGAAGTATCGCCCGCAGGACTGAGATTGTGTTAACGGTCACAACATCCATTCCATCACCACTGTCTCCTCCCAGTGGTCCACTAACAGTCCAGCCCAGAATAGTCTTAATGGCATAGGGTCCATCATCCACACTACGGATGACTTGTAGTGGTTCCAGTGCCTTTGATATGTTTGTTCCAATCAGTAACTCGACTTCGGAGTCAATCTCAGGTAAGTGAACATCTCCCAAGTGAGGCCACCTCTGAAGATCCCTTTGACATGGAATATTGCCCTTATGCACTGGCATGCACTCCTGGGTGTATGTATTGGGCAAATCACAGTATGTCTCCCCGTCTAAGCCAGCCACCTCCAGTCCTATGACCACATAGCTATTGACAACCTTCTCTTAACCCATTGTCCGTAAAAGGATTCGTGTCCTTTTTCCTGAGAGGTTGAGCTTGTTCATGAGGTTGACTGTGCAGAAAACAGTCATGCTACCCTGATCCAGGAAAGCATAAGTAACCACTGTGTGATTACTTAGATTTAATCTGTACTGGAACTATGGGAAGCTTGCAATCTTGACCACCAGCCCCAGTAAACCCACTGGATACCAGAGCACAGCCCACTGCAGCGCCTGGTTCTCCTTCTGTCACTGGCTCCTTTTCCTTTGAGTGGATGTGAAGCATTGTGGGGTGTTTCAAACTGCACACATTGCATGAGAGACGCTTTTGACAATCCTTGCTGACGTGTCCTATACACAAACAGCCAAAGCACACTCCCTTTTCCCTTAAAAAGGTGATCTTTTCAGTGTGAGCCCTTTTTTCCAGTTGAGGGCAAAACTCCAAAGCGTGTCCACCTTCACAAAACAGACAGACTTTCTTGACTGATGAGATCATGTTTGGTCTCCTTCCTTTTGTTGTAATGTTATTGTTCTCTGCAGTATAGTCACAGTTGTAGCAAAACCACTTCCTTTTGGCCTAGATCTGGGTTTTAAGCTGGTTCGATTCATGCCTCTGCTTAATACTGGTGTTGCATCTTGAATGTCCCCGAACACTGGGTCTGTTAGAATCCTTGCTTGCCTTTCAGTGAAATGAACAATATCATTGAATGTAGCCCTTTGGTTATGTCTCTCTTGTATTTCCCAAGCAATTGTCCTCCATCGATCCCTTAGCTTGTAAGGCAGCTTTTTTTTTTTTTTTTACTATTGTCAGCATATTAGCAGGCATATCCATTTCAAACATGTGCTGCACTTCGTTTATTGCATTTGATCAGCCTCTGAGGAATTAGCTGTAGTCCTGGAGCGCCTTAACATTAACAATGACTCAAAGCGGACGTCCGCAAGCCCTGTGCGCGCAAAGCTCAGATTTTATGACCGCGTGGACTCCGCTCCACGCACCAGTGACTGCTCGGCATGTATCTTTCACATCGCAGGGATTTTTCACGGACATATTTACAGGAAACTACAACGCGGAAGTGCGCTCGACTATGAAAGCCCGAATGACTGCGGACATTTCTCGCGGAGTCCGCTCCGCTTATAGTACGCCCGAGTATGCTTGTGTCGAGCGGGCGGAGGCATTGATTCGCGAACTGCTTAGGGTTGTGCCGATGGGCGATTGGATCGCCCATCAGCACAACCCTAAGCGGCGTTGATATTGAACTTTGCTGTTTCTCCTTGTACATTTTTAAGGTATGAATTCATTGCATTGGACCGGTCTGTTACAGTGCTTTTAGAACCAGATGTGCTAGCAGCCCTTAGCACGCTCACTTTAGCCAAGTGTGCAGCAATTTCTTCATCCAGCTTGAGCCTTTCTTTACGTTTCCGTATTTGCTGCTCTTCCTCCTCCAGTGCATGTCTGTCCTGTAAAAGTTTTTGTCATGCCATCAATGCAGCTAAATCAGCTTCTGCCTTAATGCGAGCAGAGGAGGTGCTTGATACAGAGGACCTTTTTCCATTTCCAGAGCTTTTTCCACTTGCAGCACTTTGTGCAGATCGTCTGCTTTGCACATTTGATATGCTATCCCTTGGTTTCATATCATCCTGTGAGCCTTCATGAAGTGTGATGGGGCCTGTGTCCTGTGCTGCTGCCTGTGAGGCAGCATCCGTTTGAAAGTGACACACATCCATTGTTGCTACAATCAAATCATTTTCAACAGGATTGGGAACGTGTGCCTTTTCATCCAACCACTGAATCATCATCATCATCACATCATCCTTGAATGTACTGCTGTAATTTTCAGTACTTGAGAACCATTCATTTTGTGTAACTTTTTCATCCTCAGGTAACAGTGGAATTATTGTTTGATGCAGGTTAAAGGATAACTTCGGTATTTTTCAACCTGGGCTCTATTTCCCCATGTGTATGTGTGCGTATGATTCATAGGTACAACTCGTTTTAAAATTGGTCCAGTATTAAGGGAGGCGGATGCAGCCAGCAGCCGCAAGGTAGATATGGGGGCAAATGCGTCCCGCATTAAAAGTGCTTTTTTTTTTTTTGCCACTGACCAGTTCAGATCGCCAGTGCTATCTCTGTAAATAGCATACTAAGCGTTTCCCTGACCCTTCCCCTCCTCCCGGCTGTGATGTCATCTCGCGAGAGCTTTGCTTGTTGCTGGAAGAAAACAGAGGAACCATGCTGAGCAGCGAGCAGGACAGTGGGTCTCAGCGAACTTTCACATACAGGCAGCGCTCCCCAATAAACGCGCTGTCAATCAAACTGCGTTCAATCCAACAAACACAGCATGAATGAATGCGAATGATACAGGCCAACCAGTCTGAAGTCTGCGTTGCGATCAGTCTCTGGCGTTGCAGTTATGCACCGTGTGGTGTGATCCATGTGTCCACATATGCTGTTTGGGTGTAGTTTTTTGTTGACAAAGACATAGTGACTCCAAACAAAAGACGAAGTCACTGAGAGGCTAAGTGAGGGAGCATTGCACTGCTGACTCAAGATGTTCAAATACCCAGTTTTCAGTTAGGTTAAGCGGTCAACAAAAAATGTGCTCTCCCTACTCACCCCCTCTCCATGCAGCCGCCGCGGTGAACAGGTAAATATATGCCCATTCATTCAATCACCCAATCACTGCTCCCTGACCCACACCCACGTGACGTGTGAAAGGTGTCAACTGACAGCTGATGTCAACACAGACATAAACATCAATATCTTAGCATATAGCACCAACAGCGACCATTCGCGAGCGCTATGCAAACGTTTCACTTGCGGTGTAAAGCCTCTTTCACACAGAGCATGATTTTCGCGGCACCCACTGTGGGGTAGGGCACAGCGGAGAGCAAGGCGCGCAAGACAGGATCTGGGGGAGTACAGTCTCGTTCAGGAGCTACAGCTCTATGGTGACCGCTTCCGGGTCTACTTCAGGCTCTTCTCTGCTATTGGACGCGCCGAGGTGTCGTCACAGCTCGTTGCGGTGAAATTAAAAAATGTTCAATTCGAGTGCAGGCTGGCGGCGCACAGATGCCGCGGCATGCGCCCTCTCGCGTGCCGCTCAGCTCGGCAGCAGAGCGGTGCGCTCTTGTGCCGCGGTAGCACATACACAATGAATGGGTTTGTCGGCGGAGGTCTGCGCTTTGCGCGCTCTGTGTGAAAAGGGCTAAAATGAGGTCTAAGGGGTAAAAGGGGCCTCAGAGAGCTTCCACTGTTTTTTAAAAATAAAAAGTTCAGTCTTTATACTGATTTATTCTCCCAATTTTAATTTACTTATGGCACTAATTACTTAAAAATATAAAAACTGCAAACAAAACCAAACCTTTCATGACAAAAACCATTCAAAAAAGAGAGCTAGAGAGAGAGGTTAAAACCCTAATGATTATTCCAGTGTCTGTTGCACTGGACAAGCTTTTGAGCTGAGAAGTAGCATTTTACAGAAATGCCTTGTTTTTTTAGGGTATCCACAAAGCACATATGTGAGCTTTTCTCATGTGAGATACTGCCTTACTTTCCTTAATGTCAGAGTGTGAGTAAGGGGATGTAGGCTTCAATACATTAACGAGCTTGTCATGCTACAAAGGTCATATCCCTATATCTGGCTCAGGTTTTGTGGCTTTTCTTGCCTGAAATACAAAATTATAGGATCTGGTTGTACTGGCTGTCCACAAATATCTTTGAGTTTTGAAAGTAAAGTTGCTAAAATATGAGCAGCAAAGGCAGAAAGCATTCTGCCCCCGTGACACATGCAGTTTTTATTGTGATACATTTTATTGGGACCTATCTACAGTAGTTAATGGTACATTCAAATTATATTTTTAACATTTTGGTATAGAATGGTATTTTTCTACATTTTTGTTTTACATTTTCACGTCTTGACAAGATTCTTTAAGTCAACAAAATGTAAAATTTTGATAGCAGCTCAGGGTGACAGCCTGATGCTGACAGAAGCAGCTCCACTCTATTTGTAGCCTTTCAACAAGTGCACCCTTTTTAATGTTGCAGTAGATGTTGTGAGCAGTTAAAATGTTTGTTTTAGCTGCTGCTGTCTCTTCCCCCAGGCTCAACAGGAGACCCAGAAGGCAGCTCTGAGATATGAGAGGGCTGTATCCATGCACACTGCTGCCAGAGAGATGGTCTATGTGGCAGAGCAGGGCCTCTTGGCTGACAGGAACACCATGGACCCAACCTGGCAGGAGATGCTTAACCACGCCACTGCTAAGGTGCACACTCCCTAACCCAGGAGTTCTGACTTATTCAATACAGCCTTTGACAACTTTATCTACAGGTTTACCTAAAGAGAGGAGAATGTATTTTCAACTTCAATCCATCAGTTTCACTCAATTTATCGAGACAGGAATAGTACATATTGTGAAATTGTGCAGTATGATTGTTTATTTGTTATTTGTGTGTTTTAGTAGCTTCAGTGTACACCTTTTTCCAAAAACCAAAGGCCTTTGTTGGTTATCATCTCTAGCTCAACAGCAGATGCAAGTCAAGTGATCACGGCATGTCTTATCAGCAGCACTACAGAGAGTGTTCAACAGTGTAGATAGTTTTTAGACAGCTGATACAATATGCATTCCCATATTTGAAAACTTCCTATGGTCATGAAATTCTTGGAAAAGTTATGAAATTAACACAATGTTTTTGAAACATTATGAATATACATTGTTTTGACTGCAGTTTAAAATATACATATATACACACACACACACACACATATATATATATATATATATATATATATTCATTCATTCATTCATCTTCTAACCGCTTCATCCTCTTGAGGGTCGCGGGGGGGCTGGAGCCTATCCCAGCTACATCGGCCAAGAGGCAGGGTACACCCTGGACAGGTCGCCAGACTATCGCAGGGCTGACACATAGAGACAAACAACCATTCACGCTCACATTCACACCTATGGACAATTTAGAGTTATCAATTAACCTAGTCCCCAACCTGCATGTCTTTGGACTGTGGGAGGAAGCCGGAGTGCCCGGAGAGAACCCACGCTGACACGGGGAGAAGATGCAAACTCCGCACAGAAGGGCTCCCACGCCTATATATATATATATATATATATATATATATATATATATATACACTAAAATATCCAAAGTTACTCAAAATATGTTCATGTGTTACTTGTATAAAGTCTAGTGCTACATAATCATTAAAACATCACAAGTATCACATAACACACATTGGCATATTCAGCTTGTTGGCAGCGCAATTGTCTAATGAGCGAGTATGGTTAGCAAGTGCTAGCAGTTTGCAAATGCCTGGTACGTGCCTGTTTAATGATATATAGCTTTTGAACGACAAATATAATAGATGGCTCAATATAGAGGCAGATCCTAGCTGCGCTGGATGTAGGCTCGATTTAAAGTAAGTCATGGAAATGGCAAATAACATAATGGAAAAGTTATGGAAACGTTTTGTAAATTAATTGGTAAAAATGTGTGGGAACCCTGATGGGAGCTGTAGTTCATTGAATGCTAACGAACTAATCATTGTTTAACTTTGTTGCATTAGTATGTACTGTTGTTACATTTGGGCCTTGTGTCCACACTACATCCTCATTTTTCACATTTCTCCAGAGTGGATACATCTAAAAACACTGCACACTTTATTGTGGATGGAGAAAACGAGAAAAAACAGTGATGTTAGCCTAGTAAGGAGGTGTGTAGCAGTTAAGTTAATAAGCCAACTCTGCCCCCTCTTAGCCTCATTGTGATGCAATATATCTGAATACACAGTACATCTGCTGTCAATTTATACTCATGTTTCTGGTGTCATACAACATAACCATCATAAGGCAGTCATTTCACTAACATGTCAGTACAGCAGTGCTAGAATTACTTATCACCTGTTTAACAGGTAGCATATATGAAATGCCAATAAATTGCTGTTTCATACTCATTCTTCTTCCTGACAACACAAATTGAAAAATCTGTAAATGTGAATATCCATAACTGATTCTTCTGATATATCTAACTAAAGTTTTGTGATAGCCAGTTTTTAATATATGGAAGGCAGGATTCTAGTTTGCTCAGTTCCATTGTGTTTTTGGAATCAAAAGAGAAAAAATCTGGGGAATCATCTGCGTACTGATATCGTGCTTATTGAAAGTTTTGACCCTAGAGGTAGCATATAAATGGAGAATAACAGACCGAGGACTGAACCCTGAGGCACACTTTGAGTGAACTGGCTGGTGGAGAATTTATAGTTGCCTATGGCCACAAAGAAAGTCCTTTCAGACATGCACACAGATGGCACTGGGGACGGGGGGGACATGTCCCCCCCCCAAATTTATAGTGACCCCGCTCCGTCCCCCCACTGCCGTTCGTTTCGTTTCATTTCATTAACTGTCCATTTTTTTCGAATTCCATGTTCCATGTCCCAGTGTTTAAACTGGGAAGTGCTCAGTTCAGAGGTTACGTTGTTCGGAGCTCCGAGTTCCGACTTCCAATGTAAAATGTAACGCACCATAAGGAACGGGGGTCCTAAGAGGAGCTGGTAGCTGTGCCTGTGCCTGTAGCGGTAACCATAGTGATCATATACAACTGTATAATGAATGAGCTGGTGATTTTTCTGCCACATGAAGCCAGAGAAGAAAGAAAAATAATCACAGCGTTTTTTCAAAAACCAAAAGATGTAAATATCCTACGCCTGTTGACTTTCCCAGATGTGGCAAATATTTGTTTTGTAATGTTGAGTAGCTAGTCTCACAATAATAAGAAGGTATTTGGAGTTATCTGAAGTAGGCTAAATGTGAAATAACAGCATTCTAGGCTGGAGGTGAATATCTTTAATGTTGTTATTTTTATGTACAATGATATTTTAATAAGCAGCAACTGTTAACTGAAATTTTAAGATTTAAAATGTTAACATTGTCCTCCTGGCCTGCAGGCCAGGCAATCCCTGGTGGGGTCGTAAGAGGAACTAGCTGATTTTGTGCCTGTAGCAGTAATGAAGAAACAAAAAACAATCACAGCGTGTTTTTTTTTTTTTTCTTTTCAAAAACCAAACAATGTAAGTATCATATGCCCGCTGCCTGTTGACTTCCCCAGATGTGGCAGATATTCATTTTGTAATGTTGAGTAGCTAGTCTGACAATAATAAGAAGGCATTTGCTCTTACCTGAAGGAGGCTAAATGTAAAATAACAGCATTCTAGGCTGGAGGTGAATATCTTTAATGTTGTTATTTTTATGTACAATGATATTTTAATAAGCAGCAACTGTTAACTGAAATTTTAAGATTTAAAATGTTAACATTGTCCTCCTGGCCTGCAGGCAATTCCTGATGATTGATATATATACATACATACATATATATATATATATATATATATATATATATATATATAATGTATGTATTTACACAAAATAACTAATTGAGTTGGAATCATTTGCTGACAGCTTGGTCCCCCCAGTTCAAAAATCCCATCTGCGTCCCTGTACTATGACTGGGAGGAGTGGATTTTTATTTAGATTTATTTTAATTATTTTTTTATTTTTATATACCTTATTAGAATGCAGGAATTCAATCTTGTCACTCCAGGCCCGAATACATACAAATGCACAAACAGGACCTTTACATGCATTAAATGGAGAGATGTCAGAGTGAGGGGGCTGTCCTTGGACAGGGTAAATTAATAAATTCTCTAACACTGCTTTAGATGACAAAGACCTGATATTTAACAGTCCACATTTAATTCTCCTGTTTTGTCTTTCTGTCACAGAAGAGGTTGTAATTTTTATTAGGTTTTTATGTACAACTCCTCTTTTTTTGACTTTAGAGTTAAATAATTTAGGTGGTTGGGGGACAGACACTGTTTATATAACACTATGGGTGGGCAACTGCACTAGAAGCTCAAAGAAGCGTTTAAGACTACGACTCTGATTCCAGGTCTCAACTCTGGGTTGTCAGGGTTTAGAATTACAAATAAACTTGGCTAGGTTCCTAGAGATGAGAGCAGTTCCATCCAAAGTAGGATGAATGCCATCTCTCCTAATCAGACCAGGTTTTCCCCAGAAAGTTTGCCAATTATTTATGACTGTGAGAATAATGAAATGAAAGTGTAATGTATTGACCAGCTTCACTGATTATGTCTTTTAACACACAGGTTGGTCCAAATGTTCTGGAGTAAGGGGGAAAAAGAAAATTAAGAGTGCTTCACTGTGTTGTTACTAATGTAATATCTTCAGTGGTGGACAACAGCCTCTCTGCTGCAACTTTAGTACAAGTGAAACCCATCGTTATCGACAGTGTTGTACAGATATGGGACAAATGCTTTTCTACATCATTCTAAACTTCACACTTATATTCCTTTTGCTAATGAGTGATGGCGTAAAAAGTATTCACAAAACACTTCACTTTCATCTTATATGGCTAATTATTAGGTTGTGTTATCTAGCTTTTTAAGATGAACTACAAAAATAACTCTAGTGCTCCACTGTGCCCTCACAGTTGAGTTCTGCCCTTTTTGCTCCGATTATTTTTAGTCTTTTTGTCTTTATTACACAGGATAGACATAAGCATGAGAGGGGGAAAGAGGGGATAATATGCATCAAAGGGCCACAAGCTGGAATTGAGTCCACGGCCACTACTGCTAGGACAATGCCTTTGTACATGGGCCGGCTGTTCTAACTACTGAGCTACTGGGCGCCCCTGGAGATAAGAATCATGACACATAAGATTTACGACATCTAATTTCCTGGACCAGGAAACATCCTGATGAGATGCCCAACCACCTCAACCGCCCCCTTTCGACACACTTTAATTGACAGTCTAATAAGGGGTGTTTACTTTCCTTGAAATTTCATATTTCAGATAAGTCTGTAACTATAGACTGCACAGTGCATGGATAATTCTGTGTGCACTCCCAAAAGGTTTGCAGTGATTCTCCCTGCTTAGTTTGTGCTACTGAATCATAAGCATTCATGGTTAGAGCGCCTGTTTTGTCAGTTAAAATGTGGATACACACCACTTCCTCTAGTGGTAGATATCCATGTAGATTGGTTTGTTATTTTCTTGGATAAACTGACCCTTTAAAATAGATTATTTACGGTTTGCTGTCTCTGGTGAGCTATGGTGTGTTCACTTTTATTTTTGTTATCAAAGCTTAAAAATGTTTGTCTTTGACACACTGAGCAGCATGAGCAGAGGAGATAAATAAACTCAGTGAAATTGACCCTGAAATGCCAGTTAGTCTTAAGTTAAGTTTGCTAATGTCAGTACTTGTATCTTGTTTTAAAAATGAATGTTTATTTCATGTTGTTTTATGAAGCAATTTGGAATACAGTGTGTACAGAAGTAATGTGGACATGTCTCAGTAGGAAAAGCATAGGCGTAAATAATCTACTGAATGATGGCTGAATTCCATTTATCTGCTTCAGTTTCAAGGTCCTGGTATTGGGCATGCTGGCTTGCTGGGACACTTGAATAGAACAGAGCTATCAATAATGCTGTGAGGGATTCAAAATGTCTGCTGTTAAAAAAAAGCCTGCTGAATGTGTGTCCACTTACTTGTGAAGGCAGAGGCAGAAGGTAATGTGTGATTTGTGGGATCAAGCTGTACTATACTGTATTTTCTGTGCTGGTCAGGTGAACGAGGCGGAGGAGGAGCGTCTCCGCAGTGAGCGGGAACACCAGCGCGTCACTCAGCTCTGCCAGGAAGCTGAGGCTGAAGTCCAGACCCTCCAGAAAGCCCTGAAGAAGGTCATCCTCAAATCCAAACCTTACTTTGAACTGAAGGCTCAATTCAATTACATTCTCGAGGTGTGTACCAGCAGTGAGCTTTCACAGTATAACAAATACTATTCAAACTGCCATAAGCTGACGGTTTTACTTTTCTGACCATGAGTGAGCAGGGACAGGCTCTGCATGACGCTCCACATGATTTAGCAGCTTTTGTTGTTGATGTACGTTACCTGTGGCTAGTTTTAGCTATGCTGTTAATGCAGAGTCTGCCAAATGTGTGTGTTGTAATGTATGTGATTTACCTTACATGCAGACATTTTTAGCTCTGAGCATCGCACACTGCTTGTCAAAACATTTAACCTTCAGTGACTTATTATTTAAATTTTGAAAATCTCCAACTTGGCCTGTGGCGTTGCAGCTGCTTTGAATTGCTTTATGTTTCAAAAAAAAAAATTGTGAGGGCCAAGTTGAGAGATTTGAACCAGGTTTCAGTCGCTGAAGGGAAAACAGCTGATTATAGGTAGATCTTTGAATGTTGTTGTGTGCTGATGTACTGTGTATATGGTGTTAGTATGTGTAGTTCTGTCTTATCAGCTGTGTTGGCCAGTGACATAATCAGCCTAATTGATGCAATCTACTGACAGCTGGTTTTCATTAGCTGTTGTTTGCTCCTCATGATGGTTTTTAAGTAAAGCTGAAAGCTTGAGAATTTAATGCAGATTTAAAAATCACTTTGATATAATTATTGACTTTAAAAAGGGATGACTAATTGTAAATTCAGTTGCACATAAACCGTAATAGGGATGCCAACAGTTAACTGTTCATTGGTGACTGTTTACGCATGTCTGTCTAAGCTAATTTTGCTACTCTTCAGTTTACTGCACAGTGCACCGCCCAGGTCTGGTGGGAGCTAAAGTTAGTGGTCACCATGTTTCCACAGCAATGATGTCCCGCCACTGGGATGGAGTTACCAGTGGAAATGACCTGGATGGTGCACAGAGCAGAGCAGACAAGGCTAACATTAGCTAACCAGTGGGACTTAAAGGTTGTGTTGTGTGCTCTATATTTCTGTATGTTAATGCAGCAGCTAAGCAAAGCCAGCAAAAAATAAAATAACTGGCAAAACATTTACATCACAAAACATTAAAATTTCACCTCCTCTAAATGGATAGCACTTTGAACTTTGGTGCTGAAGCTCACTGACTCAATGGAGTGGCAGACTTAAAAAAAAGTCCTCTTGAATTTCACGGAATTTTGTGTTTTTTCTTGAAAATGAATCAGTTACTGGTGTAATTTGTCAGAAATGGTCAGTAATTGGTGTTAGGCTATTAAAAGCAGAACTGACCAAAACTGATAGACCCTAAACAGAAAGATGATAAAGTCAGTGACTGATAGTAATGCTTTGACTTTACTGTTTTTCTGAAGTCATGTTTATTTAGGTTGTCACTGTGAGCCTGGCTAAATTGCTCTTAACTTTTTTCAGGAACATAAGGCTAGAGTGGTACACCTGGAGGAACGGGTGGCGAAAGTAAAAACACGATACTCTGTAGCCTTGCGGAACCTGGAGCAGATCAGCGAGCAGATCCACGCGCAGAGAAGGCGAACCAGAGCCAGCAGGGAGCATCCTGCAGTCTGCGGGGGGCGGAGCTCCCCTGTAGGTGCTGAGGCTGAGGTCCGAGCTGCCTTAGCGATCTGCATCGGGAGTAGTTGTGTGGGAATAGAGAGCAACTGGATGGACAATGACAAAACCAGGCTGTGGGTGGAGAGGCACAGAGAGAGTGGCTGGGGCCAGAGGGAGCAGCTGGAGGAAGAACAGGCCGGCTCGGACTGCATGTCTGTCATCAGCTTGCAGACCATCACCTCTGACCTGGAAAAGTGGGACTCGGTGGAGCACCTGGGTGACCTGAGCGACACTGGGAGCATGCTGGGTGAGGTGTGGGACCGCAATAGGAAGCCTAATGAGAGGCCAATCAGCAGGGAGGTCGTGGCAGAGGGGCCCCAGCAGGAGAGGGTCCATCAGGAGAAGGAAGCGGCCAGTAAAGAGAAGCAGGAGAGCTTCATCAAGCAGCACCATAGAAGTATTAGTATATGATAGTCAGCAGGAGAAGGGAGCTGATGAGTGATGAGTAATGAGGAACATGACAAGCTCATGATGAGGGATCAGAGAGGAATTTGGCGGGGAGCGAGAAAAGCACCCTGACTGAGAGGTGGCAGAGGAGCTGGAACAGTTCTGCCTGGACACTGCAGTTAGGAATAGTAGGAGGGGTTGGTACATCGGCCACACACTAATGAATCTACATGACAGCAGAGAGCTGTTCTGCAGAGAGCACTGACCTCCCCTCCCCTCACACTAGTGCTTTGCATTTTCTGATCCAGTCTGTTGCCTCACACATTGAAACTTCAACAAAAGTGCATGAAACAAACAGCGGGCTTAGGAAAACAAATCACTGTGGCATACAAACAGGTAGTTTCGAAACAATGCAAAGACATGTTAGTGGTAAATTTATGTGTCTGGTTTTTAATGTCCCTGTAGAACATTTAAAAAAGTTGTTGACATGATATCAATTTGTGTTTTTGCTTGAGGGATGTATAAATGTACCCTTTTGTTTAAAGGGTAATTCCACTTTGGCCAACATTTTTATCAGTAACAATGGACTTATTAACTGTTGAGATCTGGGAACAAGAACAACAAAAGAGGTCAGATGGGTTGTAAACAAGCTAACAGTTTACTCAAATTACCTAAATTACCTTAATTGGCAGTCAAAAGTAAATTTACCTGAAATGTCCCTAATAATCCTTCATTACACAGTTAAACTGTGTGTGCACAACTATGGTACGTATGGTTAAACCAACAAGACACTCTGGGGTGTTTTACTCTGTCTGATTGTCTGACTGCCTGTGTTTCTTGATCAGTTGGACTCCCTTTTAGTGGTGTTCCCAAATCTCAGCAATCAATCTCATAAATAATGATGGCCAAGAATAAGATAGTAGTAGTAGTAGTTATAGTTGCGTAATAGTACAAAAAAATAAGATTTTATCACAATACAATATTATATCAATTCTTTGGACAACGTTACGATATTTGCTGATATCACAAAGTCTGCCACGATACAATTTTGATTTGAGCTAGTATTATGTGCCCATCTAACATAATCAGTTACAGATGAACCCTTTTTGCATTGTCACTCTTGGCCGTGCTGAGTAAAGCCATGCCTCACCAATTTGTGTTTTTACAGTCAGTTTAGATGCGCCAAGCTACACCAAGCCACACCGGAGATCGACCTTCTCAGGAGTAGATCCAAAATGTGGGCCACCCTCCCTCAAGTGGGTAGTGGTGATGTCATTCACATACAGTGATTACAACTTTGTATTAAAATTCCCCACTGATATTAATGATAGCGTGATATAGAACAATTAAACAGCCTATAAACCAAAAGTCTTGGACACTGGGAGAGGCAGGCAGGGGATCAAAGTCTGATCAATTATGATATAGGGATCAATATTTTTGGTCTATCATATGAGACACAACAGACAAATGCTCAGATTAGCACAACAAATGAAATGGCATGCGGGGTCAGTCACTATGACAAGTGCATATTAATTTATCAGAGCTGGAAGACCTTAGACTTTTTTTCTCCTAAAAGTTAATTTGTATTTAATCTTGTGATAGCATGACTTAATTCTCATAGATTCACGACTTTATTGTCGAAATCTTAGATTTTTTTCCCTTAACGTGGCCCTAATACATGTGCTGTTTGATGATGTATAATACTGTCACCATCATATGGAGATAGATTTGTTTCATAATTGTGTGTGAACATATCGACAATCTGTGTGTAAATGTGTAATCTGGAAACATAAAACACCTTCCACAAATACAAAAAAAGATTTGTAAACTCACAAAAATATTTTGCAAGTATAAAACGGATCTGCAAATACACAAACACATTCCACAAATAAAAAAAACATCTGTGAATACATTAAATGAATTTGCAAATAAATGAAAAGCGTTTGTGAATATCTTCCTAACATTTACAACTTTCAAACAGGCATTTGTGAACTCTGTTGTTATATGTGAATCGAAAAAACATTTGTTGATCTCAGTTCTACACGTGTGGATTTGCGTTTTACACACACACAGTTTTGAAACAATCTTTCTGCCAGTCCGAACGAAAATGCACTCGTATCACTCGGCCATTTTCAGATAGCATCACCCAGCTGATGACGTCATTTCCACATGTCAAAGTAAGAGCATGCAGTCTTTCTATGAGCTTTTTTTTTTTTTTTTTATTTTTTTTTAATAATCAGTAACGTGCATTCATTGTTTTATGTTAATGTCATACAGTGAGTATTAGTGTGTGTTTATTTGTTCCATGTATATTATCTGGCACACACTTTTGTATACATTTCTGTTTTAGTATGAAAGGCACGGCAATGCTTGTGGGCAAGTTTAGTTCTCTAAAGCATTGGCTTGGTTGCTTCTTCAGTTGGCAGTTATCAGCCAACTCATCCTTTATATTTTTCATTTATTCTTTCAAGTAGGATTAAAGTTACAAAGCACTACACATCTTATTATTAGTGTACTCTTACTAATGTAGTTGTAATGTCTGTGCTGAACCCCACAGTATTTAGTTAGGTTACATCATTTCAGTGAGGTTATGTTAACTGTTGTAAGACATGGCAAGTGGCAACACCCTGGTTAAGGTCTTTGATAGAACAGCTGTTGGTGTTGGTGGCTGTTTTTGTTTAGAAATGTCGTATTGTAGTTTTATTGTTCATTGTTGATATGAAGATTGCGCTAAGCAAACGTTAGCTACTGAAACAGCATCTGTTGCCATGGCAACAGTAAACATTCATGTTGCGGGCTGGGGGGACGAAAGCAGCGTGCAGCATTTTATGCAGTGTAAACAGACCAATTTTAAAACAAGTTGTACCTATGAATCATACGCACACATACACATGGGGAAATAGGGCCCAGGTTGAAAAATACCGAAGTTATCCTTTAACATAAAGCAATGCACGTTACTTATCGCTGATTATTTAAAAAAAACAAAAAAACAAAAAACAAACCAGCTCATAGAAAGACTGCATGCTCTTACTTTGACATGCGGAAATGACATCATCAGCTGGGTGATCACGTGCTATCTCTATAACTTCACAAAGTTCACAAATGCCTGTTCGAAAGTTGTAAATGTTAGGAAGATATTCACAAATGCTTTTCATTTATTTGCAAATTCATTTAATGTATTCACAGATATTTTTTTTATTTGTGGAATGTGTTTGTGTATTTTCAGATCCGTTTTATACTTGCAAAATATTTTGAGTTTACAAATCTTTTTTTGTATTTGTGGAATGACTTTATTCTCGTAATATTATAACTTTATTCTAATAGATTTACAACTTTATTGTTGAAATCTACGTTTTTTTTTTTCCCTTTAAGATGATGCTAATCCTCCTTCGTTGTCTGGCTTGAAGCCCAGAAGGCAAACTTTTCCCAACAGCCATAAAATAGTTGTTTCATAGACAAGTCAGTTGTTTTTTGCTAGTCATTAGCTGAAGCATGTTTACATCGCATAAATTATCCTAGTGGCTAGCAGAGTTTTCCTCTACTCATAGCTTATCAAATGACATGTATTATTTCTGCTTTTTTTCAATCACTGTTAGGGTTGGGTACCAAAACTCGGTACTTTTTGTACTTGGTACCGATTCATGTCGGTACTACCGAGTACCGATTCACTTAAAATGAATTGGTGCCAAATTTCGGTACCTGAGGTGGAGGCGGAGCAAGAGCGCATGACTTGCACCTCAGACTCACAAAACAATGGCAACAAAAAAAATGTGCAGACAAAAGTTAAAGTGCAGCACTGTTCCTAAATGTTCTCAATAAAATGTTGAAACTGAAAAGTTTAGGCTATGGGCCCGAGCGACGCATAGTGCGTCCAAATTCACACCCGTTCTTCTCTGTGGATTTTCTCCGTGACCGTGCGTCATAGCGAGAAGCCACACATATCACGTGAAACGGCAAAACCGTAGCTTTCTGACAAGGCCAAGCACTTGTCGGTAGTCCAATGTTTTCACAGCAAAAAAAAGATAAAAGTACAATAAATTGATGTATAACAGCTTTCATTCAGCTCTGCTCTGCACAGAAATGCCACGCATATCACATGAAAGCGCAGGACCACACACATCATTGTGCTGTCATCCATCACGCTATAATTCCAGATCAATTGTCTACAAAATAAAAACCTGATGATTTTCTTTACAATCCATTATACAGATCTTGTTATCAGTCACTTCATATAGCGAGGAATATCATATCTTACCACGTCTTAGGCTTGCGTGTGTTTCTCCCTGTCTATCCACATTTGTAGTCCGGCTTTCAAGATGCAAATATCTCCATATTGTCCAGTTGACACTCCATCAACTTTGTATGACAAGACCAGCCACTTCACCTTTGCGCACCCAGGCAACTGTTGCCTAATTATGCATGCATGACAGGGCTGTAGTCACCATATACACTGAGGGGGACACGTGCCCCCCCCACCAGTGCCTGAAACTGAAACTGAAAAACAAATATTATCTTGGAGGACATCATTGCACTTGGTTGACTATTTTCCTATTATCTTAGGTGTAAATATTGCATGTTTCTTTAAGATAAAACACATTTTTGACTTGTGAATGAGTCAATGGAATTTCTTGCAATATTGAAAAAATACTGGCAATCATGTCAGCCTGGCACAAACCACATGTTTTGGACAACTATGAAGTGACAGAATGTCCCAGCATCATGGTTCTTATATTGTCAGACTCTCCCCTCTTCATATATGGCAGAATATGTCATCTTCCAACTTGCTATGGTGAGATACATGTAAAAATGTAAGAATTTAGGCACACAGATTTGTTTTTTTCATTGATATAAAAATTAATATAAAATACAGGCACATAGAAGGACATGGAATGATGGCAAATCTGGTTAGCCTAGATTGTCCTGAAAAAAAAAAAACAAACAAGATATAGCATGTGTATGTAGCCTTTATAATGACTGTGATATGAGCTTAAAGTTAAAGGCAATAAAAATACCCCAAAAAGGCGTAAGGCCCATAGGGTTAAAAAGTACCGAAATATGGTAACGTTTGGTACCAGTACCGAATTCCAGATACCGCTACCGGATCGGTTCAATTAAGAACGGTACCCAACCCTAATCACTGTTGGTTTAAATCTCTGCATCTCCGGACAGAATAGCTCAGTTGAATTTCAGCCTACATGCACGTTTTTTAGCTGAACATTGCTGAAACAGAGCAGCTAATGTTGCTGTAGAGAGAGATTAGTGGAGTGTGATGCCCTTCCATGCAGGTACGCTGTTTCCTGAGTATTTTATTTCATAATGGCGTTGTTTACATACGGCATGTGCTTTGTCTGTTGACCTGTATTTTCTCCAAAATCCAAAATATTTCCCCACTGCTGATTTATTCCCACGTACAGTACAGGCCAAAAGTTTGGACACACCTTCCCATTCAATGTGTTTTCTTTATTTTCATGACTATTTACATTGTAGATTCTCACTGAAGGCATCAAAACTATGAATGAACACATGTGGAGTTATGTACTTAACAAAAACAGGTGAAATAACTGAAAACATGTTTTATATTCTAGTTTCTTCAAAATAGCCACCCTTTGCTCTGATTACTGCTTTGCACACTCTTGGCATTCTCTCGATGAGCTTCAAGAGGTAGTCACCTGAAATGGTTTCCACTTCACAGGTGTGCCTTATCAGGGTTAATTAGTGGAATTTCTTGCTTTATCAATGGGGTTGGGACCATCAGTTGTGTTGTGCAGAAATCAGGTTAATACACAGCCGACAGCCCTATTGGACAACTGTTAAAATTCATATTATGGCAAGAACCAATCAGCTAACTAAAGAAAAATGAGTGGCCATCATTACTTTAAGAAATGAAGGTCAGTCAGTCCGGAAAATTGCAAAAACTTTAAATGTGTCCCCAAGTGGAGTCGCAAAAACCATCAAGCGCTACAACGAAACTGGCACACATGAGGACCGACCCAGGAAAGGAAGACCAAGAGTCACCTCTGCTTCTGAGGATAAGTTCATCCGAGTCACCAGCCTTAGAAATTGCAAGTTAACAGCAGCTCAGATCAGAGACCAGATGAATGCCACACAGAGTTCTAGCAGCAGACCCATCTCTAGAACAGCTGTTAAGAGGAGACTGCGCGAATCAGGCCTTCATGGTCAAATAGCTGCTAGGAAACCACTGCTAACGAGAGGCAACAAGCAGAAGAGATTTGTTTGGGCCAAGAAACACATGTAATGGACATTAGACCAGTGGAAATCTGTGCTTTGGTCTGATGAGTCCAAATTTGAGATCTTTGGTTCCAACTGCCGTGTCTTTGTGAGACGCAGAAAAGGTGAACGGATGGATTCCACATGCCTGGTTCCCACATGCCTGGTTCCCACTGTGAAGCATGGAGGAGGAGGTGTGATGGTGTGGGGGTGTTTTGCTGGTGACACTGTTGGGGATTTATTCAAAATTGAAGGCACACTGAACCAGCATGGCTACCACAGCATCCTGCAGCGACATGCCATCCCATCCGGTTTGCGTTTAGTTGGACGATCATTTATTTTTCAACAGGACAATGACCCCAAACACACCTCCAGGCTGTGTAAGGGCTATTTGACCAAGAAGGAGAGTGATGGAGTGCTGCGGCAGATGACCTGGCCTCCACAGTCACCGGACCTGAACCCAATCAAGATGATTTGGGGTGAGCTGGACCGCAGAGTGAAGGCAAAGGGGCCAACAAGTGCTAAACACCTCTGGGAACTCCTTCAATTTCAATTCAATCAATTTTATTTATAAAGCCCAATATCACAAATCACAATTTGCCTCACAGGGCTTTACAGCATACGACATCCCTCTGTCCTTAAGACCCTCACAGCGGATAAGGAAAAACTCCCCAAAAAACCCCTTTAACAGGGGAAAAAAAACGGTAGAAACCTCAGGAAGAGCAACTGAGGAGGGATCCCTCTTCCAGGACGGACAGACGTGCAATAGATGTCGTACAGAACAGATCAGCATAATAAATTAACAACATGGTACAATATGTTGAAAGTATGTATTAATACCTGGCAGTATACATGTGTGACAATAATCATATGTGTATAATAACAGAAGAAGTATGACTAATGACTAATGATGGCAGCAGCAGCAGGAGGCATCTGGCGGGACCACGGCAGCAGCACAACCACACACGTCAAGCTGTCCAGGCACCGCTGAGGTATGAGTTAATCTGAGAGACAGTGGAGCACAAAGGCTCCGGAGAAGAAGCCGAGTTAGTGACATCCAGAATGGCCGAGTTAGCTAGATGCAGTAATAGGATACGAGAGAGAGAGAGAGAGAGAGAGAGAAGGAGAGAAGGGGCCCGGTGTATTATAGAGGGGTCCTCCAGCAGACTAGGCCTAAGTCAGCCTAACTAAGGGCTGGTACAGGGCAAGCCTGAGCCAGCCCTAACTATAAGCTTTATCAAAGAGGAAGGTCTTAAGTCTAGTCTTAAATGTGGAGACGGTGTCTGTCTCCCGGACCGTAACAGGAAGATGATTCCACAGGAGAGGAGCCTGATAGCTAAAGGCTCTGGCTCCTGATCTTTTGGAGACTTTAGGGACCACGAGTAACCCTGTGTTCTCAGAGCGCAGTGTTCTGGTGGGATAATATGGCACTATGAGCTCTCTAAGATATGACGGAGCTTGACCATTTAGAGCTTTATAAGTTAACAGTGGGAGACTTCAAGACTGTTGGAAAACCATTTCAGGTGACTACCTCTTGAAGCTCATGGAGAGAATGCCAAGAGTGTGCAAAGCAGTAATCAGAGCAAAGGGTGGCTATTTTGAAGAAACTAGAATATAAAACATGTTTTCAGTTATTTCACCTTTTTTTGTTAAGTACATAACTCCACGTGTTCATTCATAGTTTTGATGCCTTCAGTGAGAATCTACAATGTAAATAGTCATGAAAATAAAGAAAACGCATTGAATGAGAAGGTGTGTCCAAACTTTTGGCCTGTACTGTAAATAAAATTATACTTGTAGTCTTTCTCTTGGCTTCTTGCCATCTGCCTGCTACTGTTTGATGATAACATGGAATTTCAAAATAAAGGCCTACATGATGATTGGATTGATGTTTTCACTTTGCAGTGATGATAGTGGATCCTTGATCATTGAATTGATATATCAGTCCAGACTGATGAATTGTTACACCCTTTATCACTGGACAAGTATTTTAATTGAAAATAATATGGCCAAATGTGACAGCACTTTCTATTAAGACACTTGTTTAATTTCTACATTGTGAATTTTCACTAGAGACAGCTGATAGTCAGGAGAAAAGCTAAAAGCAATTTCCTCTGTCTTGTTAGTATTGATAATAAGAGCATTTTCATTGCACTTTTACAATCAGGGATCATCACTGTCAGTTGGCAGAGATATCTGGGTTTCAATTATAAATGTCAACACACGCTCATCTTTAAGCATTTATGCACAATAATAAACAAAAATACCCTTGGTGAATGTCGGAAAAAAATTAGAGTAAAAACAGTCAATTTAATATCAACCACAACAAATAAAACTGAGACTTAACCCTTACAATGATTGCTTGTCAACACAAACTTGTAACGCAATAGGCAGGCTAACTTATTGCACAATGATGGGGCTTTCTAATGGGGTGAGTGCTGTGGCCCTAAAATAATGAAATGAAGATATTCCTGGCTATTTTTACGATAACAATATTCTTGATGATAAAAAAAAAAAGTCAGTAAATTTTTTAATTAATTTAAGACCATAGAATTGCAACAAAATAAGTGATATAGTTTTACATGTCAACTTAACAGTTTGCCTTCACATATTCAGTAAAAACTGAACAAAAATGATCTCTCATTTCTTTAGTTTGTGAACAACAGTAACAACAGATTCTGGCTGTTATGCTACCATAACTATTGCACATTCACATGTACGTATTTTTTTAGTGAGCTGCGAGCATCACATAGGTTTACATCACCAAAGGTTTATGACAAAATCACTTGAAAACACCGACTCCTGTGTGCATGGAGAGAGAGGAGAGGGAGAGACGCTGTGCTGCTGCCAGAGGAGCCGCTGAGTGAGTTCCCTCTGAGCGGTATGTTGCTAAAAGAGTCTGAGAAGTCCGAGGCTGTTCATAAAACATTCAGGATGCCACAATTTGTTCCACACTACTGAAGCTGCAGAATTGCATAGTGAAAGCGAGGCTTATAGGGAACAAATCTAAATGTTGATGGTGTCATTACTCTACAGCTATTACATTGTGCAGTTAACATTTACTTCATAATGATATATTATATATATAATGTAAAAAAAACAAGAATGCCTATGTCCATTTAACATTAACAATTAACACAGGGTTGCGTTGCTGCTTCACATCGCCTCTGGCACAATGATGTATTTAATTTATTAACTTTTAAAAAGATTGTGCTCATTTTCACACAGTTCTATGTAGTTTTTATCTGTTGGATGGTCGTGAAGCCACGCATAGCGAAAAAAAAAAAAAAAAATAGACCAGCTGCCAGCGTGCTACACTACTGTGGTCAGTGTAGCAGCTTCAGTTGATTATAAAGAACATGCTCTACTGCAGGGATACTACGGCAGATGTGTCATGCCGCATGTATTCCAGCCATTATGAAAGACTATATACAGTGTGAGTGTTCACTGTCCTTAGGTTAGTCTCATGTTATCATGGGAAATTCCGAGAGTTCAGTGTTTTTACCTGAAGATTGATATCAATTTCATGTCTAAGTTGTTTCAAAAGCTTAGATACACAAAGCTTAGCATAAAGACTGACTCCAGCTCTTTACTCAACATAGACATAAGATAGATATCCATCGCAACTATTAAAAAGTTAAGGGTCAGTGTATTTCCCATAATGATAAACTGTTTATTTCGCACGAATGTAATGTCACTGCCGGTACTGAACTCTCCGTCAGTACCGAGGTGGAACTGACTGGCCAAAATCTGACTTTGATAAAAGTAAAACATAAGCCTGAAATGTTGTGCAACTGATATATCAGTATAATCCTCGTTTAATTTAATGTGTACTGTAAAATTTCATTTTCAAATAAGATAATTTGTTGTCATATTATATGTGCACCATATTTGTTGTAACCCAACAGGAAGCAAATGGATTTTTTTTTATACTGTTATGTGTTTCTGTCAATTGACATTAATTACTACAGTCCATGCAGAGGCAGTGAAAGCTGAAACAGAAGGACTTTATGATCCAAACATTTTATTTTAAAAAGTGGGTTTGTACAACTGCTGCATGTTTGGACTGGATTTATATATATTTACACACACACACACACACACACACACACACACACATACACATATATATATATATATATATATATATATATATATATATATAAATATAAATATATATATATATAATGACTTCATTCTAAAGCCTGGTTTACAACTTTGTTTTATAAAACATTGTGTTAGCCATTTGTTCAGAGTGAATGTACAGTTTCAAGAATAACAGATGTATAATACTGCTGAGCATTAGACATGAACCTCATTTAACATGCAAACATTATTTTATGGAACTTTATTATTAAAGGGTAACAGTATTTAATTTGCCTTATTGTATTGGGGGAATATTGGAAATGATAGTTTGACAAAGAAAAAAAGAAAAAAAAATCTTTTTTTCTGGTACTTTATACTGCGTTTCCCTGGTCGTCTTTCGGTGGTAGCAAAGCCCCACCTGCTGACAACAGAAAAAGTGTGGGTTTAGTTGTACTGAGTAACTTAGAAATTAATTAAATTCTGGATTAATTTTTGACATTGAAAAAAAATCTTCAGTTGCTGCTATTTACCATTATTCTACAATGTAAGGTGAATGGCTGATGTAATAGTTTTAAATTGGCATTTTAAATGTGCCTGGCTTGAGAGGCTGCTATGTGCTATAGCCCCATGCTCACAATTTCATGTACTCCAAGTGAGGGAAGACAATAACTATGCGTAAAGCCTTTGTCAATGAAACCAGATGGCGCAAAGGGGGGATAGCAAGTCAATAGTATTTACCACATAGAAGTGGTAAACATCATATGAAGCTGAACCTGAAGATTATTTGGTAACACTTTACTTGAAGGTATCTACATAAGGGTGACATGACACTGTCATGAACTTGTCATAAACATGCACATGTCATAAATGTATATGACTGCTGTCATTAAAGGCACGCTAAGCATCGTTGGGTGTCACTTCTGTTTACGTTCAACAATGTTATCAAACACAACAGAGCTAGCTCGTCCCTCCCCCTTCCCCCCCTCATCCTCCGTGACTCTGTCATGAATGAGCGATAGCTGCTAGTTACCCTGGATTTACACACCTTATCTACTCATCCTCATGCCGATGGAGGATCAGGTGAAGTTTTAGAATCCTCACAACATTTGCGGAGATCCAAGGGGAGAGGAGGTAGCAACAAAACTCCACCTAATGGAGGCTTATGGTGCCCCAGATTCAAACGTCCAAAAACACATAATTGAAACCACAAAATATCTCCATACTGCTCGTCCGTAGTGATCAAAGTGTCCTGAAGCCCAGACATAAAAAGTCGTTTGGAAAAACGTCATTTGAACCCTGTTTTTAGCCTCATTGTAGCCTCTAGCTCTAACTGCCTCTCTGGGCACCGCGTTCATGTGTGCACGCTTGCATGAGACCGTGAGACATGGGTACCACGTTCATGTGTGTGTGCTTGCTTTCGCTGGTCTCGCACTGGCTGGTTGGTACAGCCTGGACCCAAATGTTTTTGTTGCCATTTGCGGAGCCTGGGCTGCCTACAGACACTGGACTTTTTCACAGCATATTCAGAGGACATGTAGTTAGCGGATTGTGAGGAGATGTTTGCTGTATGTGACATATGGCTTGACTTGTGACTTGCTTGACCTGAGCAATGACTCAACTTGACTTGCTTGATTCTCACCACAATTAACTTGGGACTTGCTTGAGACTTGAAGGTAAAGACTTGAGACTTGCTTGTGACTTGCACGTGTGACTTTCCCCCATGTCCGTAACAACGTAAAGTTACAAAGTAACGTGTTACTGTAATCAGATTACACTTGTCTGTAACACAGTAATGTAACGCATTACTGTTGATAACTTCAGTAATTGCATTTCAGTTACTAATCAAAAAATGATCTCATTACTTGCATTACTTTAAATTACTCAACTATCTGCGTAACAGGAGGACAGAAAAACAAACCAAACGTCCCCTTTCATGTGTGCTGACGCAACACTCGTCTGACCTCACTCATGTGACCTGACTGTGACTCTGACTGGCAATAATGGAAAGCTGCAGTACCGGAGGTTGCAGTTTCAGGACCGCAGTTTTAGGACCCTTCAACTTTCGTCATAGCGCCACCTACCGAGCAGAGGCTGCAATAACGGAGGCTGCAGTTTCAGGACCGCAGTTTTAGGACCGTTTAATTTACTGAGCGGAGGCTGCAATTACCTTAAGTTTATTTTTCTTTTTTGTTGTACCCAAATACTACTTTTTTATTAAATAGTTATAATCAGTGTTGAACAGTAACTTGCATTACTGTAATTTGATTATCAAAAATAGGAGAAATTAATTAGTAATAGTAAATAGATTATAGTTACAAGCCCAGGTTACATTATCATTGCTGGTAACGCAGTGTTGGCCCGCCCCGCCTGACCTCCATGGTCCTCTCTGCTCCTCTCACTCACACTTAAACATCCGTCCTGGGCTACACAGTGTTGGGACGCTCCGCTGTCCTGCTAGAGTTTGTTCTGTGTTGTTTATTATTATTTATTTTTTTGAGGGAATGGAGTAACAAGTGTGAAATAAAGTAAACAGATCAGAACCGTGATTACTTTTAAAAGGAGTAAAAAGTCATTTAATTACTCTTAACTTGTAACTTGCCCAACACTGTGCTGCCTCAGTGTGTAAAAATGGTGAGTAACAGTGACATCAGTGATCAAATGCTAGATTGCAGCGCTCACTCGCGCTCACTCGCTCACCCCTCCCGTCGGGTAAGTGACGGTGGCCTCATAGGACAAAAAGCCTTGCGCAGACAGCAGAGATGGCATCATCCACAAGTTTTTCGAGTTTTTCAGGAGTATCTAGCGACGAGGTGAATATTTATTTAGGAATCTAAACCATGTTACGATATGTTATAGCTTACCAGTGAGATATAGATTATCTGTGAGATATATGTTAGGAGTGTTTTATTTCTAATTGTTTTGGTAACACGAGCAAACATTAGCACAGTAATGCTAAAATAACACGTTTTATGTGATAGTCACAGCACAGTGCGGCAAATATAGGTTGGTACGATTATAATATATGCGTTTCCAGAGTGTTCTTCCACAGGACACAGGGAGAGGAGGAAGAGGTAGAGGAGGAAGACCAGGGAGAGGAAGGAGGCGAGGAGGAAGTGTCTCGGCTACCCAGAGGGAAGAGGAGGAGGAGAGGGTGGCAGCCTTCGCAGCAGAGCGAGAGGAATCAACAGATTAGGCTGTAGGCTAGGCTAACCATTTAACTGTAGCTCTGGGATAACATTGGCCAAGGCTAGAATAACGTTAGCATGTAAACGTAGCCTACTAAAGTAGTGCACTACACTAATACAACTCGGAAAATTCATTTGAAACACTGAAAGCATTACATGAACTATGTGCACGTGAACAACAATGGGAAATGATTATACTGAGCCTTTCTAAGTCTGTGCCAATGTAGCCCCAGATTGAGACGGGGCTAGTGCCAATGTAGCTAACAAAACTAGCCGTCTCCACCGTTTTAGATTTACAGTAACTTACACAGCAAGTAACACTCGAACTTAGACGAGAGGGAAAAGTAGTTGCAAACCTGAAGCCAAAATTATTTTAAAATATGAGATTGAATTACCTGTCTAGCAGAAAGCAGGCAACCTCTGCATCCCTTGTGAAATCCTTCTCCTTCAGCAGTTCTTTCCACCTGGAATAAGCAACGGCGATATTCACTCGCGTTTTGTCCCGTCCTCGCTTATCTGATCTTTTTCTTTTATTTGGTAGCGTGGTTTCTCTCTTACAGGGCAAAACATATGTGTGGTCCTCCATTTAAAGTGCGACAGAATCATACAAGTACAAAACAGGTTCACTGATCTCCACCTTAGCCATCTCCAGTGATGGCAAGTTCTAGGTAAACGCGAAAGGCGAAGCGCATATATCCCTTTCGGCCACTGTATTCACATATGGTGGCGCAGGAGGGCAGCCTCCAGCAGACTGCGCCCTGCCTGTGTATATATAGAGAAATCATTCTAAGCCTATGAGAAAGCTTCCATTTGTTGTGAATTGCATTACTTGGAAAACTGTGGCGCGCACTGGCGCAGCGGCTTTTGGCTCTCTAGTTTGGTGTTACTTTTCTCGGTCATCCTACATGGAACACGAAGTGAGCCGTGTGCTGAGGTCTGTCAACCCCAGGAAGGCTGCTGGCCCTGACGGCATACCCAGCAAAGTGCTTCAGGCCTGTGCCGACCAGCTCACAGAGGTCCTCACCAAGATCTTCAACACCTCCCTGTCACAAGCCACCATTTCACCCTGCTTAAAATCAGCAACAATCATTCCCATCCCCAAAAAAACAGTCTCAGAGGATCTCAACAACTTCAGACCTGTAGCACTCACACCAGTGATCATGAAGTGCTTTGAGAGACTCATTCTTCGTCACCATCAGAGACAGCCTACCTCCCACCTTCGATCCACACCAGTTTGCCTACTGTGCTAACCGGTCCACTGAAGATGCCATCGCCATAGCAGCGCACACCGCACTGAGCCACCTGGAACACAGTGGAAGCTATGTGAGAATGCTCTTCAAAGACTATAGCTCGGCATTTAATACAATCATACCGGACACTCTCACAAGCAAACTACTCGCCTTAGGGATCTCCTCCCTCATCTGCACCTGGATCAAAGACTTCCTCACCAATCGTTCACAGACTGTTAAACTCGGCCCACACCTCTTCTCCACCACCATGCTCAGCACTGGGGCACCACAAGGCTGTGTGCTGAGTCCACTTCTCAAGTTTCTGGGGATCCTAATCTCAGACGACTTCTCCTGGTCTGCCAACGCAAGGGCATCAGTTAAAAAGGCACAGCAGACACTTCACTTCCTGAGAGTACTCAGGAGAAACAACCTAGAGAAGAAGCTGCTGATGGCCTTTTACCGGGCAGCCATCGAGAGCGTTCTGACCTACAACATCACGGTCTGGTATGCTGGCTGCTCGACTGCGGACAAGAAAGCTCTGCAGAGGGTAGTGAGGACAGCTCAAAAGATCATTGGCTGCTCACTGCCCTCCCTGGAGGACATCGCCACCTCCCGCTACCTCGGTAGAGCAACAAAAATCATCAGGGACCCTTCACATCCTGGTCACCACCTGTTCCAACTGCTGCCCTCCGGCAGGTGCTACAGGACTGCCAAGGTACGCACCTCCAGACTCAGAGACAGTTTTTTCCCCCATCGCCATCAGTACACTGAGCTCTAATAAGCCCTGACCAACCCCAACCAACTTCCTCACATCATTCTACACCATTACATGTCATATCAGTCTCACTCTTTCATACCTGTGCAATATATTTATATATTTATACATTTTTTTTAAATACAATATTTTTATACAGCATCCATATTTTAAATATTTATTCTGAAGAACACTTCTTTCTGCACTTGATAACTGTTGTGTTGTCTTGTGTTTTAATTTGCTGTCTTTTTACTATGCACCAAGCGGAGTTGCATCTCCAATTTCGTTGTTTACTCTGCCACAATGACAATAAAGACTTCTATTCTATTCTTACACTTTAGTAAATATATATTTATGAAATTAATAGTTGATATTTGCTAATAAACAACCACGTAAATTACACATTGTAACTTTAAGTACACCCAGAAATAATAACAATTGCATGTACAATTCAGATCTCCATCAAAAGTGCCCTAAAAGATTAACAGACCTCTGTTATTGTATGATTGATAAATAAAGCTGAGTTGACTGACTCCTCACCAGATATTAAAGATTACAAAAATATAAAACACAAGGATTACTGTGGAGACAGATTAAAAATATTAATATTAACATGGCACCACACCGGTAAGGTAAGACAACACGTTTACATGTCGTTTTCTATATGTTCTCTGACATATCCTAACGATATGAGGCAGTCTTTGTGGAAAAAAAGCTTGTTTAGTGGACTAAGTTTGCACTTAAAGGTTGCCCGATCACTTACATTTTAACAGGTCTGATGTTACTGTGTGCCCTGGCTGTATCTAGGCTAACGGCTAACATGCTAACTATTATTTTTATGTCACTAGTCACTTGAAACAAATTTAGGACGATAGGAGACAGGTTGAAATAAACCGAAATTTCCCTTTAATGATAATGGGGAAGTGAACCTAAATATATTATGGGACACCTGTCACATTCTTATGTTTCTTGTCTTGTGTTTCCTGTTTTATTTTGAAACTCATGTCGTTGATATCCCTCAGCACGACAATCAAGAAAGCGAAAGAAAATCAACTAAAACAGCTCGAAAACAGCTTAAATGAATTGGAAAGACAACACAGCGAGAACCAGGATCCCCATATTATTATATGTCTAAAATTAAGGAAATGAGAAATCGGATATTGGACATCTATAAAGAGGAACTCGAGAAAAAACACAAGTTTCTAAAATAATCATTACGAAGTAGACCCTAAGGCTACAAAATTATTAGCAAGAAAAATAGGTAAAAAACTAATTTCACAATCAATATATTAAATATTGGACCCTAAAACAGGGCAAATATACCATAATTTAGAGGAAATTGATGCTGCATTTCAATCATATTATAAGAACCACTATTCACAACTAATTCAAGAAAGTAAAATATAAGAACTTTTTTAGATTCCCTAGATCTGCCTACAATTGGAGATCATCAAAACAAATGCTTAACATCACAGATTACAGAAAAAGAATTGGAGACTGCATTGAATAAACTAAAAAATAATAAACTACCAGGAAGTGATGGACTACCAGCTGAATGGTACAAGATCTTTAAAGAAGAACTGAATCCAATACTTCTAAATTCTTTTAATTGGACACTGGAAAACATGTCATCTCCACCCTCATGGAGTGAGGCGGTCATTTCTGTTATTCCAAAAGAGGGAAAGAATAAAATGTTATGTAGCTCATATAAGCCGATTTCAATTTTAAATCAGGACTACAAACTATATGCGTCTATCATGTCCAGAAGACTAGACTCATTTGTTCCAGAATTAATTGACAGTGACCAAACTGGTTTTATCCAGGGACATAGAACACTAAAAAAACAAAAACAAGTGCTGTGTTGGCAAGCTTAGACGCTGAAAAAGCCTTTGATTGTGTTAGTTGGGAATATTTCTTTTTAGTCTTGGAGCGATTTGGTTTCAATGAAAAAGCAATTAATTTTAAAACATTATACTCTGCCCCTACAGCAAGAATCAAGATAAATGGACGCCTCACTGATCGCATAAAACTGGAAAGATCCACACGTCAGGGATGCCCTTTATCACCAACCCTCTTCGCACTGTACTTGGAACTTTTGGCAAAAGCAATAAGAGAAGACTGTAACAAACAGGGAATTTTGATTGATAATATGGAACATAAAATAGCGATGTATGCTGATGATGACATGATCAATATATCTTTATTAACAGGCTATGTACCATAGTCTTTTAAAGTGATAGTTCAGGTTTTTGGACATGAAGTTGTGTGAAACGCTGACCATCTGTAGCCCTGATGTGACGGTGTCACTACTGTCAACAAGCCTCCTGCTCTGAGAAATCACCCGTAGCTTACCGGAGAAAAAGTAGTTCTAAAGATATAAGGGGGACATGTAACCAAAAGGTTTTAAGCTACAAAAAAGTATGCATGTGTTTTGTTAGACTATTTCAATAATTTTTAAACATCCCCGCATTACGTCAGACCTTGCTATCAATTGGGACTATTTTCTGGCCAGTATCACTCCGCCGTGCAGGCCCGCAAGACAGCACGCCCACAGAAATCAATTAGACAGTTCATCACCACGCCGTGCAGGTGCGCAGGATAACAACGGCTAACGAAAACTTCATCGGCTTGTTACGCACCTGTCTAAGGGCCGGGAAGTGTAACATAAAAATGAGCCGACACAAGATGATGCACGACAAAACGGGTGAGTTTATTCACCATCACACAAAATAGAAACAATTTTTGTAAATAAAGAAGCTTGTCTTCAGGGTGAGCCCAGGCCAAAACAATAAACAAAACAAACTATCCTTCCCAAAGTACTAACTAAACCCTATGTGAAAGAAAAGAAACAAAAATACAATCACTAAACCTAACTTCCTAAACTAAACAAAAACAGGAGAAAACAGGTCAACATAAATGGCAGCTCACCCCTACTGCTTAGTGCTATGTGCAAATATTTACAAGTGACGTGCAGGTGACAATAAAACTGCTGCTTAGCGCTGCAACGGGTCGGCAGCAGACAAACTGTTCCCTGCTCATAGCGGCAGGTCACAAACAACAAGCTCACAGTTCAAATAAGGCTCACCGCTCTCCAGTCAAAAAAAAAAAACAACACACACACACCACAGTTCGCAAAGGCACAGGCAAGTTTGGTGTCGGGATACGGAGTAACGCTGCTGTCAAAACGACCCTCCAGGTTGACAGATGGCCGGGGTTTAAAAAGGCCAAACCCCCGCGACATCCAATCGGCAGCAGCCACGATGCAATACATGCAATAAATGTCACAATATACGGCCGCAGCCGTAACAGGCTGTTTCCAACAGAGAACCAGTAGGCTATTATTAGTGAGGAAAAAGATGTACTAGCCCTATATACCTACTACTACAGTGCGAACACCGGCTCCGGCTCACGACACACCCTCGTCAGCTGCTGTAGGTAAACAGAGGAATACCAAAATGGTGCGAACTTGTGATTTCCCCAGCTGTGGGAATAAAAACATCGCCGGCTCCGAATTCCATCGGTTTCCTGTTACAGATGTAACCCGTAGGCAACTTTGGCTTGTGTCAATTGGGATAAACCTCGCTACCAAGCTGGCGAGGGTGAAGCAACTGCATGTATGTCAAGCTCACTTCAGCTGCCCACAGATCCCGACAGACAGAGAAAACGCAATTTCCGCACTGCTGTGCCCAAAGAGAGATATATTACCTAATACCAGTCTATATAACAATGTCTAACTGATTGTCTGTAAAACAAAATGTTTGATTGAACTAATAGCCTGCTGTATTGTGGAGAGTACATTATACCCGGCCTCGTTTTACCGTCGGCATTTAGTTTATTATATTAGGCTTACTGCTAAATCCATGACATGAGTAATCAATCACATAGAAATGTAAATTCATATGTGATTACGACCAGTCTCTGCTTTGTTCTGGTGGTGGGTTAGCCAAAGATCTAAAGTCTAACAAAACACATGCATACTTTTTTGTAGCTTAAAACCTTTTGGTTACGTGTCCCCCTTATATCTTCAGAACTACTTTTTCTCCGGTAAGCTACGGGCGATTTCTCAGAGCAGGAGGCTCGTTGACAGTAGTGACACTGTCACATCAGAGCTACAGATGGTCAGCGTTTCACACAACGTCATGTCCAAAAACCTGAACTATCACTTTAAGGTAGTTGTAATTAAACCTCTCCTAAAAGAGCCCATCCTGGATCCAGAGGTGTTAGCCAACTATAGACCAATATTTAATCTTCCCTTTCAATTTTCAGTCAATTAATTTTATTTATGAAGCCCAATATGACAAATCACAATTTGCCTCACAAATCACAATTTGCCTCACAGGGCTTTACAGTATAGAAAGATGGAAAAAAAATGGATGGTGTTCTTGATGAATGAGGAGTTTGTTATGTCACATAAATTCTGTTTGAGGGGTGCCGGTTGCTGTCCATGTGATGCATACTGAATGGACTGAGTGGTGCTGTGCGGAGGCCCCTGTCCAAAAACTTTACATGTTGTTTCGTGTGATGTTTCTTTTCTGTTGTTATGTTTTGTTATTTTTGTCATAAAAACTAAGGGGGCAGGGCGCCATTTAGGCTAGAACTGCCACTGCCCGTCCGCCATAATAAAGGTTCTTCCAATCCCTTTAATGCACCTGGAAAAGACAAGGACAGAAGAGACAGGAGGCTTCTGGAGGAGCTCAGACCAAGAAAAAACAGTGAGTGGCTGTAACAAATTGTGAATAGTTTGTTCAGAGTTGATATAGTTCATTGTTTTCAGTCATTATTGTTAATATCAGTGTGCTATTCCAAGAACATTACTTACTTAGAGAGAGGATGTTACTGGGGCAAATTTACATTCAAACACTTTCAGGTTGTCTTATTGAGTACATTTACATGGACAGTTTAATTCCCTTTTCATTTGGAATGAAAGTTCATTCCTAATAAAAGTGATCTTGTAAACACCTAATTTGGAATGAAAATGGCCAATGCGACTGAAAATTCATTCCGATGTAAGGAGCTGGAATATTACGTTTCTAATTCCGAATGAAGAATTTCTCGCACTTGTATACACTCATTCCTCTTTAAGTTCATTCCGGTCTTTCTGCGCATGCTTGTTTCCTTGCCCTACTGGCGCGATGACGTATATAGCGCGCATAACAACGGGCTGAGATAGAGCAGTCGGACTGGTTGCACTAACCAGTTTCAATTCGCCACAGGATGGTCTTCTATCTCCCTTTTTTGACCTTTTACCTCCCTTCTCCTCCTCAACAGACGAAGCATTAGCAGAACAAGGTTGTTGTCGTACTGCTGCTTCACGAATATAAGCAAAACAAGCCTGAAAAACGCACTAAGAATGGCGTCATCAAGCATCTTGTTATCCGGAGCGAGGACTACAGTGTTTTCTTCCAGTAAACATAAACACGTAACACCCTCCCCGCCCCCTATCCAATCAGAAACCTTCTCTGCCCCAAACCTTGACTCGAATAAAGGCGATTAAATTCCTGTGTAAACCCTCATTCGGAATGAATATTTCCCATGTAAACTACCTGGAAAAACTTTAATTCCAAATGATTTCATTCAGATTTATTTAATTCCGAATGAGAAGCCATCATGTAACCACACCCATTGTCTCTTTCATAGTGACCAAAGTAAACTGAGACGTTGTTAACATGAAGAGACTTCAGCTCCAGCTTCTTCCCCCAAACTGTGAGCCTGCTACGTATAAACTGTCTCACACACAAGGACTAAAAATGAATAATGGCTCCTGTACATTTTACACCTTACAGTACCTCCATTATGTAGGGACTGCTACAACAGCTTTTTCACTGACTGTTGCACTATCCTCCCTTTAATTGTAAAGGCAGCTTTTATTTCTTCACCAATACCAGAATTTAGACTTTACTGAATGAGGAGAGTGCTACACCAGGCGCTGTAAGGTATACATTAAGTATTATTTTTATGTTGTGGTTTCTCATGTCAACCATTTCTACTGTAATTTAAACTTCTTCCTTGTGTAGTTGATGGATAATAACATTGCTGACATTAAAGCAGCTTTTAATTTTAAATAAAGGTATCATTGAAGATCATGCCCTAAGTATGTTGATGGTTTTTATGGTGCATATCTGGTCTAAATTTAAACAATAGCCAGTGGGTATAGTATGGTAATAATGCAGAGACATATTGACGGCTTTGCTAGAATTATTAAATTAAGTACAGGCTATTCCTATGTTAGCTTTAATCAACAACATAAATGATAGAACAAATGTTGCTGTCTTTGAACATTTGACAATAAAGGACGAAACAACTGTCATTACAGTCTGTGCTTTCCTAAAAGATTCATTACAGGGAATATGGTAAATCTAAAATAAACTAGACACGAGTGTTCCGTAGTTAATAAAAAATTTACTCAGGACTGTTAAATCATGGTGGGTTTATTTGAAATCAAATGAAATAGAAAACTATCATCACAAATTACAAAGGCCTTAAATACTTTTTTCAATTATAATAACTGTGGTTATGAATAAAACTAATGTAGCCTACATAAAAAAAATTCATTCCCTGTACTGTTGTCATGAATGATGTAATAAGCCCTAGAGACCAAACCCGTTTTTTGGCTGTAAACATGTTTATTTTAGCTTTAAAGTTGGGCATTTAAACATGGGAGTCTAAGTTTTTACGGTTTTACTTAGAGTATTTTTATAGGGTGATATTACTGCTTCAGCATAGAGTAAAATGTAAATATTTCTTCCACCTCTTATCATGTTTAAAAATAATTGCCATCAATAGTTCTCCCGGAACTATTGATGGCAGACATTGTTTCTCTGCGACTTTTTTCTGAAATGGAGCTTAGTCACTTTGTTTACTTCCTTTAAACAGATAACATTTAAACTGGAGCCTGTCTTCGTTTCAATTTCGGATGTAAAGGCTAGGACTGCAGGATTGAGTCACTTAGAGTACAGTCCTTCTGTCCCAGTCTCTTCCATTCCTCCTTGGTTATTCCCTTTACCGAGTGTAGATTTGGCTATACAAAAGGAATTAAAGAATAAATTAATAAAACGTCCAGTGTGGAGCATAGTCCAACAATATTTAGATCAGCATTATTCAAACTCAGTATTCATTTTCACAGATGGTTCCAAAGATCCCACTACAGGAAGTACAGGTGCAGCAGTATTTATTCCAGACCATAAAACATATATAAAGAAACGGTTATCAGATCATGTATCAGTCTACACCACAGAACTCATTGGAATATTAATAGCCCTGCAATGGATTTTGGACAACAAAACACCAAACACAGTTATAGTGCACATGTTGGGGTCGAGGGTAATGAACAGGTAGACATTCTTGCCAAACAAGCTCTTAGAATAAAACAAACAGATTTCCATATTCCATTATGTAAAACAGAAGCCAAAACAGTCATTAAGATATATGCACAGTCAGTATGGCAAGAACACTGGGATAATGCAGACACTGGAAAGCATTTACACAACATACAAAAACAGGTCAGTGACAGGAGGACAGTCAGACTGAGACGTAGAGAGGAAAACATCATCACTCGCATGAGAATAGGTCATACAGGGCTCAATCACACACTCCACAGAATAGGCAAACACCCAACAGGGAAATGCTCACACTGTAACTTATTAGAGACAGTTGAACATGTACTCCTCAAGTGTACAAAATATACTTGCATGAGAAAGGACTTACTTCAGCATTTAACAAGGTCAAACCATAAAAATTTCTCAATGCAAGGTCTATTAGGGAAGGCAGCTGGGAAAACATACAATGCCATTATCCAATTTCTGAATGACACTGAATTAGTTAGAAGAATTTAGTTTTTTTTTCCTGCTCTAATCTCCTGTTCCACACTCCAGTCCAGTAGGTGGCGGTAATGTACCTTAAGCTGGTTTGCCAACCGCCATTAAACATCAAAGAAGAAGAAGTTGTTGAAATTTCGGGTTTCCGAAAACGTGTAGCTCATGGACACGGTGTCTTAACGACATTAACTGATAACATTTAGTATTCCGGAGGATAAAACGCTCCAACATGTCCGCAGAGCGGCATATGTTCCCCTCCTTTACGGTCCCTCATGAGGCGGTGGAGGGTTTCGGGGGTATGGAGTCGGATTGCAGCCCGACGTCGGAGATGGAAACCCTGCGGGTGTTCGTTAACGAGCGGTTGACGGCAGCGGTGGAAGACATCGTGGGAGTATTTGGGGAAACGGTGGCCCGGTACCGGGAACAGATAGACCGACAGCAGAGACAGCTGGACAGCCTGAAGTCTGAGGAGGGGAAGTGGAGACAGGCAGAGGGTCAGTTTGTGTCCCTTTATGCTTCGTTAGCTGGGTAAAATGGCAAACAAACCAAACAAAAATAAAAACACTATGTAGCTAAAAATATTACAGTAGGCCTACAACTTAAAGTCCCGCATTCAGAATAGCTTATTATTGTTTATCTGGATCCACTGGTGTTAGTGGAAACGATATCAACGTTTTGGTCTGTCTTTGCTTGTTGGTGTTCACAACCATTTTCCTTTAACTGCGGTCAAGTGAGCCCTCATTTGCCGAAGTCCAGTCAAGTCAGCCGCGACACGGATTTTGATGCTTGTCTGTTCTTGGTATTACGGTACGGATGGCTGGAACAGCCAAAAATGACAAAGACGCAAACGTTTTCCAGCAGTGCCTTCTCCCCCGTTTCTCCCATTTGATATACCAAATAAACGGTGCATTGCATTGCACAATATATGAAGAATTTCATTACAAAATATTAGAGGTTTTCTACTGAACTTTCTTTTTTAAAGGAGCTCGAACTTGAAAATATCAACATAAAATTATCTTTTACTGGCCACTAAAAAAAATGCTTGTTCAGGACGATCCAGACCATATCCATGTCCGTTTATAGGTAATTTTACTTTACAGTTTATGAGAAATTTAAAGGGAAAATCTGCTCAAATTGCAACAAAAAAAATTCATATTAAATATTAATTAAAAAAAAAATCCTTGATAAGTTACAAAAATCTTTCAATGGATTCTTATTCGAGGTGACCCCCACTATGTCTGTGTCAATTTTCATGTAACCTTACTCTATAGCTTATGAGAAATTAAAAGGTAAAGTCTGCTCAAATCACAACACAATATAATCAAAATTTCCTCATATTAGATATAAATGACAAGAAAAACAATCCTGCATAGGTTACATAAATCTTTCAGTGGATAATTGTTCTAGGTGACCCCCACAATGTCCATGTCAGATTTCATATAATTTTAAATAAGTGTTTGAGAAATTTAAAGGTAAAGTCTGCTTAAATTTCCCTTTAGAGTAATCACAATTTCCTTATACTAGATATTTAAAAAAAAAAAAAAAATAAATAAAAAATAAATCCTTGATAGATTACATAAATCTTTCAATAGGTTTTTGTTCTATATGACCCCCACAATGTCGATTTTCATGTAATTTTACAGAATGGTTTATGAAAAATTTTAAGGTAAAGTCTGCCTGAATTTCCGTTTAGTATAATAATAATTTGCTCATATTAAAATTTAATCAAAAATTGTGTGGTTGTTCTCCTGTGGTGGTGGTGGTCTCCTCTCACCGTCCGGCTCTTCGCTGGGGTCCTCTGCCTTCTTTCTCTCCCTCAGTCCCGGGAGTTGGCACCCTGCAGCCTGCCCCGGCGAGGTGAGCCCTGGGGGTCATCTCGGGGTGCTGACTTGTTGGAGGGTGACCGCAGGCGTCTGGATGATATGCCACATCGGTTGCTTCCCATGCTGCTGCCTAAAAAGGAATATGTCACCTGCGCTCGCCACCACCTGTGGCTCGTTGCGCTGATTGCTGCCGGGGGCGAGTCCGTGTGCAGTTCATGTCAGTTTGGAAACGAAAACTCTGCATGCAGTTCAACATAAACTCCAACTGAAATATTCAAAATACTGCAAACAAGGTAACACAACATGCAAATAAACAAAGTAACACAACATTCAATATTTCATAAACGTAGCTAAAACACAGCAAAATAATAAAGTAACAAAACATGCAACATCCTATGACCCTGTGACATGTACACTTTTTCCCTTTTCCACTGCGAAAAGTTGTGGATGGTACCAATGGAACCGTTCTGCACCGTTGCCAATTTTGGTACCCCTTCTGTTGGGGTACCTTGCACACACATCTGGTACGAAGAGGTGGAGCTGTGAACAGTGCAGTCCGTTGATTGGTCAGTAGCAGATGGTCACTCTACTCAGGGCTGGGTTGTGGCTGGTTTTGAGGCTTATGTAACCACTGTTCATACCGTGGAGCGTTTTATTAGTAAACTGTAACTTTGAATGAAATGAAAGGATGTTTTGTTGCCTCTTGCATCAGCTGGAGTTGGAGAAAAAATAACATACTCACTGCATGAGATCACGACTTGAATCAATCAACACACTTTAAAGAGGCATCAGATAGCATATTTTCCTAAATATATCATTATGAAAATAATGTGGGTTGCACAGGGTAGTGGCCACAGTAAAATCAGACTATCAACTTTTACATAGCTTACTTAGTGGCTTTGCAGTAAGCTTCTGCCACCGGTGCCGAAATTTTGCGGGAAAAAAAATCTGCTTTACAGCAGGAAACACGTTATGTATTGCAAAATTGGTCGGTCAGCCAATCAGGGACTGGTGCTGGTCCTTATGAGGAGTTGGGGAGGAGATAGTTGAGTCACGAGCACAATGGCAGACGGACAAAGTTTGGAGACAAGTGAAAAACGGCCTAGCAAAAGAATACAAGCTCCTCTGTCTGAAGAGGCAAAGAAGAGCAAAAAGGAGAGTGATAAAAGAAGAGGAAAAACAAGAGTAAACCTCAGTCAGGCGTTCAAGAGATGGAGGGAGCTCCGTGACCAAAGAGGCTTCAAAACTGATGTCCAGCTAGCTTTCTTTTTAATGGATCAGTAAGTAACATGGCTAAATGTTAGCTAGATGGGAGAGGGCTGTACTGTACTGGCTGCTAGATAATTCCTAGCTGGCCAGCATCGCAAATCGCTGCGGGTAGCGAGTGTTTGTCGGCTGACATCCTGGTTGCCATTCTACGGCAGCCCTCGGACAGTGATACCACGCTCCCTTCTTTCTGTTCTCTTCTCACGGAGGCAGCTATCGACGGACATCGGCCAGCTAAGTTACGCCCAGCTAAGTGAACACTGGACTTTTTTCTGATACTGTACATGTTGGTATAATTTGCTGTGAGTTGTTTGTACTGGTACTGTGCATTCTGGTATAATTATTTGCATTACTATTTGTTTTTTCTTCATATAAATCTGATAATTGTTGCTCGGTCTCTTTACTCATTTATTTAGTAGAGTGTCCACACACCTTCTCATTCTACATATACCGGTATATGCAGGTATATACCGGTATATACAGGTATACCGGTGGCTTTACACCCTACATTTTATGTAATTTAGAGAGTGTAACAGAGCCATATTATTGATTATCTCTGATCCCTACGGGCAGTTTGGTTGTTGCGACAGTGTGACCAGCACCACTGACGCTAGGTGGCGCCAAGCTAAAAAAAAAAAAAAAAAAAGGACACAAGACTTCTGGATATGGGATCGGAGGAATGGCAGCGTGAGACCACGAGACCACTGTGAGATTTTGAGATTCAACATGGCAGCGCCTAGCTGCTAGATTAGATATCAACAAACTAGCCAAACAAATATAACTATCTAACGGGTGACAACTCCAGCCTGCACCATCAGCCAGAGTGGAGGACCTAGAAGAGTTTATCAATCACTACTACGAGTGCGTAGTAGTACAAGAAACCCACTTACTAAAGTCAGAAGAAAAATCTCTTAATGATCAAAATTTTAATCAATTTTTTTCCATCCTGCTATAACAGCAGACAAAGAGGTGTCTCTATCATGGTCCACAAGAGACTACCATTTACTTTAAACAGCACGGTAACAGACCAGAAGGCCGCTACATCATTATTCAGGCAACAATCATTAACAAATTATATACAAGCATTAACCTGTATGCCCCTAATAATGATGATCCAGCCTTCTTTCACACAGTCTTCTCTCTACTATCTAACTTATCAGACAGCTCGACAACTATAATCAGAGGAGACTTTAACACAGTCCTAAACTCATCATTAGACCGATCTAGTAACTCAGCACATACAAAGCAATCACAATTGGCTAAGGTAATACAGGAATATATGGATGATTTTGGGCTTGGCGATGGCTGGAGACTCAAATACCCATTGTAGGTGCCAGTTATTGTTACTGTAGTATTGTAGTAAGTTTCTTTGCATGCCATATTTGGTCACTTACGAGGATGTGTCACGTGGTGTTGGTGGTACGTCAGCAGCGATAGTAGTAAAATCAGCCGTTCTTCACCGGGCGGCTCTTATGAATGAACTGAGAGGGTGAGGGGGGGAAGTCTCACTTTTGCTGATCGCTTTGATTGCTTTGATGCTTTTGATCGCTCAACACTAGCAAAAGGAATTGTTTTTAGACTTTGGGAAGTTGTTTCACATTTGTTTTATCAGCAATAAATATGTAAAACGCAACATCTTTGGAGCGAAGATTTATTGACATGCCAGCGCGTCCGGCAAGTAAAGTTTTTCCCCTACTTAGCCTCTTGGCGACTATATTTTTGCTTTTGGATAGTCGCTCTACACCCATCGAAGAGGGAATATACTTTCTTCTCTCTGGTGCATCGCTCATTTTCAAGAAGTGACTTTTTTCTCTTAAATAACTCCATCTCACAAAAAATTACCACAAAAATACACCCAATCATTATCAGCGACCATGCACCAATATCACTCAATCTGCAAATAGAAACCATCCAAAAACGGTCCCCAACATGGCACTTTAATATCTCATTACTTAAAGACCCAGACTTTGACAAAATGGTGAGACGGGAGTGGGCAAACTTTCTTGAAGATAATGACTCTCCAAATTTATCTCCATCTTTAATATGGGAAGCTGGGAAGGCAGCAATCAGAGGAAAAATTATATCGTTCTCCTCCTACAAGAAGAAACAGGAATTGCAAGCAGAAAAAAAATTGAGGAAAAAAATCAAACAACTAACACAGGAATATGCAAACAATCCGAGTGACCAAGTATGGAGCCAATTACAGTGTACAAAATTGCAACTGGACAATATTCTATCAAATAAAACTGAATTTATCATACAGCAGCTAAGATATAATAACTTTGAACACAGTAACAAATCAGGAAAATTTTTGGCTAATCAGCTCCAACGCAATAAAGAAAAATCTCTGATACCAACAATCCAGGGGCCGTCCGGCATTTACACACAATCTTCTCAGGAGATTAATCAGATTTTCTATACTTTTTACCATAATTTATATTCAACAGTAAACAATCCAAACCCAGAAGATATTCAGGCTTTTCTCGATAACCTAAATTTATCTCAATTATCCACTGAACACAGAAACATCTTAGACGCTCCCCTGACTATTAAAGGGCCAGTGTGTAATATTTGGCATGGTTTATTGTCTATCTGAATCTGAATATTCTACCCGTTAATCTGTTTATAGAAGTGTATAATCGCTATAAAATAAAATTCGTTTGGTTTTCGTAACCTTATAGTTATGCTTTTATATATATATGTATATATGTATGTATATACATATATATATATATATATATATATATATAGAAAGGGCCTTGCTTTAGAGAGGTTGCCATCTTGCGCTGCCATGTATGTAAGGCAGCCTGAGCGGACAATCCAGCCAGCCAGAGAACGCATTTCGCATGTATAAATGAACCATCGAAGACAGCGGAAGGAAGGAAGAAGGAGGAGGAAACAGCAGAGAGTTAGTAGTTTGTCGATAGAGAGTAGTGAAAAGTTTTTTTAGTTATAAAGTTTGCAAATGGACCATACTTACAACGCAACAGGAGAGAATGAACCCAAACCGTCATCTGCGAGGAAAAGAAGACGCAACTTCAGTCCTTGTGATGCACTCTCTGCGGCGCTTTCCCTCCTGGTTATATATCTCCCCAACAATGGCAGCAGTAGCACCGAATCCCATTCTGTGCATTCAGCCTCTCTTCTCGCCCGCTCAGCATCAAACACATGGAGTTCCTCATCTGTATGCTCCGGCTCAAACAGGTGTGGCTCTGGGTCTGTGTCAGCTACAAGAAACTCTTCAAAATCGTGTTCAAAGTCGTCCATTGCAGCTACTATAGTCCGGAGATATCGCTAGGCTAAATAAACAGCTGAGCTCTGTTTACCGGCTACGCTGTCAGTCAGTGTGCGGGCTGGAGATTGGCGGAGCAGAGAGGGGAGGGGGGTCCCCACTCAGTATGATAAACGAGTATGTGTGTAAAGTTATGAAGTGTGTCTGTTACGCTAGAAGAGTCAGAGTTTGGGATGGAGTGGAGTGTTACCGGAGTTTCTGGAGTGCTCAAATAAACGGGCCTTTTTCCTGAACGCTCCTCTGGTCTCCTGCTCGTGAGGGATTCATTACAATATAGTAACATGGCTTAGATTTCTAAATAAACATTCACCTCGTCACTAGATAGACCTACTCCTGAAAAAGTAGTGCGCAAGGCTTTTTGTCCCTACAAGGTCACCGTCATTTACCCGATGGGAGGGGTGAGCGAGTGAGCCCTGCAATCTAGAATTTGACCACTGATGTCACTGTTTTCAACGGTTTTCAACCCATTTTACACACTGGCCCTTTAATGACCTAGAGAGCGCATTAGACAAAATGCCAACAGGTAAGGCTCCAGGACCAGATGGCTTTCCTGCCGAATTTATAAAACATTTCTGGACAATATTAGCACCACTTTTCTTCAGGACAGTGACAGAGATCAAAAAGAATGGAGGTATAAGACCTCACATGAATACAGCAGCAATCAAATTATTACTAAAGCCAGACAAAGACCCCACACTTCCTTCTAGCTATCGTCCTGTATCACTAATCAATAGTGATATCAAAATTATCTCAAAGCTTCTAGGCTGGAGAAAATAATCGCTTCAATAATTCATAATGATCAAACGGGATTCATTAATAGCAGACACTCAAGTAATAACATCAGAAGAGTTCTCAAAGCTTCTAGGCTGGAGAAAATAATCGCATCAATAATTCATAATGATCAAACGGGATTCATTAATGGCAGACACTCAAGTAATAACATCAGAAGAGTTCTTAATCTGATGAGTAAAGTACAACGCAGCAACACAAAAGCAATTATTTTGTCACTTGATGCAGAAAAAGCCTTCGACAAGGTCAACTGGTCCTTCCTATTTGCCACTCTGAGCGGATTTGGCTTTGGAGAGTCATTTATCCAGTGGGTATCAGCCTTATATAATTCCCCTAAGGCCGCAGTCACCACCAACGGGATCACATCTCAAAGTTTCACTTTGTAGAGAGGAACAAGACAAGGGTGCCCACTCTCACCTCTACTGTTTGCAGTATTTATTGAACCATTGGCTATGGCAGTCTGTCAGAACAGCAAGATCATAGGTATCCATTCCGCCAATTCAGAGCACAAAATTAATCTATATGCCGACAACATTTTACTTTATCTGCAAGAACCGAAGTCGTCTTTACATGAAGAAATTTTTCTAAACTTTCCGACTACTCCATCAACTGGTCAAATCGACAATACTGCCAGTAACGGAGAACTCTTGGAATCCTGCAGATCAAAAATGTTCTTTCCCTGTGGGCAACATAAGATATCTTGGCATAAATATTTCACCCAAACTATCAGACCTGGTCCACCTGAACTTTAGCTTGCTGCTAGATAAGAAAAGAAATAAAATAAAAAAAAAAAAAGAAAAAAGAAAAAAAATGGGAAAAGGAGCTGGGTGTATCACTGGACCCAGACTTCTGGACTCAGATATGGAAAAAAACATTTAAGATGACAAGAAACACTAATATACAACTTATCCAATTTAAAGTACTCCACAGAACACACATCACCCAACAAAAGATGAATAGAATGGGCTTCAGTCAGTTTGACATATGCACTCAGTGTCCTCAGAACACTGCAGACACCTACTTTCATGCCCTCTGGTTATGTTCACCCATCCAGCACTTCTGGTCAACAGTCACTCAAAAACTCTCCTCCATTTTGGACTGCAGGATCCCATTATCTCCCATTATACAAGTTAGTTCCGGCCCTGCAATCTGATTGGTCGAGAGACAGTAAAACCGTGACGATATTGGAGTACAACATCACGGTTATTTCACTGTGTATGTATCATCAGAAGAAGATGAGGGAGAGGAGAAGCTGAATCCATCTGAGTACACATCCAGGTTTGTCAGTGTTTCATCAGCGGAGCTCAATGCCTTGGAGAAAAGCAACATACTGTCAGATCAGAAGGCAGAGTCAGCTGTGCCTGTGAAGCGACAGTCCACTATGCAGTCACCAGAGACTTATTTCACCGGCTGCACAATTAACGGAAACGTGTAGATCAGTGTGTATGAAGAGTAAGTGCCTTGCGCACCATGTTTGCGTTACATAGCAACGGTGACAGCGGAGTCCTGAGGGAACTATTTTTGTTGGCGGAAGACAAATAAAATGCTTAAATTATCTATTTTGTCCTCATTTTTCAACATTTCGTAATCAGCCTTGCTTATTTAACTGTCGAACTGTTGTATAAAAGCAATATCAGGCTGCGGCCTCGTGCCTATGACCAAATCACAGCCGTGACGATATCACAGTACTTAATTGTTAGCACTTAATTGGTGACCTGATGACAATCGATCACCCAAACAGCCACTGCAATTCTCTTCTAGTAGCTCTTGCCATCGCCAAGAAAACAATCCTAGTCAATTGGAAAGATAAACAGTTCTGCTGCCGCTCAGCGTGGGCCTGCCCGTTGGTGTGCGGCCGGCGGTGGGGGGCGGGTCGGACGGGCTGGGGGTCCAGCTTTGGGTCTGGGGCGGTCTGGGGGGGGGGTACTGGCGGGGTACTGGCGGGGTTGTGGGTTGGCCTGTGCTCCTGCGCACTGGGGTCCGGGGGGCTGAGTGGGGCCCGTCGTCCATGTGTCCTGGTGGCGTGCCTCGTCCTTCTGCTGGGGGTCGTTTTGCTGCGGGCGGTGTGACCCAAGTCAGGACCGTTGCAGGGGCCTGACGCTGCAGTTGCTTGGGGGGCGGGGTTCGGTGGGGGCTTGTTGGGTTTCCTTGGGGCCCACCTGGCCCGCTGCCCATGGGCTTTGGGGGCCTCCCAGTGCCGGGGTCTGGTTGGCACCACCTTCTAGCCCCTCTCATCCATCCCTCCGGCCTTTGGGCCAGGCCTACACTGGCGTGGCCTCCTAAACCACATTTAGTTCACCTAGCACACATTTCACAGTTTTAACGCACCACATACATTCACTCTTCGAGGTGCAGACCACTGATGGATTGGGGGGCTTCACGATGGGGCAGGCTATGGGACAGTGGTGTCCTGTAGCCCTCCATACTACCCCCAGGCCATCCTCATCTGTCCTCCAATTTTAAAGCACCACACACACCTACATCTTGGGAGACAGATGGGAACACATTACAGGTGCCTTATGGCTGCACAGGCTGCAGGTCAGCAGTGTGCTGTAGCCATCAGCCTTGCCCCCACCTGTCTCCTATGTCCCTCAATTTTAATGCACTACATCACATTTATGGGCACTCACATTCACGCTCACGGTGTAGGGTTAATGATTCTCCGTCAGGGATCGGAGAATCATAGTAAGAGGGGGGGTGGTGGGTCAACACACACTGTAGATACGCATGGTATGGCTCGTGGGGCCTGGCCCTCTCGGGGTGTGAGTTGGGGGGCGGGGGTGGGGGGGGTCTGCGTTGGGCGGCGGGTGGGCGGGCCTTCCTGCCCCGCCCATCTGGGGTGTGTCTCTGGCTCTCTGGGGGTGCTGGCCATTGCCGCCCCGGGTCCTAGGGCCTGCGTGGTGTCTTGCGGCCTCTGTGGCTCCCTGGGCATGGGGTCTGGGCACTCCTGCGGCCTTGGGGTGCCTCGCCGCCCACCTTCTCCCGCAGGGCAAGGGACATTGGCCCTGGTCCCTGGTGATGGTTTTCATAAACACATTGGGAGGGTTCAAATACACTGCCTGGCCAAAAAAAAAGTCGCCACCTGGATTTAACAAAGCAAATAGGTATTATCCTATTGGATAATTACTGCATGGGCGATTATCTTTCAGCTGGCAACAAGTTATTTAACCCCAACTGGTGCAATGAGTTGCTTCTCATTTTCTAAACAACCATGTCGAAAGACACATCCCGTGGTCGTGGAAAAGATGTTGGTCTGTTTGAGAAGGGTCAAATCATTGGCATGCATCAAGCAGAGAAAACATATGAGGAGATTGCAGAAACTACTAAAATTGGGTTAAGAACTGTCCAACGCATTATTAAAAACTGGAAGGATAGTGGGGACCCATTGTCTTCGAGGAAGAAATGTGGCCGGAAAAAAATCCTCAATGATCGTGATCAGCGATCACGTAAACGTTTGGTGAGATCAAATCGAAGAACAACAACAGTAAGAGCATTTCCACACGCACAATGCGAAGGGAACTCAAGGGATTGGGACTGAACAGCTGTGTAGCCTTAAGAAAACCACTAATCAGTGAGGCTAACTGGAAAAAAAAGGCTTCAGTTTGCTAGGGAGCATAAAGATTGGACTCTGGAGCAATGGAAGAAGGTCATGTGGTCTGATGAGTCCAGATTTACCCTGTTCCAGAGTGATGGGCGCATCAGGGTAAGAAGAGAGGCAGATGAAGTGATGCACCCATCATGCCTAGTGCCTACTGTACAAGCCTGTGGGGGCAGTGTTATGATCTGGGGTTGCTGCAGTTGGTCAGGTCTAGGTTCAGCAACAGTATGTGCTCAAAGAATGAGGTCAGCTGACTACCTGAATATACTGAATGACCAGGTTATTCCATCAATGGAATTGATGTTTGTATGTTTGTTTGTTTGCTTGTTTGTTTTTCTCCTTCTTCTCCGCAGCACTGTTGCTATTTAACGCAGGACTTACGCACCTGTCCATCAATCCCCCCTGTCTGTCCCTTACTTTCCCCTTGACACACTACGGTGTATCACGGCCCTCTCTGGCTCGTATTAGGAAGTTTTTCCAATAAAGGCTGATAGGCTAGTCTCCAGGGAGGGTGGGTGACGGTCACAACCACGCACAGTATGGGTATAAAATACCTGACTGCAAGATTAACAGTGCATCAATCTTCATAAAAAGCTTACACCCTTTTGTGGCGCTAAGACTAATGCAGACAGGTTTGAAAAAAAAAAAGAAAAGCTAAAAACCCCCCCTGAATCATATCTGTTGCATCTTTAAATATTCCATATGACAACTTTGATTACTTTAGTAATGAGTGAATCTTCAACCATTTATATGTATTAATTTTGGCTGGGTTATGTGAACTGCATAAATTTCAATCCTCACTTGCAGAAAAGAACAGGGTCGCATAGCGTCGGGCTACGGCAACACTAAACCCCTGAGCTTGCCTTAGAAGGACTAAATGCACAAACCCACAACTTTTAAATATCCAATGGAGAGAGACTCACTGCAGCCTGTTTTAATTTGTTCAGAAAATGTTGGCGTGCAGTTCTTGAAGTGCAGACTTTCCTCTGTGTCACTAATAATGAGAAAATACAGTATGTGCTGGATGGAGCAGTGAGTGATAACAACCCTGCCCACATTTAAGAGTACAGTTTGCAGTGGAAACACTAGGGTCTACGTACCATGTCTGAAGGGTCCTTTTGGTTCTTAAGTTACCATACCGAAAGTGTTTGGTGGAAACGGGGCTTCCTCCACCCCAGGGGCTCTAGTGCAATTGCACTGTTGGCACTGTCTGTGTTAATGCCCCTGCTTCAGGGACTCCTTTTTTAAGTTTTAAGTTTAAGTTTATTTACTTTATTAATCCGCCTGAGGGGAAATTCAATGTTTTCACTCTTGCTTGTCAATTACACACAGGTCCGAACACACACATGCACAAACAGGACCTATACATGCACAAAGTGGAGAGATGTCAGAGTGAGGGGGCTGCCCTTGGTGAGGCGCCCCGAGCGGTTGGGGGGTTCGGTGCCTTGCTCAAGGGCAGCCCTCTCACTGCCCAGGAGGTGAACTGGCACCTCTCCAGCCACCAGTCCATGCTCCATATTTGGTCTGGACAGGGACTCGAACAGGCGACCCTCCCTATGGACTGAGCTACTGCCACATTTTCTCATAATGTCTAACAACCTCTGACTCAGTAACATATTTTATATAGATATTTCATATTATATTTAATACTTAAAAGTAACAGAACAGAACAACTGATAAACTGAACAATTAACCCAAATAATGAATGCAATGACTGCAGGAAGTTTCTGTAAAATAGAAAGAGAGATTCAAGTAAATCTTGAGCAGATTATTTCCTGTGAATCATCACAGATGAGTTTTCCTCTTATTTTTAGAAGCCTTTTATAAAACTATCTGTGTTATATATTTTTTGTTTTCATTAATAACAATCATACAAATGGCTTCTTTTTTTTGGAAAATCTCCAGTGTTTTCTTCTCACTGACAATTGTCCATTAGTTTTCTAGCTGTTTGTTTTTTTTATAATTGCATACTTTTTAAAAGCAGGGCGAGGCCATGAGTGACAGCTCTGTGGATATAACTTCTTTTCACTGGGCCACTGTGAGATTTCTTTAAGTTTATATCTTGAATAATAGTCTGAACTTTAAAAATAACATTTTCATTTAGTTTTCTTCACAGAAATACGTGAAATGCTGAGATATAGACCTACTGCATATATGTATATATATATATTTTTTTTTCTTACACTCCTTAAAATCTAGAAGGCCTTTGACTTCCTCTGACTCATGGTGACCCTTAGTGGGGGTCAGAACCCTCATGTTGGAAACCACTGATTTTGATGAGACTATGGAGACTGGAGGCATGAAACTGTTTTATTTATTAATTTATTTCTGTAAACCTTTTTCTTTTTGTCTTCTGCCTCCCCTCAGACTGTGTGCAGGCTTCCTCCTGGATCAGACCCTGCCCTGATGATCAGGTCCTCAGTGTCCAACTGCAACAGACTGACCGTGTGGATGACATGAACAGCACTGCTTCGGCTGCTCACATTAAAACTGAAGTTGGTGGTGAGCGTGGAGTGTCTGAACGAAATGGTGACTATGATCCAGCTGGTGGTTCAGAGGCTGTGAGTGATGGCGGATTCCTCGCCGAGTCCTCTGAGACAGAAGACAGCGGAGACTACTGGAGCAAGGCTGTAGGACTCTGGAGATGGGAGGAGATGGCAGCAGCAGAGGGACAAAGTTCATCTGACAGAAGGAAGGCGAGGAGCTCCTCTGATGCGTCACCTCAGCCTGCGCCGGTGTTCGGCTGTAAAGTTTGTGGTGAGTCCTTCCAGAGTATCAGTTATGTGCTCACTCATGCCGCAGCACATTTGAGAGACAGCTGCCTGTGCGGGAAGCACCTGGAGCACACTGAGAACCTAAAGCTTCACCTCAGAGTCCACAGAGAGACGTCATTCCGCTGCGGCATCTGCGGTCAGAGCTTCACCCTGCGGGGTAACCTGAGAACTCACATGAGGATCCACTCAGGTGAGCGGCCGTACAGATGCACTGTCTGTGGCAAGAGCTTTGGCAGGAGGGCAACACTGGTGCGGCACGTCCGCAGCCACACAGGTGAGAAGCCGTTCACCTGCACATTCTGCGGCCGCAGCTTCGTGGAGAAGGGCAACCTGACTGTGCATCTGCGGACGCACACTGGCGAGAGGCCGTACTGGTGTTCCATTTGCGACAGACGCTTCAGCCAGCTGTCCTGCTTCTACAAACACCCGTGTCAGAGGAGAGGCCTGACCACAGTGCCCATCAATTCCACCTGACTGCCTGAAGACAAGGACAGAGATTCTGAAGCATTTCAACTCTTAGTTCCTTCTTGAGCTGTGGCAACTGACAATGACTTGGGTTTTTCATGTTTCAGAGCTGTTCAGGGTCTTCTCTGTATAATGGAAAAGACTTTTTCGACTGCAGGGTCAAAGCACAACCTTTACCCTAACATGTATCAATTGCCATGGGCTCTGCTTTTGTCCCAAGTGGCAACCTCTGAGGCTCAAAAATGAAGCCAACGCGGAAGTGCCAAAAACTGCAGTTCCTTTCATGGCCACTTGAGGCTGGCTCCAGAAGCCAGTGCTAAAATGGCCAACTCAACAGCAGAAATAAACATGTTTACAACCTGGTACAAAAAACAGTCTTGGTCACTTTAGCTAATTTAAACATTCATGACAACTGTGCAGGAGCTGAATTGAGTGAGTGAGGCCAATTCCTTTATTTTTGTTGTACACTGAAAATATTTGGGTTTGACATCAAAAGATGAATATGGGACAAGAGATCAACATTTCAGCTTTTATTTCCAGGTATTTACATCTGGATCTGATACACAACTTAGAAGATAGCACCTTTTGTTTGAACCCACCCATTTTTCATGAGAGCAAAAGTATTGGAACGTGTCACTGACAGGTGTGTTTTGTTGCCCAATTACATTGATTATTCAAACAATAAATAGCACTGAATGTCTGCGCTGAGAGAAGATGGACAGTCATTCAGAGCCATTGCACAAACATTGGCCATAGCCAGTACAACCATTTGGAATGTCCTGAAGAAGAAAAAACCACTGGTGTACTAGGCAACAGACGTCGAACAGGTAGACCAAGGAAAACATCAGCAGCTGATGACAGAAACATTGTGAGAGCTGTAAAGAAAGACCCTAAAACAACTGTTAGTGACATCAGCAACAACCTCCAGAGGGCAGGAGTGAAGGTATCACAATCTACTGTTCACAGAAGACTTCATGAACAAAAGTACAGAGGCTACACCAGAAGATGCAAACCACTCATTAGCAAGAAGAATAGGAAGGCCAGGCTGGAATTTGCCAAAAGGTACAGAGATGAGCCTCAGAAATTCTGGGAAAAAGTTTTATGGACTGATGAGAAAAAGATTAACTTTTTCCAAAGTGACGGAAAGGCGAAAGTTTGGAGAAAGAAAGGATCTGCTCATGATCCCAAACATACAAGCTCATCTGTGAAACACGGTGGAGGTAATGTCTAGCCAAGTCAGTCTCCAGACTTAAACCCAATAGAGCATGCATTTTACCTGCTGAAGAGGAGACTGAAGGGAGTAACCCCCCAAAACAAACAACAACTGAAAGAGGCTGCGGTGAAAGCCTGGAAAAGCATCACAAAAGAAGAATGCAAAAGTTTGGTGATGTCAGTGGGTCACAGGCTTGATGCAGTTATTGAAAGCAAAGGATTTGCAACTAAATATTAAGTCTCATTCACTTTAATCTATTTTAAGTTTATATGTTCCAATACTTTTGCTCACCTAAAAATTTTGTGTTCCATTACAAATAATGCTATCTTCTAAGTTGTGTATCAGATCCAGATGTAAATACCTGGAAATAAAAGCTGAAATGTTGATCTCTTGTCTCATATTCATGTTTTGATGTCAAACCCAAATGTTTTCAGTCTACAACAAAAGTAAAGGAATTGGACTCACTGTTCCAATACTTTTGGAGGGCACTGTATATATAACTGACACATTTAAATGTTATGAAGGCTTAAAATTATGCATTATTAAGGGCGTAGCAACTTTGAATGACAGGCTGTGAAGCGTTGTTGCATTGTATGAGTCAGATCCACCCCTCGCTTCTTCACAGCTCCACCCTCTCATTATGTCCTGCTCCAAAAATCCAAGATGGTGACGGCCAAACTTCCAAACTTGAGATTTCAAAACAGTTTGAATCCAAATTCAATTCAATTCAGTTTTATTTATAAAGCCCAATATCACAAATCCCAATTTGCCTCAGAGGGCTTTAAAGCATACGGCATCCCTCTGTCCTTTGGTCCTTCACAGCAAATAAGTAAAAGCTCAAAAAAATAAAATAAAAAAAATAAAAACCTTTAACGGGGAAAAAAATGGTAGAAACCTCAGGAGGAGCAACTGAGGAGGGATCCCTCTTCCAGGATGGACAGACATGCAGACAAATGTCATGTGTACAGAATCAACATAATAAATTTGCAGTAATCCATATGATAAAATGATACATAAAGAGAGACAGAGAGAGAAATTGAGTCAGAGAGAGATGCAGGACAGACAGTAATGACTAATATAGTAATATAGTATATTTATAATAAAGTAATAATTACAATAACATTGAGTTATCATATGATAACAATAATAACAGTACTTGTGGTAGCATATGTTGTAAGTAGCTATATATTAATATATGATAGTATGTTTAATATGGGAGGTAAAAGTCAAATCTTTAAATGTTCAAATATTACTCCAAGTTTTCTTATGATAGTGGTAGAGGCCAGAGTAATGCCATCCAGAGAAACTATATATTCAGATAGAGAGAGTAGAGGACATCTCTCTTCATTTGATAACAATAAAGATTATCAATATAAAAGAGGGGGCGAGCGAGAAGAGAGCACGAGCAAGCAACAGAAAACAGTGCTGGTGAGGCGAGACAGCACTGCAAAGCTGGAATGAGAGAAATACAAAGTTGTTTTTTGATAGTTTTATGGCGGTTACAAAATACCGTGAAGAAAGATACTATTAGTTTCTGTTTAATTTTCCTCTGCATTCGTCTTCGTCTTGGGGCGGCAGTAGCTCGGTCCATAGGGACTTGGGTTGGGAACCGGAGGGTTGCCTGTTCAAGTCCCCGTCTGGACCAAAATATGGAGTGTGGACTGGTAGCTGGAGAGGTGCCAGTTCACCTCCTGGGCACTGCCGAGGTGCCCCTGAGCAAGGCACTGAACCCCCCAACTGCTCGGAGCGCCTGTCATGGGCAGCCCACTCTGAAATCTCTCCACTTACCAGTTTGTGCATGTGTGTGTTCGGACCTGTGTGTAATTGACAAACAGAGTGAAAAATTGAATGTCCCCCTGAGGGATTAATAAAGTATATAAAATTAAAAAAAAAAAAAAAAATTAAAAAAATTAAAATTAAATTCTCATGTGTTACTGTTAATCTAACTGGTGGATGCATTGCTGTGGTTGGGCGGGGGCTTCAGGGCAGGGGCTTCGGGGCTCTTCTTACTAAGTTAACCATGTTTTCACCTACGTCTGCAGTGGACATGTAACGTGTTTATGATTATGGTATACCCAGTGAACACCAACCGGGATCTCAGCATTAAATTCCAGTTGAAAACAGGATGATAATTTGCCTAATTGAACGTTGAGGACCTCTTTTCACCCTCCTTTCAACCAGCTAAATTGTGGTTACAGCATCAATATGTCAAAATTACAAATTTGTTTAATTATTTTGATAATTTGCTCAGCTGTTGGTCAAATGAAAGACAATATTGATAAATGTGCAGGTATATCAAAGTCATCTTGCACTGGTAGGTGAAAGGTGGCTAAAAAGAAGACATAATTTTAACACATGATATTTAATATAAAATGTCATAATTATGGAACTATGTTTGTTGTTATCAAATAGCACTGAGACAGCACTAGTTAAAATTACAAATAACCTTCTGATTGCTTCAGACAAAGGACTTGTCTCTGTTCTTGTTTTATTAGATCTTAGTGCGGCGTTTGACACAATTGACCATCAAATTCTGCTACAGAGACTGGAACACTTAATTGGCCTAAAAGGTTCTGCGCTAAGCTGGTTTAAATCTTATTTAGCTGATCGTTTTAAGTTTGTTCACGTTCATAATGAATCATGCCTATGTACTAATTGCCTTAAAGACATAAAAACCTGGATGAGCACCAATTTCCTGGTGTTAAATTTAGACAAAACTGAAGTTATTGTTTTTGGTCCCAAACAACTCAGAGACTCTTTATCTGATGACATAGTTTCTCTAGATGGCATTGCTCTGGCCTCCAGCACTACCGTAAGAAACCTCGGAGTAATATCTGATCAAGATTTGTCTTTTAATTCTCATTTAAATCAAACCTCACAGACTGCATTTTTTCATCTGCGTAATATTGCGAAAATTAGGCCTATCCTGACCCGAAAAGATGCAGAAAAATTGGTCCACACTTTTGTTACCTCAAGGCTGGATTACTGTAACTCCCTATTATCAGGTAGCTCTATTAAGTCCTTAAAAACTCAAGCTAATTCAGAATGCAGCAGCACGTGTACTGACAGGAACTAAGAAACAAGATCATATTTCTCCTGTTTTAGCTTCTCTGCACTGGCTCCCTGTAAAATCCAGAATTGAATTTAAAATCCTACTGTTAATTGATAAAGCTCTAAATGGTCAAGCTCTGTCATATCTTAGAGAGCTCATAGTGCCCGTAGTATTATGCCACCAGAATTCTACGCTCTGAGAATGCAGGGTTACTCGTGGTCCCTAAAGTCTCCAAAAGTAGATCAGGAGCCAGAGCCTTCAGCTATCAGGCTCCTCTCCTGTGGAATCATCTTCCTGTTGCAGTCCGGGAGGCAGGCTCCACATTTGAGACTAGACTTAAGACTTTCCTCTTTGATAAAGTTTATAGTTGGGGCTGGCTCAGGCTTGGCTTGTACCAGCCCCTAGTTAGGCTGACTTAGGCCTCGTCTGCTGGAGGACCCCCTAAAATACACTGGGCATCTTCTCTCCTCTCTCTCTCTCTCTCTCTCTCTCGTGTCCATCTTGCTAACTCGGCCATTCTGGATGTCACTAACTCGGCTTCTTCTCCGGAGCCTTTGTGCTCCACTGTCTCTCAGGTTAACTCGTATTGCAGCGGTGCCTGGATAGTGTGACGTGTGTGGTTGTGCTGCTGCCATGGTCCTGTCAAATGCCTCCTGCTGCTGCTGTTATCATTAGTCATACTTCTACTGTTATTATACACATGTGATTATTGTCACACATGTATACTATCAGATATTAATATATTATTATTAATTATAATATTATTACTTTCATTACTGTTGTTGTAAGCTACTGTCATTACCGCCTGTCCTGCATCTCTCTCTGTCTCTCTCTCTCTTTCTGTCTCATTGTGTCATACAGATTACTGTTAATTTATGAAGTTGATCTGTTCTGTATGACATCTATTGCATGTCTGTCCGTCCTGGAAGAGGGATCCCTCCTCAGTTGCTCTTCCTGATGTTTCTACCGTTTTTTTTTCCCTGTTAAAGGGTTTTTTTGGGGGAGTTTTTTCTTATCTGCTGTGAGGGTCCAAAGGACAGAGGGATGTCGTATGCTGTAAAGCCCTGTGAGGCAAATTGTGATTTGTGACATTGGGCTTTATAAATAAAATTGATTGATTGATTGATTGATTGATTGTAGCCTGTGTGCTGCCAGCAAGATGCTTTGAGGAGATTTTCAGTTTCAGATCTATACATTCTACATCATTCATGTAAAGTAAGAACTTGTGCTTACTGCTGTAATGTGCATGCGCCAGTACTTCTCCGTTACATCCTCAACTAGTTCAGATGTATGGGCGTCTTGTGGCCCACCGGGACTAGAGGGGCGAGGAGAAGGAGTTGATGAAATAAATGCAAGTCTTCATGCCGGCATACTTTGTAAGCATCTGTGCTACTGTATTTCAATAAAGCAAACTAGAAGACCTTGATGGACATTCTCCATTTCCTTCGTGAAAATATATTTATTTTTAATACTTGTTTTATTTACAGGTTTCCACCATATCAAACTTCTACCTCCAACTAGAGGGATCTTGCATCAATCATGCGTTTTTCTGTTTCATTGTGATTGTACTTACAGAGACGGCACAGTGGTGCAGTGGTTATCATTGTTGCCTCACAGCAAGAGGGTTCCTGGTTCAAACCCAGGGTGGGGGGCTCAAACCCAAGGTGGGGGAGCCCCCCTGTTCGGGGCCTGCATGCTCTTCCTGCGTCAGCGTGGCCTATCTCTGGGTACTCTGGCTTCTTCCCACAATCCAAAGACATGCAGGTTAGGCCTAAATTGCCACAGAGCCAGGTAGGTGCCAGCTGTGATATAGAGTGCAACTATACATTTTTAAGGTGATTAATATGTGGTTACAAATACTCAGATGCCAGTTAGAGTACAGTCTAATTACAGTTCTTCAACTCAGCCAAATTTACTCTGCTGCACCACAGGTCCACGCTGACTCAAACCCAAGCACAGCAGTGTCACTTTCAGGGTTTTAAGGCCCCGAAACACCTTTTGAGAGCATGTTATAACTTAAGCTGCTACTTTTGTTTGGAAGCACTTAGAATCAAGTTTCCAAGCCAGAAACATGCCATTTGGGATCTTCTTGATGGACAAGGTCTCAAACAGCATCATGCCACCTTAGAGGCTTTTAGGCCCTGAAACATCTTTTGACAGTATGTTATAACTTAAGCTGCTACTTTTGATTGGAAGCACTTAGGAACAAGTTTCCAAACCAGAAACATTGTGTGGGATGTTTCTGAAAGAAGAGAGGTTAAGAGTGGTTGCCCTCAGCGGTTGGTCTCAAAACAGCTGTAGCAAGTCCAGCTGCTACCATGAGTTCCCTCGGCATACAACACCAACACGACAGACCAGTTACAGAGACCTCCTTTTATTTTCTGCTGCATGCACACACTTCAATATAAACATTAAACATAAAGCCACCATGCGCCTGCTGTTGCCCAGCTTCTTCTGGCGCATGCAGTTCAGTCACTAGAGTCCCTCAGTCTCACCCAATAATAGTTTCAGCCCTTGTCAAACAATCCTGACAGCCAGCCTGTTTGTAGTGTGCGGCAGGCTTCTGAGGCCCAGCACGCTACTGCAGCTGAAAGGGAGAGTACAATTAGTTAATAAGCACCAGCTGTGCAAATCAACTCACCTGGCAATGCTCTCCTGAGCCGTCTCCATACTTCTCCCTCCTGCAGCTGAATCCCGACCACGCCCACCTCCACAACAGCATAATACCACTTTTGAGGTTTTTAGGCCTTTTGAGAGCACATTGAAACTTTAGCTGCTACTTTTGATCAAAAGCACTTAGAAACAAGTTTCCAAGCCAGAAACATGTCATTTGTCATTTCTTGAAGGACAAGGTCTCAAAACAGCATCATGCCACTTTTGAGGTTTTTAGGCTCCAAAACACCCTTTGAGAGCATGTTATAAGTTAAGCTGCTAAGTTTGATCGGAAGGACTTAGAAAACAAGTTTCCAAGACAGAAACATGTCGTCTTGGATCTTCTTAAAGGACAAGCCAGTTTCCCGTCTTTTCCCTCAAGTGCTGTTACACAGCCTATTGTCACTTTTCAGGTTATTTCAATCAGGAGAGACGCATTTTTATAGTAAAGGAATGTTTATTAACATGTACACATAAGAATGCAAAATATGAAAGTCTTTGGCGATTAGACCCTGTAGAGATGGTGTGTTTCAAGGAGGGTGATGAATCCATAGTTGAATAGGGAACCCCCCCCTCCCGATTATTGATCATTCCCACACCTACTATAAGTTATTTCATGTTCTACTCGGTCATCACTTGTTTCATGTTCTACTCGGTCATCACCTGTAAAAGTAGAGGTTTTTGTTGTATTTAGATTGTAATCTACAGTGATTAAGGCCATGGAAGCAGACGACAGATTTGCAAACTTGGAGAAAAATCTTTCAATTTATATTTGGCAAAGTCAGCAACCCCCCCCCTACTGGTCACACAGAGAATCAATACATAAAACCTCAAAGAGCAGCCTGGCATGTTTTACCAGTCTATGGTTTTTAATCTGAAATGGTAGCAAATTCAGCTACAAGAGCAGCCTGGGGTTGATTTACACTTAATATTCAAAGTGATATAGTACTAAGTGGGATACCAAATGTCATCTAGGCCAACTAAAAGTAACAAAATAAACCAGTCTTTACTGTGACCACAATCTGCTTTACTATTTATTTATTTATTTTTTTAATAAACTGCAACAGCAAATGTACAAAAACAGACAGTATTAAATAAAATCAATCAAATACATACTTAAATAATGATGTAAATGAACAGTGGCACCTGAAATAAGGTAACAAAAATGGTTTATAAATAAAATAAAATTACAAAGGCTGTTTTGTTGTTAACTTACCTGAGGGGTATTCCAGAAAGCGGGTTTAGTGAAAACTCAAACTCTGAGTCAGTCACCATGGTTACAGACTCTGTGAACATAACCTGCTCGCTGGCAGGTTTTCTTCAATAAACCCAGAGTTTTTCTCTGTCTCCTCCCTCTTGTACTCTGTTTCATTTCCTCATTCATTCAGTCTGTGTCAAAGCTTGTATCGAAGCGCGTTAATTAGCCTCCACTAATTAACGCGCTTCGTCACAGTCTAAATCCTGCTGGATATTAGTTTGTTACTCAGGACTGTCTTAAGTTACTGAATTTATGCACATCAATCATTTCTTTGGACACCGGTTTTTGTCTTAACATTCAAATATTACACAGCGAGAATTCACCCTCAGCTCAGAATCAAACCTCTGTCCTTTTTATATGTAGGCCTATTATTTTTTATAACACTGTGCACAAGGATCAGACTGTCAGTCTGTTAGATCAGCTCCCAAATGTTTATTGCACATAATGTGTAGGTCTAATTATTTAAAATTTAAAAATCGGTATGAAGCTTTAGACACATAGTATCAGTGACTAATGATCTCTATCACTGATGTCACTGGTCGCACTGATGGAACATAATTCGTATAGCCTAATATTGGGGATTATGTGTTAATATTTCTGAGTGAGCATTGGTGCAGCATTTCAGTGTCTTTAAATTTACTACATTTCTAGCTGAAATAAAGTCACTGAATGCTGTTGAGTCAAGATACAAATAGATGTGCAACATTTTAAAATCTACTGTATTTTAACCTCAACGTCTTTTCAAGTGCAAACCACCAAACATATTATTACTGGGTCAGACTGTGAGTTTACAGTCATGTCTTTATGTCTTTGAGCTATAGCCTAGCCTATATGTTTTAAATCTTCCTCTATTTTTCAGTTGCTGCCTCCTGTGTTTTTCCCCATCAGATTAAATCTGAACAAATATTGTATATAATTAATATAATGTAGCCTAATGTATCAACACAGTCAGATTCCACCACTTTATCTTCATTAAGGAAATGTAAGTCTGATAAATGATGAATAAATAGACAACACTGAATAAAACTTTTTTATTAACTTTATGGTTAACTTATTTACATTTTCCTCGCTCTGACTCAGGCTCTTCTTTTAAAGATAAACGTGCACCGTCTGCTACACATGCATTAATATCTCTACATCCACTGGATTAAAATGGAGGCACTGTCTTTTATTTACCTGTTGCCATGGTGAATCATGGAGTCGGAGCTCCATTGATGATGGCTTTTTATTGTCGGTTTAACTCAGAGTGAACATAATCAGAGTTGACTGAACTAACTCAGATCAGCTGTTCTGGAACCGGTAACTCAGAGTTTCCCATCTCAGAGTAAGTCAACTCAGAGTTCAGGGATAGACTCAGAGTTTGTTGAACCTCCTACCTGGAATACCCCTCAGGTAGAGCTGAGGTTGTAGCAGACACAGAGGGGACTGTGGGCACAGAGGATGGGTCAGAGGATGGAGATGGATCTAAGATGAAAAACAACAACAACAACAACAACAAAAGCTAGCCATGTTAGATGTCATATTACACTTGAAAATTATGCTTAATTATTTTCTAAATAAATAAGCAGTAAAATATAGGGAAATTAAATTAATATTTTTGGACAAAATGATTCATCTCTGGCCTCAGAGGACGACCCACAATGGGAGAGGAGCAGCACCCCCTACACAGACCTTTAAGGTTGTAATTGTTTGTAAATAGTTGTTTTGCTGTGGTTTGATATTTATATTTGTTTTTACAGATTTATATTTTTTGCAACTATTTTTACATCCTGTTTTAAAATTTCTTGCTGTTTGACTTTTTTTTTTCAAAATTAAAGACTTATACAAAGTTTAAACATATGATCAGTGACTCATTGTGTACATTATGCCAAGCTCACCTCAGTCCAACAGCCAGTCTCTGCTTTGGTTCTATGGCAGCTCTGTAGTTGGTGTTTTGTCTGGTGAGTTCAGGGCCAATGATTGAGAGAAGTTCATCCATTTGCTCTGCACTCATTCTAAAATACTGGTGATGGCGTTGACTGTCCAGATGCAGTTCAGCCACAAGGTGATAAAAATCTCCTTGTTGAGGCCTGCGCTGGTTCACAGGATGGACCCGGTGCCAGCTTCTTCTCCTTCTACCCCTCCTCCGCAGCCTTGCAAGCAGAAGTAAGAAAGCTATTGTCCTCCACCTATGAATAGGCACTGAAATGCACAAAATAATTAAGTGAATTACTACATTATTACTAGGTTAAAAAATAGGAAACAGAACCAAAATATTATTGTCACTCCTAAGTAAAATGTAAACTACAGCTATTTTGTTTTATATATTTTTTCCATTTCCAACAACAATAGGTAACTTAATTTACAATGCCTAGTGCCTAGTTTTTTTTAGAACTGTTTAGAAAAATAAAGACAAAATAAACATTTAGTTTACTATCAGTTTGAGTAGCCTATATGATTATAAAATACTAAAATAACAGGTCAGCACCGAGATGTCTTCCTCCTACTTCTCTGATGGAAACAATGAAATGATCTTGGTTTTGTGGCTCTGTTTATAGAGACTACATATTGTTATATCGCGAGAATTCGCGAGATCTCGTGGGTCCTCGTCATTCCCACTGTCCGGCAGAGCTGAACCGCTCCGCACAGCAAATGCAGCCGGTGGGTATTGACGGACGGCGGAGCACGTAGCGGACAACCAGCGCTGCCGTTCCGCAACAGACATCCGGGGTTAGGCTGTTACTTTTGACCAAAAGCACTCAGAAACAAGTTTCCAAGCCAGAAACATGTGGTTCTGTGAATTCCATAGTAGCAAGGCAGTTTCCTCTGGTTTCCATCACTGGTTGGTCAGAAAACAGCATGATGTCACTTTTAGTGTTTTCAGGGCCCGAAAAGCATTTTGAGAGCATGTTGTCACTTAGGCTGTTACTTTTGACCAGAAGCACACAGAAACAAGTTTCCAAGCCAGAAACATGTGGTTCTGTGAATTCCATAGTAGCAAGGCAGTTTCCTCTGGTTTCCATCACTAGTTGGTCAGACAACAGCATGATGTCACTTTTAGTGTTTTCAGGCCCCGAAAAGCATTTTGAGAGCATGTTGTCACTTAGACTGTTACTTTTGACCAGAAGCACACAGAAACAAGTTTCCAAGCCAGAAACATGTGGTTTGGTGAATTCTGCAGTAGCAAGGCAGTTTCCTCTGGTTTCCATCACTAGTTGGTCAGACAACAGCATGATGTCACTTTTAGTGTTTTCAGGCCCCGAAAAGCATTTTGAGAGCATGTTGTCACTTAGACTGTTACTTTTGACCAGAAGCACACAGAAACAAGTTTCCAAGCCAGAAACATGTGGTTTGGTGAATTCTATAGTAGCAAGGCAGTTTTCTCTGGTTTCCCTCATGTCACTTTTCGCGTTTTCAGGCCCCGAACAGCATTTTGAGAGCATGTTGTCACTTAGGCTGTTACTTTTGACCAGAAGCACACAGGTTTCCAAGCCAGAAACATGTGGTTTGGTGAATTCCATAGTAGCAAGGCAGTTTCCTCTGGTTTCCATCACTAGTTGGTCAGAAAACAGCAGGATGTCACTTTTAGTGTTTTCAGGGCCCGAAAAGCATTTTGAGAGCATGTTGTCACTTAGGCTGTTACTTTTGACCAGAAGCACACAGAAACAGCATGATGTCAGTTTTAGTGTTTTCAGGGCCCGAAAAGCATTTTGAGAGCATGTTGTCACTTAGGCTGTTACTTTTGACCAGAAGCACACAGAAACAAGTTTCCAAGCCAGAAACATGTGGTTTGGTCAATTCTGCAGTAGCAAGGCAGTTTTCTCTGGTTTCCATCAGTAGTTGGTCAGAAAACAGCAGGATGTCACTTTTAGTGTTTTCAGGGCCCGAAAAGCATTTTGAGAGCATGTTGTCACTTAGGCTGTTACTTTTGACCAGAAGCACACAGAAACAAGTTTCCAAGCCAGAAACATGTGGTTTGGTGAATTCTGCACTAGCAAGGCAGTTCTCTCTGGTTTCCATCAGTAGTTTGTCAGAAAACAGCAGGATGTCACTTTTAGTGTTTTCAGGGCCCGAAAAGCATTTTGAGAGCATGTTGTCACTTAGGCTGTTACTTTTGACCAGAAGCACACAGAAACAAGTTTACAAGCCAGAAACATGTGGTTTGGTGAATTCTGCAGTAGCAAGGCAGTTTTCTCTGGTTTCCATCGGTAGTTGGTCAGAAAACAGCAGGATGTCACTTTTAGTGTTTTCAGGGCCCGAAAAGCATTTTGAGAGCATGTTGTCACTAAGGCTGTTACTTTTGACCAGAAGCACACAGAAACAGCATGATGTCACTTTTAGTGTTTTCAGGGCCCGAAAAGCATTTTGTAAGCATGTTGTCACTTAGGCTGTTACTTTTGACCAGAAGCACACAGAAACAAGTTTCCAAACCAGAAACATGTGGTTTGGTGAATTCTGCAGTAGCAAGGCAGTTTTCTCTGGTTTCCATCGGTAGTTGGTCAGAAAACAGCAGGATGTCACTTTTAGTGTTTTCAGGGCCCGAAAAGCATTTTGAGAGCATGTTGTCACTTAGGCTGTTACTTTTGACCAGAAGCACACAGAAACAGCATGATGTCACTTTTAGTGTTTTCAGGGCCCGAAAAGCATTTTGTAAGCATGTTGTCACTTAGGCTGTTACTTTTGACCAGAAGCACACAGAAACAAGTTTCCAAGCCAGAAACATGTGGTTTGGTGAATTCTGCAGTAGCAAGGCAGTTTTCTCTGGTTTCCATCAGTAGTTTGTCAGAAAACAGCAGGATGTCACTTTTAGTGTTTTCAGGGCCCGAAAAGCATTTTGAGAGCATGTTGTCACTTAGGCTGTTACTTTTGACCAGAAGCACACAGAAACAGCATGATGTCACTTTTAGTGTTTTCAGGGCCCGAAAAGCATTTTGTAAGCATGTTGTCACTTAGGCTGTTACTTTTGACCAGAAGCACACAGAAACAAGTTTGCAAGCCAGAAACATGTGGTTTGGTGAATTCTGCAGTAGCAAGGCAGTTTTCTCTGGTTTCCATCAGTAGTTTGTCAGAAAACAGCAGGATGTCACTTTTAGTGTTTTCAGGGCCCGAAAAGCATTTTGAGAGCATGTTGTCACTTAGGCTGTTACTTTTGACCAGAAGCACACAGAAACAAGTTTCCAAGCCAGAAACATGTGGTTTGGTGAATTCTGCAGTAGCAAGGCAGTTTTCTCTGGTTTCCATCAGTAGTTGGTCAGAAAACAGCAGGATGTCACTTTTAGTGTTTTCAGGGCCAAAAAGCATTTTGAGAGCATGTTGTCACTTAGGCTGTTACTTTTGACCAGAAGCACACAGAAACAAGTTTCCAAGCCAGAAACATGTGGTTTGGTGAATTCTGCAGTAGCAAGGCAGTTTTCTCTGGTTTCCATCAGTAGTTTGTCAGAAAACAGCAGGATGTCACTTTTAGTGTTTTCAGGGCCCGAAAAGCATTTTGAGAGCATGTTGTCACTTAGGCTGTTACTTTTGACCAGAAGCACACAGAAACAAGTTTCCAAGCCAGAAACATGTGGTTTGGTGAAGTCTGCAGTAGCAAGGCAGTTTTCTCTGGTTTCCATCAGTAGTTGGTCAGAAAACAGCATGATGTCACTTTTAGTGTTTTCAGGGCCCGAAAAGCATTTTGAGAGCATGTTGTCACTTAGGCTGTTACTTTTGACCAGAAGCACACAGAAACAAGTTTCCAAGCCAGAAACATGTGGTTTGGTGAATTCTGCAGTAGCAAGGCAGTGTTCTCTGGTTTCCATCAGTAGTTGGTCAGAAAACAGCAGGATGTCACTTTTAGTGTTTTCAGGGCCCGAAAAGCATTTTGAGAGCATGTTGTCACTAAGGCTGTTACTTTTGACCAGAAGCACACAGAAACAGCATGATGTCACTTTTAGTGTTTTCAGGGCCCGAAAAGCATTTTGTAAGCATGTTGTCACTTAGGCTGTTACTTTTGACCAGAAGCACACAGAAACAAGTTTCCAAGCCAGAAACATGTGGTTTGATGAATTCTGCAGTAGCAATGCAGTTGTCTCTGGTTTCCATCAGTAGTTTGTCAGAAAACAGCAGGATGTCACTTTTAGTGTTTTCAGGGCCCGAAAAGCATTTTGAGAGCATGTTGTCACTTAGGCTGTTACTTTTGACCAGAAGCACACAGAAACAAGTTTCCAAGCCAGAAACATGTGGTTTGGTGAAGTCTGCAGTAGCAAGGCAGTTTTCTCTGGTTTCCATCAGTAGTTGGTCAGAAAACAGCATGATGTCACTTTTAGTGTTTTCAGGGCCCGAAAAGCATTTTGAGAGCATGTTGTCACTTAGGCTGTTACTTTTGACCAGAAGCACACAGAAACAAGTTTCCAAGCCAGAAACATGTGGTTCTGTGAATTCCATAGTAGCAAGGCAGTTTCCTCTGGTTTCCATCACTAGTTGGTCAGACAACAGCATGATGTCACTTTTAGTGTTTTCAGGCCCCGAAAAGCATTTTGAGAGCATGTTGTCACTTAGACTGTTACTTTTGACCAGAAGCACACAGAAACAAGTTTCAAGCCAGAAACATGTGGTTTGGTGAATTCTATAGTAGCAAGGCAGTTTTCTCTGGTTTCCCTCATGTCACTTTTCGCGTTTTCAGGCCCCGAACAGCATTTTGACAGCATGTTGTCACTTAGGCTGTTACTTTTGACCAGAAGCACACAGGTTTCCAAGCCAGAAACATGTGGTTTGGTGAATTCCATAGTAGCAAGGCAGTTTCCTCTGGTTTCCATCACTAGTTGGTCAGAAAACAGCAGGATGTCACTTTTAGTGTTTTCAGGGCCCGAAAAGCATTTTGAGAGCATGTTGTCACTTAGGCTGTTACTTTTGACCAGAAGCACACAGAAACAGCATGATGTCAGTTTTAGTGTTTTCAGGGCCCGAAAAGCATTTTGAGAGCATGTTGTCACTTAGGCTGTTACTTTTGACCAGAAGCACACAGAAACAAGTTTCCAAGCCAGAAACATGTGGTTTGGTGAATTCTGCAGTAGCAAGGCAGTTTCTCTGGTTTCCATCAGTAGTTGGTCAGAAAACAGCAGGATGTCACTTTTAGTGTTTTCAGGGCCTAAAAGCATTTTGAGAGCATGTTGTCACTTAGGCTGTTACTTTTGACCAGAAGCACACAGAAACAAGTTTCCAAGCCAGAAACATGTGGTTTGGTGAATTCTGCAGTAGCAAGGCAGTGTTCTCTGGTTTCCATCAGTAGTTGGTCAGAAAACAGCAGGATGTCAGTTTTAGTGTTTTCAGGGCCCGAAAAGCATTTTGAGAGCATGTTGTCACTTAGGCTGTTACTTTTGACCAGAAGCACACAGAAACAAGTTTCCAAGCCAGAAACATGTGGTTTGGTGAATTCTGCAGTAGCAAGGCAGTTTTCTCTGGTTTCCATCAGTAGTTGGTCAGAAAACAGCAGGATGTCACTTTTAGTGTTTTCAGGGCCCGAAAAGCATTTTGAGAGCATGTTGTCACTAAGGCTGTTACTTTTGACCAGAAGCACACAGAAACAGCATGATGTCACTTTTAGTGTTTTCAGGGACCGAAAAGCATTTTGAAAGCATGTTGTCACTTAGGCTGTTACTTTTGACCAGAAGCACACAGAAACAAGTTTCCAAGCCAGAAACATGTGGTTTGGTGAATTCTGCACTAGCAAGGCAGTTTTCTCTGGTTTCCATCAGTAGTTTGTCAGAAAACAGCAGGATGTCACTTTTAGTGTTTTCAGGGCCCGAAAAGCATTTTGAGAGCATGTTGTCACTTAGGCTGTTACTTTTGACCAGAAGCACACAGAAACAAGTTTCCAAGCCAGAAACATGTGGTTTGGTGAAGTCTGCAGTAGCAAGGCAGTTTTCTCTGGTTTCCATCAGTAGTTGGTCAGAAAACAGCATGATGTCACTTTTAGTGTTTTCAGGGCCCGAAAAGCATTTTGAGAGCATGTTGTCACTTAGGCTGTTACTTTTGACCAGAAGCACACAGAAACAAGTTTCCAAGCCAGAAACATGTGGTTTGGTGAATTCTGCAGTAGCAAGGCAGTTTTCTCTGGTTTCCATCGGTAGTTGGTGAGAAAACAGCAGGATGTCACTTTTAGTGTTTTCAGGGCCCGAAAAGCATTTTGAGAGCATGTTGTCACTAAGGCTGTTACTTTTGACCAGAAGCACACAGAAACAGCATGATGTCACTTTTAGTGTTTTCAGGGCCCGAAAAGCATTTTTATTGGATGTTGTCACTTAGGCTGTTACTTTTGACCAGAAGCACACAGAAACAAGTTTCCAAGCCAGAAACATGTGGTTTGGTGAATTCTGCAGTAGCAAGGCAGTTTTCTCTGGTTTCCATCAGTAGTTGGTCAGAAAACAGCAGGATGTCACTTTTAGTGTTTTCAGGGCCCGAAAAGCATTTTGAGAGCATGTTGTCACTTAGGCTGTTACTTTTGACCAGAAGCACACAGAAACAAGTTTCCAAGCCAGAAACATGTGGTTTGGTGAAGTCTGCACTAGCAAGGCAGTTTTCTCTGGTTTCCATCAGTAGTTTGTCAGAAAACAGCAGGATGTCACTTTTAGTGTTTTCAGGGCCCGAAAAGCATTTTGAGAGCATGTTGTCACTTAGGCTGTTACTTTTGACCAGAAGCACACAGAAACAAGTTTCCAAGCCAGAAACATGTGGTTTGGTGAATTCTGTTGTAAGGCAGTTTTCTCTGGTTTCCATTACTAGTTGGTCAGAAAACAGCAGGATGTCACTTTTAGTGTTTTCAGGGCCCGAAAAGCATTTTGAGAGCATGTTGTCACTTAGGCTGTTACTTTTGACCAGAAGCACACAGAAACAAGTTTCCAAGCCAGAAACATGTGGTTTGGTGAATTCTGCAGTAGCAAGGCAGTTTTCTCTGGTTTCCATCAGTAGTTGGTCAGAAAACAGCAGGATGTCACTTTTAGTGTTTTCAGGGCCCGAAAAGCATTTTGAGAGCATGTTGTCACTTAGGCTGTTATTTTTGACCAGAAGCACACAGAAACAAGTTTCCAAGCCAGAAACATGTGGTTTGGTGAATTCTGTTGTAGCAAGGCAGTTTTCTCTGGTTTCCATCACTAGTTGGTCAGAAAACAGCAGGATGTCACTTTTAGTGTTTTCAGGGCCCGGAAAGCATTTTGAGAGCATGTTGTCACTTAGGCTGTTACTTTTGACCAGAAGCACACAGAAACAAGTTTCCAAGCCAGAAACATGTGGTTTGGTGAATTCTGCAGTAGCAAGGCAGTTTTCTCTGGTTTCCATTACTAGTTGGTCAGAAAACAGCAGGATGTCACTTTTAGTGTTTTCAGGGCCCGAAAAGCATTTTGAGAGCATGTTGTCACTTAGGCTGTTACTTTTGACCAGAAGCACACAGAAACAAGTTTCCAAGCCAGAAACATGTGGTTTGGTGAATTTTGCAGTAGCAAGGCAGTTTTCTCTGGTTTCCATCAGTAGTTGGTCCGAAAACAGCAGGATGTCACTTTTAGTGTTTTCAGGGCCCAAAAAGCATTTTGAGAGCATGTTGTCACTTAGGCTGTTACTTTTGACCAGAAGCACACAGAAACAAGTTTCCAAGCCAGAAACATGTGGTTTGGTGAATTCTGTTGTAGCAAGGCAGTTTTCTCTGGTTTCCATTACTAGTTGGTCAGAAAACAGCAGGATGTCACTTTTAGTGTTTTCAGGGCCCGAAAAGCATTTTGAGAGCATGTTGTCACTTAGGCTGTTACTTTTGACCAGAAGCACACAGAAACAAGTTTCCAAGCCAGAAACATGTGGTTTGGTGAATTCTGCAGTAGCAAGGCAGTTTTCTCTGGTTTCCATCAGTAGTTGGTCAGAAAACAGCAGGATGTCACTTTTCGTGTTTTCAGGGCCCAAAAAGCATTTTGAGAGCATGTTGTCACTTAGGCTGTTACTTTTGACCAGAAGCACACAGAAACAAGTTTCCAAGCCAGAAACATGTGGTTTGGTGAATTCTGCAGTAGCAAGGCAGTTTTCTCTGGTTTCCATCAGTAGTTTGTCAGAAAACAGCAGGATGTCACTTTTAGTGTTTTCAGGGCCCGAAAAGCATTTTGAGAGCATGTTGTCACTTAGGCTGTTACTTTTGACCAGAAGCACACAGAAACAAGTTTCCAAGCCAGAAACATGTGGTTTGGTGAAGTCTGCAGTAGCAAGGCAGTTTTCTCTGGTTTCCATCAGTAGTTGGTCAGAAAACAGCATGATGTCACTTTTAGTGTTTTCAGGGCCCGAAAAGCATTTTGAGAGCATGTTGTCACTTAGGCTGTTACTTTTGACCAGAAGCACACAGAAACAAGTTTCCAAGCCAGAAACATGTGGTTTGGTGAATTCTGCAGTAGCAAGGCAGTTTTCTCTGGTTTCCATCGGTAGTTGGTCAGAAAACAGCAGGATGTCACTTTTAGTGTTTTCAGGGCCCGAAAAGCATTTTGAGAGCATGTTGTCACTAAGGCTGTTACTTTTGACCAGAAGCACACAGAAACAGCATGATGTCACTTTTAGTGTTTTCAGGGCCCGAAAAGCATTTTGTAAGCATGTTGTCACTTAGGCTGTTACTTTTGACCAGAAGCACACAGAAACAAGTTTCCAAGCCAGAAACATGTGGTTTGGTGAATTCTGCACTAGCAAGGCAGTTTTCTCTGGTTTCCATCAGTAGTTTGTCAGAAAACAGCAGGATGTCACTTTTAGTGTTTTCAGGGACCGAAAAGCATTTTGAGAGCATGTTGTCACTTAGGCTGTTACTTTTGACCAGAAGCACACAGAAACAAGTTTCCAAGCCAGAAACATGTGGTTTGGTGAAGTCTGCAGTAGCAAGGCAGTTTTCTCTGGTTTCCATCAGTAGTTGGTCAGAAAACAGCATGATGTCACTTTTAGTGTTTTCAGGGCCCGAAAAGCATTTTGAGAGCATGTTGTCACTTAGGCTGTTACTTTTGAACTAAAGCACACAGAATCAAGTTTGCAAGCCAGAAACATGTGGTTCTGTGAATTCCATAGTAGCAAGGCAGTTTCCTCTGGTTTCCATCACTAGTTGGTCAGACAACAGCATGATGTCACTTTTAGTGTTTTCAGGCCCCGAAAAGCATTTTGAGAGCATGTTGTCACTTAGACTGTTACTTTTGACCAGAAGCACACAGAAACAAGTTTCCAAGCCAGAAACATGTGGTTTGGTGAATTCTATAGTAGCAAGGCAGTTTCCTTTGGTTTCCCTGATGTCACTTTTCGCGTTTTCAGGCCCCGAACAGCATTTTGACAGCATGTTGTCACTTAGGCTGTTACTTTTGACCAGAAGCACACAGGTTTCCAAGCCAGAAACATGTGGTTTGGTGAATTCCATAGTAGCAAGGCAGTTTCCTCTGGTTTCCATCACTAGTTGGTCAGAAAACAGCAGGATGTCTATTTTATTGTTTTCTGGTCGGGATTTGATTTTTGTGATCATGTTTTCTCTTAGGCTGTTACTTTTGACCAGAAGCACACAGAAACAGCATGAT